>NW_017732480.1:259085-260471 GCF_001890085.2 Hipposideros armiger | reverse complement strand
TCAACTATAATTGAAAAAAAAATACATGAGACTTTTCATAAAAAAATTGTATTTGGAGATTGTTAACAAGAAATGGAGTAATTTTGGATATTTTATCTCATCTCAAATTAGAGAAAAAGTTGGTTATTGATTTAGTCCATTGGAGTGTGGGGTTCAGCACCAAGGCCATGCTACTATTAGAAGAAGGGTCAAGGTTCAAATGTGTGCCCCCTGCAGTGAACTGGCCCCTTACTCCCTACCTGTGCTGCCCTACAGGGATGGGGAGACCTGGATTTCACTCATCAGTTAGAGTAGAAAAAGATTCTGGTCATTAAGGAAATGACATAATATAGTGAGCCATTCACTTATGCTTCTTTTTCTATTTAGGTCACTTTAGAAACAATATACTTTAGCAATAATAAACTTAGGAAGCTCCTGGGTGCAAGGCACAGTGTGTGCTGACATTTGCAGGGATCATTTATGACACTGGGTAGTAACTCCTAGTCCAGTGGCAAAGGTGTGGGTTACAAGACAGCTGGAGGACAAGAGACGCACAAAACATTAAGACAAGGGTAATAGAATGTCAACCATAGTTGGAAAATACATTTTCTAAAAAAGCAAGGATAATTGACATGTGGTTAGAACAGTATACAATGCACTGTTTTATTTTTGCAGAAAAAAGGAAGCAAATGCACGTGTTTCAGAGAGCAGAGCTGCAGGGATGTTGGGCTAGGGAATGACTCGTTGTAGAGGAGATAGAAATAATTGGGAGCCTTGCAGAGGGGGTCCGAGTAGCCATCATCACTGAGAGGGAGCTGTAGAGATGGAACAACAGGAACAGAATGCAAGGGGGTAACAGCGCCAATGGAGCTAACGAAGAGCAGTGAGAAGTGCAGCTGGACTGGGAGTCTCGTGGTGTGACATGGGCCTTCAGTGAGATACTACGGAGTTTGGGCTTTATGGACTAGTCAGAATAAAACCATTGAAAGGTTTTGCACAAAGGAGCAAAATAATCAGCTCTCTAGTTTAAATTGATTAAAGTAGCAATAACATGTAGACAATTTGGGATTATGAAAAAAAATGGTGTCAGGAGAGAGACTAGCTGAAAGATAGATGATGGGAGTGATAGAAATAAAAAGAGACATTATAGACGAGGAATGTCCAAGGGCTGAAGGCAGATTAGATATGGGAAAGGAGGGAGCTGAGAAAGAGAAAAGAAGAGGCATCGTGAGCAAGAAGATAGAATGTGGGTTTAGACGGGCTGAATTTAAGCACCGTGATATGTTCATCCAGATGGAGATGCCTGGGAATAGCTAAATGTGCATTTGGAGGTTCTGTTGGGTAACTTTCTGTTATTGTGATCTAGAGCAGGAGGTGTTCATTTTGGACTTTGGTTTAAAAAAAAAA
>NW_017732480.1:242752-258440 GCF_001890085.2 Hipposideros armiger | reverse complement strand
TTTTTTAGGTTGGCAGCTAAGATTTATTATAAGCACATGTGGTCATTGTGCCAGCTCCTGACTGGCTCCTGGGTGAGGTAGGAATTTGGAAATATTAAACATGGAGGTCTTGCTGACCACATAGTCCAGGAATGTCTTTGTCTGAAGCCCACGCAAAATCCTTAGTGACGACATACTCTGGGAAGGCCTTTGTCTAGGGCCCACTGCCACAAGTGAATCTCATATGAAGGCGCAGAGAGGCATGGGAGGGGTAGTTTGCAACCTGCCTCCACCTCTTAAGGATCATCTCACAGTACAATACGAGATATTACTGAAAGGAGTGGGTGTACATGTGCTCAACCTGGATGCACAAAAACCTAAAAAACCAGAGCATGACCGATCTAGAAAATTCAGCTAACGCACCTGTCAGCTCCCTGGGGTGAGTCACCTGCTGTGCAGGTTGCCTGTGCTGCAGCTCAGCTCCTTGGTGACTGAGGTCCTGGTTATCCTGCTGCTTTGTGTAAGGACAGATGGCATCTTCATGCATTCTCACACCCCTGATCGCTGTGGATGCTCTGTCATTGCTGTCTGCAGGGAACTGTGACCTCTGTCTCACACAGAATATGACTCTCCCTGTGTTCTCTTACTTTGAGAAGCCTAAGATGAATTTTGAGCAAGAAAAGAGATTATAAAAAGTGAGCATGCCTGGTGATATTCACACACTTCTAAGTAAAATAATAGATTAAAATAATGTGGGGTTTTTAGCCCTGGAGTGGATACTTAATCTTCCAGTCGAAACCTCTTCATTTTATGATTATTATGATTATGAGGACATTTAAACCCTGGAGGGATTAAGTTGGGAGTGAAGCCCAGATGGCTTGATTTGATTACTCTTCACACTGTACCATGCCGCCTTCCTTCCTAGTCAAAGGTATTGGAAAATAGTTTTGCATCATTTGCCTAATACACTGTTTATATTCTGGCTGAGATAGTTCTCCAGAGAGGGAATCAATTTACAACTAAGTTGTGAAGACCAGTTTTCTGAAAAAATGAAAAACAACTTTTAGTTAATCGTATGAGTAAAAAGGTTCTACACTGACCACAAATAAAGCCTAAAAAAAAAAAAGAATTTTTTTTCTCTATATAATAGTATATATGTGTCATATCTACATAAAGTAGTAGTACTGTTACCCAAGAAGGTGACTTCAGTTTTCACGTGTTTTTCAATAAAGAATTGTGGGGCTGGCCGAGTGGCGCATTGGCTAAGAGTTAGCTTGGGATGCCAGCTCTGAGCAGCAGGGCCCCGGTTCAGATCCCACATGTGGGCCAGTGATGCTGCGCCCTCTACAGCTAAGATGGTGAACAACAGCTTGACCTGGAGCTGGGCTGCCATGAGTCACCAGCGACATCATAGGCTACAGTGGAGGTGCAGTGGGCTCCCGTAAGCTACTGTGAGCAGCCAGCAGCCTGCGTGAGCTGCCAAGAGCCACTGTGAGTGGCTGTCCAGGGCTTGGCGACTGATCCGCTTCAACCAGGAAGAGCGCAATGATAATACCAACATGGGCTAGTGAAGCAACGTCCTCCACAACTGGACTGAAGAACAAAAGGACAGCAACTTGTTTGTTCCCCTTCCCTGATTCCCCAATGCTGTTCCCCTCCCCCAATTCCCCAATAAAAAATCTTTAAAAAAAAAAAGAATTGTGGGATATCAGTTCTGAAAGGGAAATAGCTTATCCAGCCCAACTCCTTCATTTTACAGATAAAAAAATAAGTGTTGGAAAAATAGCATACCTAATTCTGCAAGGTCGATTAATAGATCAGATTCCCAAGTGCTTTTTCCGTTTTAGTTCTTGATCTTTTTCCCAGTGGTTAAGCAATTTATGCAAATCACTATTTTGTGTTTGGTAATAGAGTTCCTCTCTGTTAATCTAGCCTGTGATGACTGGGAGCTGAACTAATCGTTGAGGATAAACTTTTGTTTTCATCCTTAGAATAAATAGAAGCGTTTCTTAGTGAAACTCTGTTCTGTCATGAGACTTTTGACATATTAGGCTCCTGCAACAGAAACGTATTAGGGAAATTGTCTAGTTTTAAGCATCTCTGTTGTTGAAGCTCTCACACAAAGAGATTCTTTATTTGGGGCACTGTGTGTTTTTGACTGCAGGAGTAGGCTAGTTTCTCCATTGCCAAAGTCAGTGGCTTCCTATCGCTCATGCTCTTTCACGGTCTGCCTGGGTTGACTCTTTAAGGCAAACACTGTTTCTTCCTTGCTTCCCCTCTGACTTTGATGACCAGGCTTTCTGTTTGTTTTTCTGGATTTTGTCTTTTGTTTGACTGTAAGCAGTTTTCAAGTGCCATTTGCAGCTGGCTAGTCCTATTTTTAAAGAATTTATCCTGTCTTTCAACTTTAACTATGGCTTCTGCAATAACTAGTCCCAAACCCAAATCTGCACACCTGGCATTTTGACTGTCTTCTGGACGTTTATTTCCAGCATCCTAGAAAGCCTGAGCTGCCCACTGTCCTCTGGCCACTTTTAAGCCATTTTTGTATTGTGTTAGGATTGTGGTCTGCCTGATGCATCGTTGGCTTTTAGCCGGGTGAGTGGTAGGCATTCCCTCTCATGCTGTAGCGGCCACCCTGTTGGATGATCGGGATGAGGTGTGTCTCAAGTGCAGAGGCCCACATGGGCCCCTAGATTTAGATTCCCGCTCCCTAGACCATGCTGTAAAGAGAAAAAAATGATGAGGGATAATTTAGTTTCTTCCTTGTCACACAGAATTGGGTAGCTGGCTAGGAGAGGAGAAATACAAGAGACCTGTGACCAAATCTTTGGGATTAGATGTCAATCATAATAAGTACAAACCTGTTCTTCGAAATCTGTTTTTGTGCTTTCGATTCTTTCTCCATGATTATTTCCTTTTTTCCCTTAATATTTATAAAATTACTTTTGAAAAGGCAGACTGACTTAGCCATGTGTAAACAAAGGGAAGGCTATGTTTTTAAACAATTGTTCCGGAATGTTCAGTGCAAACGGCTGCATCCTTGCTGAACTTGAGCAGCAATGGTTAACTGACAGAGTTCTAAAGGATTCTAACATAAACCTAGTGCACCAGAGCCAGGCTCCCCCCTCACACGAGACATGGACTTTCCAGTGCTTTCTACGCATACCTTTCAGGGACCTGAGTCTGGACCCCCTTCCCCTCTCACTCACTCTGCACTTTCCCCCTTGAATGATTTTACTAATCCCCAGAATATAACCTATAGAGATTCCAAAATCTTCCCTCTATCCCTACCTAAGCATTTCTTGAATTCGTCCATGAAGGTTTCTACCCAGGAGGCCACTTTTTCCTGGACGTGTCCTTGGTAACTAGAGGAGCAGACTTCCCAGCCTGCCCGAGCAGTTCTTGTCATGCCTGTCATCCAGTGTAATTACTAAGAATGCCCCCTTTTACTCTTAAAGGTGTCCCGGTTTAGACAGTTGTATGGTAGCCCTGTTGATGACCGTATTCCTTTTGCTTCCACCAGACAGCTCCAGTGGGGCATCCGTGGGCTCCCATGTTTATGCCCCTCAGCCGCTCTGCTGCACCTCTTGTTCTCTCTTTATTCAAGAACATCACCTGGTGTTTGTGTACTTGCTCCATCTTCCTAAAGTAATGAATTCAATTGATCGATGCAGCTCCATTTTATTCTTTTATAAATGAATTTTGAGTATGTTGCCACCTGTGTATCCCATGAGCACTGTCCTTGGAGAGCCCTCATTGTCTGCTGTCTGAACTTCTTGTGTGGGTCCTGCCACTATGTCCTTGTCCAGTCTCTCCAACTCCTTTACGCTGCCGTGAGAGGGGCCTTTCTAACAGGGGGACTTGGTCGTATCACCTACCTGCTCAGCATCTTTACAGGGCTCTGTCACTTCCGTGATTCATGCCAGAGCCTATCTGGTCTCAGGCCACCTCCACAGGCACGCCCTGGCTCCTTCCCTCGCAGCCTGTGCTCTGATCGTGCACCCCGGCCGCTGTGCACACATCCTGTGCTCTCTCTTCTCCCCCTGCCTTTGCATCTGCTGTCCCCATTACCTTACATGGCCTCTTCCGTCCTGACCCTTCCCTGTCTCAGCACGTCTTGACTTCCAGGAGGTAGATAGATCGTCCCAGGATACCTCTTCACACTTCACTTAACGAGCTTGTGCTTTGACACTGTAATTTTTGCATGCCTCTCTCCCTTTCCGTGTCCCCGAAAAATCTCTTTTCCATCTTTGTATGTACAGTGCCCAGCAGAGTCTGTGGCCCAAAAGTACTAAATGTTGAATCAATGAGTAAATGGACTATTACTACAATTCTTTCTGAACTGGTCTCCTTCCTCTTCCCTCTTCCTTCCAGTATACCTCTCAATTGCGCCAACTGGTTTTCAGGCCTGATCCGATCGTGGCACCATCCCACCTGAAAATATCCTCCCGCCTATACTAGAAAAGCATCCAAAGTCCTCAGCATTCAGCCCTTCAGAGCTGACTCCAACCGTCTTCATTTTGGGCCACTCACCCCCAACTCTGCCTTTTTGCTTAGGTCACTATTTCCCATTTTGACAGCTTTCATCTCTGCTGCCCTGTAAAACAGTGGGTATAGCCACACCCCAGGTTGTTCCCAGCACCTGCACAGGACCTTACCTCCTGTACTGCAAACTGCTTTCGCTTTGCTCCCTCTGCCCAGTCTCAAACTCTCAGCTCTGTGGAGACATCTCTAGCTCTTTGGACTTGGGGTTTCTACTTAGATTCCTTGGAACTGATACCTGGCCTCTCAGCTCCCCATAAAGGACCGTGGCAGAGATGGATTCACTGGCTCTCAACTTCTCTCCTACTGTTTCTCTATACTAAGGGATCACTCAGTTTCAGTGGGGCACATGGCCACCCAACATAAAAACGTAACCTTCTCCAGCCTCCATTACAGCTGTGGCCACCTACCTCACTCCTGGTGAGTGTGATGTGAGTGAAAGTGAAAACTGAAGCCTAAGCCACTGCGTTTTTAAGTCTCTTATTGTAGACGTATCCGGATGGTAATGAATAAGACTTCGGCTTGAATTCATTTATCTCAATCTCTTGCTCTGCCTCACTTGGGTAGGACAACGTGCCCCATTTAGGTCCCCCTGGGAACCCATTTCCAGAAGCAGTGACTGGCATCACAGCATTTATTCTCTTCACACAATCCACCCATCGAGGGGGGAGCTTAGATTCTTTTCTCCACTCCCCCAACACATAGAACTTTGCTCATCATTTCAACAGCCCCCCTTCCTGTGTGCATTCCCCCACATCTGACTTCATGATGTTTTGTTCTCCCTGCCAATCAGAACTGTTAACTTATTCATTGTCACAACCCTGGGCTCCGGCATAGCACCTGGCACAGAGATGCTTCCACCTTCTATAAAGTTGTGAGGATAGATGAGCAATAAGTACTTGTGAAGTGTTGAAACTGTGCCTGGCACTTAGTATGCGCTCAAATACTGTTGTTGTTACATGTCAGTAACGTGACGTTTTCTTTGTGTTCACTGCTTGTGAGCCCCGCATAGCACCACAGTCTGCACATCTGCAGCAGTTTTGGGAAGTGTCATCCTGCTTTGCTTCTATTTCGTGCTTCCTTAAAGTCAAAGTCAGCTGCTTTATGTCACTGCCCACTGGTCTACCTGAGCACAGTAACAATTAGATACGGTATACTTTGAGGATCAGAAATAAGAGGATCTTGCAGATTTGGGTTGCATCTTTTATCATTTCTGTTTGGAATTTGAAGCCACATCACCTAGAATTGAGATCAGTGACATTTATTGATATGCTGTAATACATTACCACTTAACTAAATAAGTAGGTTGTTTTCTAATTGGTGATGATTATGCTCATTATAATAATAATAGCAGCTACTATTGAGAGTTTAGTAAGTGCTAAGAATATAAGCTCTTTATGCATCTTCATAGAAGTCACATAACAACCCTATGAAATACAGATATTTGAAACACAGATAAGGAAACTGAGGCAGAAAAATGTTAAATGATTTACCAAAAGAGGTAGATAAAGTAATTTATATTGGCAGGATTATAATCCAGGTCTCTTTGGGCTCTTACCTGCTTTTGCTGCAAGTACCGATTTGCATAATAAATGTATTATTTTTATCTCTTATCATCTGGAACTCACAAAGTTTAGTGCTTGAACTGCATTCTACTTACTACTCTTATTAGAGTCAATCTCTAAATTGACGTTTCTGAAATGCTCATTAACTATCTTATGCATTTACTGGTTTTGTACAAATTAATAATAACAGTTTGATAAGAATTGTTATTTATATATTTAGCTTTGCTTTCAGTTAATTTCCTGGCTTAGTGGTTTCTTAAATCTGAACCCCAGGCCCACGAGATTCAGATTTTGATTACAGTTATAGAGCAGACCCTTTCAACCTGAGTAGGGGCAGTGAGAAGCAGAGTCTTAGCTGACTCCGTTTGCAGTCAGGGGGACTTTCTTTACTCAGGGGTACTCTGGTTCAGCTCCTCTGTTTCGTGGGTCCCAGGTCTAGCCCCTCCCCCATCCCCACAGCATCCCAAAGGAGTCTGTATTGGCTTTGCCCTCAAACCAGCACTGGCTTCCTGTTTAAATTTCACTTAATTGGTGGTTTCAGCTTATTCCTTGTTTTTCTCTGTTGCCCTTGGGGATTTCCTGTCCTTCCTTGTGAACTTGTGGTTGCATTTAAAGTATGTTTGGGCAATATGAAGCAACTGGAACTCACATGCTCGTTCTCCTGGTGGGAGGAGTGGAAATTGGTATAGTCACTTTTGAAAATAAAGCTCTTTGCTGTATACTTACTGACATAACACATGTGCATACCCTGTGACCCAGCAATCCCACTCTGGTGCATACACTCAGCAGAAATAGGTACATGTGTCCACCAAAGGGAGGTGTGCCAGAATGTTTGCAGGAGAACCCAGATGTCCATCAATCAACAAGACCACAGATAAGTAAACTGTGGTATATTCACATCATGGGAGATCACAACAGTAAATTAAAAAAAGAACAAACAAAACAAAAAAGATGAACTCGGACTACTCCTAACACATGGATGAATCTTACAGACATTATGTTTCATGGAAGAAGCCAAATATAAAAGTGTACCTGCAGCATGATTCCATCTATGTAGGTTTCGTAAGAGGCTAACCAGTCTCTGATATTAGAAATCAGAGTAATGGATACCTGGGGGGGGAGAAGGGAGGGCTCGTGACTGAGATGGAAGCTTCCAGAGTACACCTTACACACAAGTATGTGTACTTCATGATCATTCTTCAAGCTGCACATTCTTTGTGTACTTTTCTTTGTGGATATTATACTTCTAGAAAATATTTACATAAAAAGAAAAATATCTTTTGCCAAACAGAAAACAGGTACTTTATAGTAACGGTGGAGAAGGCTTTCAGACTGCCTGGTTTACTGTGTTGTCAGAAGTGGAAATCAGCCTCAAGCGTGTGCATGCGTGCGTGTGTGTTTGTGGAAGTGATGAGAAGGACGTTAGTTACTTGTTAGTTACTCTGGTTGTGCAGTTTGGTGCTTATTCTTGTGGGAAATTAGTAAACAAATGATGAAGAGGTAAAAGTTGATATAGCAGAGTTCCTTGGTAAATATCCTGAAGTAATACCATGCCGGGCAGTTATTTATTAGAAAATGTTTGCATATATACTGTTTTACTTCTACTTGAGCTTAAAAATTTTGTCTTGAGCTTGAAAATTTTGGGAAAATAAGACTTTTCAGTTCATAGGTTACTGATATTTTTGAGAGAAGGTTTCCTTAAGCAGCACAGAAGAAGAAAAAGCCGAAGAAGAAAGGGAACATGACTTCAATATCTATTGGGAATGTTTTTCTAAAAACTCAACCAACATGGTCTTTATAGATTTCAAGTTAAAAAAAACAGGACAATGTAAGATGTCACATGAGAGAGTGCTTGCGAGGACTCTGGGACAGAATTGGTGAAGCTGGAGCCTGTACTGACGTGACCTGCAGCACACTTCATAGTCTGAGAGGCATTGAGTAGCATCAGCTGTGGCTAAAGCCTCTTTGATCTCTGTTGCCAGATTACCACAGAAGAACATTGTCTGCCGAAGTCCGTTTCTTCCTAATGTCACTCTGCAAACTGAATGATCAGGAAGCCATTTTTTCCTCTTGGAACCTAAGAGGCTGTTCTGTGGAGCAGTGTTTTGATCCTGTGATTTGCATTTAAATGAAGCACTCTTTGGTTTTCATTTTGAAACCTCGCTTAGAATAATCTGTATGTTTGGGTTGCTGGAATTGAAGTAAGATGTCTAGCTGAGAATTTTTTTTTTTTTTAGCTGAGCCATCCTGCCACCTGTTGGCAGCTCAGCGGCAGCTCATCTCGGGCCAGGACTCGAACCGCTGTTGCTCATAGCTGAGAATTTCTGATTTGCTTGCGGCAGGCAACTGACTTTTCCCTTTGGGTGTTAGCTCCAGTTTATTCATTGGGATGTGAGGTGATAGAGCTCTTATCTTTGCAGAACTGCCTGGAAATCTTGTGTAGGCATGCAGGGCTGGAGCCAGACAGGAGAGAGAAGTGCAATCGGACTGTGCATGACGTGGCCACAGACGACTGCAAGCACCTGCTGGAGAACCTGAGTGAGTGCTCTTCACAGCTTCACCGGCCCCTCCTCCACAGCGGGGGCCTGCACAAGGCGGAAATACTAATACAACCCCATTGTTCTCCTTCTCTGCTTAGCCTTCTTTGAACCCTGGCTACTACAAAAAAACTTTATTGGTTATTAATGTAATTTTTTTTTCCATGTAGAATGACATTTTTCCAGAATCAATTGCTATTCAAATAATTCAAGGTCTTCCTTGCATTTTGCTGACCTAGGAAGGCATTCTGAGTAATTATTGCTCTTTTCGTGCAGACATGAGACTAGCAGGGTATGAGAAGTCATGGCTGGGTACTTGGCCCCTAGCTGGTTATACGAACCTAGGCAAGTCATCTGGTTACCAACCTTGTCTATGAAAATGATTGGTGATGTTTTTGGTTTCGTCCAGCTCTAAGAATATATGCTCCGCAGCACAATTTATGAAAAGTTCACTTGTGGGTTTATGAATATGGAGTGCTAGATGATATAAAATAACGTGACCTCTTACATCGAGATTATCACCCAATCCATTCAATCAGCCAGCTGTACCAGTAATTCAAATTTATATTCTAATGTTAAGAGTCAGAAAATGAACAATAAATTAGAAAGAATTCATCCTGTGGCATGTGGGATGGTAATACGTGCTATGGAAAACATGAAGGGGGGTAGGGAGTGGGCATTTTAAACATAGGTTTGGGAGTTTCAGTTTTTCAAATGAAGGACAGGGTAGCTTCACTGGTAAGACATCCAAGCAAACACTTGAAGGCGGTGAGGAGGGCAGCTATTTGGTATTCCAGGTTAGAGCTCTCCAGGAAGAACATCAAGTGGGCAGAGGCCCTGAGGTAAGGGTCATAGCTGGTGTATCTGAGGAACAAGGGGGTTAGAATGACTGGGTTAGAATGAGCGAGGGCAAAGAAGTAGGAACACAGGTCAGAGATGGTCCAGGATGGGGTGGGATAGGGGCCTGGTCTTGTTGGAATTTGTAGCCATCATAGGGACTTACAGGGAGCCCTGTCTGTGTTTGAGTATACGAGTGACAGGAGCTGATATACGTACATTTTAATAGTCTCACTGGCTGCTTTGTTGAGAATAGACTCTTCTAAGAAGTCCCAGGTAGAATGGGGGACCCGTTAGGCCATTATGTGGTAATCCAGGTAAGAAAACAATCTAGGATTGTAGCCAATGAGGTAGTGAGAAGTGGTTTGGTTCTGGATATAGCTGAAGGTACAGCCAACAGAACTTCCTGATGGATGGAAAGTGAAGTATGAGAGAAAGGAGACTCATAGATAAGTCCAGGTTCTCAGCATAAGCAACTGGCAGGATGGAGTTGCTGTTACCTGCTGTTACCTGTCAGGGGGAAGGCTGTGGGTGAAGGGTTTTGCTAATGAGGATCAGGAGTTCAGGTTTGGATGTGGGAATAGGAGATGTCTGTTAGGACTATGAGAGATGTCAAGTCAGCGGGAATTCTGGAGATGAGTATGAGCTGAATGTGTCAATCAGAGTCAGCAGTGTATAGATGATATTTGAAGTCATGGGACTGGATGAGGTTACTAAAGAAGTGAACACAGATAGAAAAAAATAAGAGTGATGACTTTGCAACACTCTATCATTAAAAAATCTGAAAAAAGTGGAGCGACCAGCAAAGAAACAACATTAAAGAGTGACCACTGAGGTCTGAGGAATCCAGCAGGAGTGTACATCAGAAAGCAGAGGGACATCACCTGGTCAGATGCTGATGATAAGATAAGGACTGAGAATGGACAGTCAGGAAATAAAATCATCCACTAGTTTAGGGGTCGGCAAACTTTTGAGATGGAAGAGCCGCCAGGGGTCAGCAAACTGTGCCTTGCGAGCCACATGCAGCTCTTTGGGTACGTACATGTGGCTCTGAAGTAAAATTGAAAATGAAAATAATGCTATCATAGCTTCATTCGTAAAAATTTTAAAGGATATTATTCACATAATGGTGATTTCATTCGTTTTATGGCTCTCGAATAATTTTTAAATTGTTGTGAGGGACAGGATTGGCTCTTCCAGGGGTCGGCAAACATTTGAGACGAAACGTACCTAGAACCGCATGTGGCGCGCATTTGCTGACCTCTGCACTAGTTGGTCACTTAATGGAAAAAGCCAGTTTAAGAAGGGAATCATAAAAATACACATTTTTAAAACATTTTATTTTAATTTAAAATATAAAGTAATTCTTTCACCCACTTGTAGGTGGAAGTTTTCATTTCAGTTTGGTTCTAATGATTGAAGTTTCACATACTATTCTGGTTTGAACAAAACACACCTTTAATGCTTCATCTATGATTTCTAGTGTTTGAGGACTTAAACATATATGTGAAACAAACTAAAGACAGTATCTGTCTCGAGACAATTAAATTTTTTTCTAGTTTCCTGTAATTGTCTCATCTATACCTCATTAGATGACTTTTTTCTTAGCAACTCCTTTGTTCAGTGTCTCTAGAGTTCAACTAAGTAAGTTTAGCTTACTATTTCATAGGAATAGTAACTCATTTCATCAGTTTATAGAATATTTAATTTGCTAATTATAATTTTGGTAATGAGTTCACAGGAGATTTGGGGATAACCACAAGTGACTGTTGGTAAGCATATAATTCAGTTCTTAAGAACAGAAGTGCATGGGGGCCTGCCCACCTCGGTGGGGCTTCCGTCAGGTGGCGTCACAGACAGATTGGAAAGATCATGTTAGAAGCTTCTACTGTACTGTTTGCCTTCTATCAGATTCTTACTAGTATTTACCATGTAACAAATAGTGGGTTAAATCTATTCTGAACATGAGTTCATTTACTCTCCATAACAACTTGATTGTTCAGTCCTTCCATTTTATAAAAGAAATTGGGGTAGAGAGCAGAGCAATTTACCAAGTACACAGAGCTAGTAGAAAGCTGACCCTGAGGCTCAGACTGAGGTTGTAAGACTCTGAAGCCACTCTCCTAAACACTGACCTACACAACCATGTGTGTCTTATGTGCTGTTGAGCAGCTCCGACTCTTGGTGACCTCATGAATGAGTGATGTCCACAGTGTCCCATCCTCAACAGCCATGCTCAGCCCCTGTAGACCCATGTGTATGGCTTCTTTTATGTATATAAAGTTTCTATACCCTGTCTTATTCATGACGTTATCAATGAAGATGAGGAGAAAGGGCAATATAGAGAATTCAAGGTCTAGAGAGGGCTTTAGTTTTCTCATTTTTTAAAGAACTTGAGAATCTTGCTGAAAGGAAAGAGTCAATAAAGTAGAAAAGGCCAGAGATACAAGGAAAGATACAAGTTCAAGTAAGCAACATGTTCCAAGGAAACTGTGAAGAGATGGAAGACCAAGTTTAATATAAGAACACTGTATCACTGTATTAATGTTATTTAAAGACATATGATAGCAGCCTTTTGATTTGTTTTTAAAATGTTTGCGTCTGCTTATTTTGTATAATAGCTTTGTTTTTTCTATCAGGATTTTTTTTAAGCTTGTAATTCTTTTATTCTTCCAACAGATGCTCTTAAAATACCCTTAAGGATTTCAGTGGGTGAAGTTCAACCAGGCAACAATGGTTTCGATGACTTTGAATGCGAAAACACAATATGTATTTTAAATATCCGCAAACAGACATCATGGGATGATTTTTCAAAAGCAGTGAGTCAAGCGCTGACAAATCATTTCCAAGCCATCTCTTCTGATGGATGGTGGAGTCTGGAAGATGTGACATTTAATAACACCGCTGACTCCAGCATTGGCCTCGGTGCAAGCAGCGTGCGATCCATCACACTAGGTATAGGCAGTCCTGTGATGGGGAGACAGTTAAATTCCTGGCCTTATTTATGTTCATGGGCTTCATCACCTGAGATTTAGCTCACTGATTAAACACATTCAAAGCTCACTTGTGGCAGCTGCTGGTGCTGAAAAACTTGAGTATTCACAATGCAGCCATTACATAACATTGTCTGTTAGTGTGAAAATGCTTTTATGCCTCAGATAATGCTCAGAGTAAAAAGCATGAAAGCCCTTGATGAGGCTTTGTGATTGCACTTGCTAGAATGCTAGAAGCTACCCCCTGCAGCTGCTTGCTCATGTACACGCTCTGAACACAGCTCCAAATTTGAGCTTGGGCTGTTCCAGGGATGCTCTAGTTCATGAACCACCGTCCCTCCAAGGACAGAATCCTGATGAAGTCTAGAGTTGGAAGAAGCAGTTTATTTAATGAAGATATATTCAAAGCTTCCATAGGATGAATAACTGGTTATTTCTGTTTGATAGTTTCCATGAGACAGGCTCTGTAGACCTTCTAAAGAAAAGATGTGCTTTCTGGTAGCATAGTAAGTGCTCTGTAAATGGCAGTTGTGCCTGGTTAGTGTCTTTCCTCTTAAACCAGGAGAACTAACATCTACGGAACCTGCTCCGCTGTGCCAGGCGGCCAGGCACCTTATATACAGCACTGCAGCGAGTCCCTACAACAGGCTCACTTTACAGATACTAAGCAAGTTACAGCCTGAGCTGCCTGAAGTCACACAGCTAATGAGCACAGCAGTTAGGACCCCAAACCATGTCTGTCTGACTGTGTCAGTCTGGTAGGAAAACCTGTACACTTTCAATAGCCTCGTGGTACAAAGCAGGTCCAGGTTGAGGCAAGGCCGGGTTTTTCCCTGTTATTAATGCATAGGTTTAGCATGGCAGGTAGTGTTTTATTCTGTTCACTCAGACATGCTAATTCACTTTCAAAACATCTATTACCACTAGATTGTAAAGCAGATTATTCACAACTTAATGTTATGGATCTTTGATGTGATCATTAAAATGACCATACTTATTACAGAAGAATTATTGTATAATTAAATAATTTCACTAAGAAAACAAGTCATAAGTGATTCTCAGGATCACATTTTGGCTGTACTTTGCAGTGTTATTCAAGGTGTGGTTCAGAGGGGCCGGCCGAGTGGCTCAGTTTGTTAAGAGCTCGCTCAAGAGTTTGAGCTCTGAGCAACAGCGGTTCAAGTCCAGCCCGAGCTGAGCAGCCGCTGAACTGCCAACAGGTAGTAGGATGGCTCAGCTAAAAACAAAAACAAAACAAAACAAAAAAAACAACAACAAAACAACAACAACAAAAAAGGTGTGGTTCAGCCCAGGGATCTGACAAATGAAGTCAGCACAGCCGTGCTTTGAAGGAAACAGCCCTCACCACTAGCCCTCATCCAGTTAATCTGGAAACAGGGAAAGGCACATGGGTATTCACCACCGTCAGACAGATTCACCTCTGTGATCGACAGGTGCTGAGCCTCGATGGTTCCAGTGTTCATGCTTGTCACTGAGGGTGGCGCACCCTCATGGCATTTCAGATCTAAAATCATTGAGTTTTGGGCTGGCCTAGTGGCACGTTGGTTAGGAGTTGGCTTGGGACGCCAGCTCTGAGCCGCAGGGCCCCGGTTCGGATTCCACATGCGGGCCAGTGACACTGCGCCCTCTACAGCTAAGATGGTGAACAACAGCTCGACCTGGAGCTGGGCTGCCACAATGGCATAGGTTGCAAGTGGGCCGGCCGGCAGTGGGTGTGAGCTTTTGTGAGCTTCTGTGAGCCACCGTGAGCGACTGCCTCACCCAGGAAAAGCATAATGATGGTGCCAACTTGGGCCAGTGAAGCAATGTCCTCCACAACTAGACTGAAGAACAAAAGGACAGCAACTTGTTTGTTCCCCTTCCCTGATCCCCCAACGCTGTTCCCCTCCCCCAACTCCCCAATTAGTTCTTTAAAAAAATGAATAAATAAAATAAAATAAAATAATTGAGTTTTGTGGGTACAGGGCTTATTTTAGTGCCTGGCTATAGCCACTTGATAATTGGTAACTACATTATTATTGTTATTAATGTATATATGTAAGTGATTTTACTGTGTTGATAACCTAAGCTAGATTTAAAGGACCCAGGCCAATAGATAACAGAGTTACAGATGGGGTACGCATATGTGTTGGGGGCATGCTGAAATAGGTATTTGGGAATTGATCTGTGGAAGGGAGGAGATGAAAACAAGTTCTTATTATGAATCCCTAGAGAAGGCACCTATGAAGTGGGACCCTTTCTGAGCAAGAGTGAGCAGAGGACCTGGCCGTGAGAAGGCTTGCCTTATTCTGAGCACCTGAAGGTTCCTGGTTTTTTTTCTGGAATCTAAGTATTTGTTGGGAAGGGAGGCAGGAACCAAGTCATAAAGAACCTGTTATCTCAGGGCCTTTGTGGAGCAGGCACTGGAAGAACCAGAAAAGGTCATGATCAGCTTTGCTCTTGAAAACTTAACCTTAGAGATCTTTAGTTGTATTTTCGCTCTCCAATATTTCACTCAGTCCCTCCTCAGGATGGCTTTAAAGAAACCCCTATTTTGAAGGTCTTCCTCTTGACCTTCAACAAAAATAGTGAGTTAATGCCGTGTGCCCCTTCAGAAATTCTATACATGCGTTTGGACTCCTTAGGGTTCTCACAGGAGATCGTGCATTGACCCTTATAAGAAAAATTACTTTTACTCTTCTCTTGACGTTGCTTATTTCTTTTTTTCAAACTAGGAAATGTGCCATGGTCAGTAGGTCAGAGCTTCGCCCAGTCCCCATGGGACTTGACAAGGAAGAACAAAGCTGAGCAGGTCACTGTGCTTTTGTCAGGTAAAGATACTTCCAACTGAGGTCATATTAACGGGAGTGTTTGCTTTATGACTGTTTCCCAGTACCAGTTCTTAAATCTGCATGTTTTGTTCTGCGTCCTCCTGCCATGCACATAGGACTCCCACTACTAAGAAATTAAATGTTAGTTAGAAGCTTTGGTTAAGGAGGGGAAAAACCAACAGCCATGTTTCTGGCACCTGTGGCGATGTCTGGCTTGCTTCCTGGATTTTGATTGCATCTCTCATTAGGAACAAACCAGAGGCCAAACGGATGTGCTGATGGGAGAGTGACAGAAACAGTGTTAAAAGAAGTGTCTTTGCCCAGTGGAATGTTACACTCCCATCCCTGACACTGGAATATTGGGAGGTCCGTTGCTATGTTTAGAAGAGTGTGAGTCCCCG
>NW_017732480.1:231981-236682 GCF_001890085.2 Hipposideros armiger | reverse complement strand
CCTCTGTCCTTTACTGTGTGGTCTCTGCTTTTCACAGCACAATGGTATTCTCCTTCACGGCCTGTCAGCACAGGTCCTTGCACATCCTTTCAGAGATGAAAGCTCCTGGGGATGCCTGGGCTGGCAGTTGGTGGCTTCCGTGGAACTGCCACGTCTGGGCAGCGGATTAGATGAGCACTGGCAGCAGGAGGGTGCGGAAGCGTCCGTTCCTGGACTGCAGGTCATTTCATGCACTTGTCTGCCTTGGTGGACAGCAGGTCAGCCCACTGCAGCCAGTGCTGGACCCTGGAGTTTAACTAGAAGCTACAGGCACCAGTCCACCTCCCATCCAATGAGCTAAGGTAGAGAGAGATTCAGCCAAACAATTAGTGGACAGCCAGTGAAACCCGTGAGGGACCACACATCCTGCTTTCCTGCAGAATCCTTCCTGTGGTTTCCCAAGTACATGGATATTAACAAGTTAATATAGACATAGGAAGAATACTGCAGAGCAGAACAGAGTTATCATTCTGAAAGCATTCAGAAGAAGAGCACACCTTAAGAATTGCTAGAGAAACCAGGGGAAAAGTGTGAAAAATTATATTTATTCTGCAGAGAATGCAAAGAGATAGACCATGAAAGCAGGGAAAGAAAGCCATGGTAGAGGTGAGGTGAAGATTAAAAGGAAAAGTGTTGGAAAACAGATGGGTCAGGTAAGGAACTATAAGAACAACTAAAAAGGCAATGCGTCATTAAAAGTGACTTGACAATAAAGAGCAGAAGTGAGAGAGTGAATATTCTGTTCAATGTTTTGAAAGACTCACCCCAGCTGTCTCTCAATGTAGACGAGGACAGAGTTATGATAATGAAAAGGAGACAGGTAGATACCCTCACAGAGCACAGAAAGGGAACTTAAGCATGATAGGTGTCCCTTAGAAATAAGAGAACTTGAAGAGGAGAAATTACCAGAAACATAATAGAAGAAAAATGTCCTGAGCCAAAAAACATCTGACTGTGCATGTCAAAGAATTTACCATGTTCCATTTAAGATGAGGAGAAAGAGGCCACAACTAGATAAATCTGGAAAACATTTTTTTCATTACAGGTACAATTTGTATATCCCCAGGCTCCCAAGTACAAATTAGAACACATTGTTCTTTAATAATTCTTCTTTAATAATGATTTACCTCTGCAGTCTTATGGCTCCACAGCCTCACTGCCTAGAAGCAGAACCTCAGCTGAACTTTCTAGAATATTCTCTCTCTCATCCCTGTCCCAGTGTTTGTCCTTGCTGACCCCTCTATTACCCCTTGGCTCACTGACCCCCAATACCACAGAAAACCACCCAGACCAGCTGCTGCTGAGTGGCTTTAGGATGCTGACGTTGCTTGGGCAGCTATAGGCACTGTCGTGTTTTCTCCAGGCACTCAGGTCTCCGTGTTGCTGCCCTAGCCACAGTATGAGTCCAATGACTTCCTTTTTTGAAAGCTTAGCAATAGTGGAATAGTATTCGAAATCAGAGAATCACTGCAGTTGCCAGATATGTTGTCTTTCAGAGCCTGAAACCCAATCCCGAGTCCAACATCAAGAGGCCCCTCTTTAGCTCATGGTCTGACACCTGGTGGTTAAGCCTGGTTTTCTTCCACTATCCAGGAGTTCCTCTAAGTATGTCTTGGTCTCTTTGGAGGCCAAACTCAAGTCTTTTTTTNAAAAAAAAAGTGTGAGACCATCCTAGAAAATTCCTTTAGGCTCAGTGTATTGAGAGAAGAGCAGAACTTGGAAGGAAGGTTGGGGGACAGAGTTGGGGAATGGACCTAGACGGAGAACCCAGAGCTGTGCATTAATGCTGGCCACGGTGGAAACTTTCTGAGGATTGGAACCATCTCTGATAACGCTTTCTTATAAACAGCATAAGACTGAATCCAGTGATCAGAGCAGATAACAGCCACAGTGTCAGAGACGGGATCTGGTGGCCTGGCTATGATTGACAGAAGGTGGGCGGGCTTCCTGGGGAAGGAAGGAGCCACTGGGAAGCTCTTGGGAGGCCAGGAGCTGTGGCTGTTTACCAGCCAGTACAAAGTATTACAATCTTTTCACAATGATAAAAGCACACTAGCGCTTCTTGACCAAATATCAGCTCTGCCTAGTAAGTCAGCAAACACGTTGTATCTTTTATGGTAGATGCTGTTGCATTTTGATCATTTATGTTTAACAAGGAAAAGCCCATTTTCCTTCTGTGTTTTTCTTTCTTACAGGTCCTCAAGAAGGCTGCCTCAGCAGTGTGACCTACGCATCTCTGATCCCTCTTCAGATGCTGCAGAACTACCTCCGGCTGGTAGGTGGACGCTGCCCAGTGGAGCGTTACACTCTCATCCCTGACACTGGAATATTGGGTGGTCCATTGCTATGTTTAGAAGAGTGTGAGCCCCTGCCCACCCTGTGCTGGGACCATGACCTTCCCCAACAGTCCCCTCCGTGAAGGCTGCTGGGCACTTTGTTCTGGATTTCTGCCACTTGTCCAGGTGTCCATTGCCTGGACCTGGAGCCCACCTGGGACTTGTGAGTGTTACAGTTTGGGCAGGAGGAGACTGTTTTTCCCCAGTAAGGACTTGACCTCAAATAACTGATCGATATGGAGGAAAATAGCAATAAATAACAAGATGCCGTGCTGTAAACTCATAATTTAAAAATGAGTAAATACTTTAGCATTAGTATTAATTTGGCCACTTTAACAGAAACCAACAAATTATAGCTTCAAAAGAATAAAAGTTATTTTTCTGGACTACAGAAGCTCCGGCAGGGGAGAGATCCCGCGACGGCGAGGGGGCAGGGTGACCCGGACTCACCTTCTCAGTGCTCCACTGTCCCTGGGGTGCTGCGTGTGCAGTCCTGGGCCTTTCCAGCTTCTGGTGGGAGGGAAAAGCATGGAGGGCAAGGCGCTTCCTTCCTGGGGAGCGGCGCACAGCATTCCTGCCCACATCCTGTGGTCCACATGAGAAGTGTCCAGATCTGTAGAGAATTTTAATGAGTTTATTTGAGCAAAACTGATGATTGCTGGAAAGCACAATCTCAAGGGATTGAGAAGGCTCCTGAGAACGGCAATTTTGCAGCTTGTTTTATGATTAGAACCAAAGGAGCAGTCGTAAGGATGGTTACATGATATACACTGGTGGTAGATTAAGGGGGTGGGAGAAAGCAAAGCGGAGAAATCTCTGGGATTGGATAAAAATGGAGAGGCACATGCTTCCTTTATATTGGTGGGTACCAGATAGTTAATAATTAACATTTACAGCATATAGAGATGGTATCGGGGAATAAGACAAAAATGAGGGAGCGGTCTGTGTCTCCTGTTCTCCTGTGACAGGTTGTACCCAGAGGGGCCAGAGGAGGGATTCCTCTGACATTCCAAGGTCATGTTATCTTAGATGCAAAAAGACAATATATAGGCTTACCTAAGGTAAAGATGGACCTTTGTCAAGGAAGTTACAGGCCAGGATATGACTACCTGCCACGACCTGTTTTTTGTTAGAAATCTTTATGTTCAGACCATCCTATGTCGTTACTTTCAGTCTGAGTCTGTAGGCCCTGCCATGCAGACCTCCCTGAGCTTGTCAGGTTTAGTGTGTGGCCCCTTTTTTTGTCCACACCATCGACCGGAATTTAGACACACATCCATGCATGGCTGGCAAGTGTGATGTTTTGCCAGGCAAGCCCGCTAATACTAGGCAGTTCTGTTACTAACAGGAAGAAGTGGGGTGAATGATTATCAAGAGAAAGTGGCAAATTCTGGATACAAAATGGATGAATGTAATGCTTTGTCTTTGTATCGTGGCGGGCAGTAAGCAGTGTTTCTATGTCTCACTTATTTATCCCTCAGAACATCCCTATGAGGTAGATAATACCACCCATTTTATAGATGAGAAAACTGAAGCAGAGAGAGCTCCAAATAGCCACAAGCCCACATACTAGCGAGTGATGAAGTCAGACATGTGCATCCCTGATTCACGCGTGTGTCTGTGTGAGATCCACCTAACACTAATATTGACGGTGTAAAACATTAAGGAAACAATCGTTTTGCTTACTGCCTTAGCTTGGAAACTTTTTTAGAAAAATAAATAGGTTTAGCTATGCCCCTTTACAAAAGTTGTTTCCATTAACTATGAATGGATGTCTTTGTTCCAGATGAAAGGTAGTAAAGGAAGTATTTATCTTCCAGCCAGGCTGAAAGTTGGGGCCGACCTGTGTAAAAGCAGCTACAGTAGCACAGAAACATTCAGAGGCCTTACAATTTAGGGGCGATGGTGTCTTTTAAATGTGATACTGTCACTTTTTTCCCTTACTATTTAATCTTCTTTGTTTAATGCACCTAAGCAAGCCTGTGGGTTTTAGGCCGATGGGAAGGCGATCTGTCTCATTCCTTTGCTTAAGTGAGGGTTGAAGTTATGTGACCAACTGTTTTTAGGAATGTGAGCCTCAGGCTGTCAGTAGGGTCACTTCCTAGAACCATTTCCACCCTCCCCCACTTCTCAGTGTCTCCATACCTGTCCAGGTTCTGGCTCAGAGCTTTTCATTCACCTGTTTAGATGATAGAGTGAATAAAGGCAATGCAGCTGAGATACAACTGCAGGTCAGCCTGGACTGAGTAGATCTGTCAGATGAAATGTCTACTAGTCCCATTACAGATAGAATATTCCAGGTGCACCTACGTGTGTGCCTCCTAAT
>NW_017732480.1:229165-230366 GCF_001890085.2 Hipposideros armiger | reverse complement strand
TTAAATGATGTTATTTTTAAATACTTTCATTAAATAGTTAGAATCATATAAGTAAATTTTAAATCTCCATCTTTGAGTTAATAAGGAAACATTTAACTTATTTGTGTTTTCAATCACTAATAACTTATTATAATCATTGAACTTAAACTCAAACTTTTCTCTTAGCTAGTTGTCAAATTTTTATTAGGTTATTCATAACTTTTTATTTTAATAATTTAGTGACTAGGAGTGATTATCATATTAGAAAAATCCATGAATCAATTGCCCTAATCTGAGCCCTATTTTAAAATGTGAGACTCCGAATCCCCCAGGACATAATTCTTGAGATTCTTTCACCTATTGGCTGTCCACTCCAAAACACCATGCCAATCATCAGGAATCGCACTAGGAGATGCTACTTATTCTTTATACATTCCCAAAATAAATCTGCTATGCTCTGATACAAATGTCATAAATCATGGTTATGATTTATGTCTAAGTCGGCCCACCGAAGCTCTATCAACCCTTGAGCAGACGACCTGGTCCAGCCTGATCTTTTGGGGGCATGGAAGAGCAAGGTCCCAGTGGAAGGGGGAGGCAGTTCTCAGGTGTGAGGAAGAAGTGGCTCCCATGTCAGTGATCCTTTGGCTCCCATGGCTGTAGTGGAAGAAGATTCTGGCAAGTGTTAGCCCAGAGGAGGTCTCAGGCAGGAAGAGTTCATTAGTGCAAGAGGCTGGGTGGCAAGGGAGGGTTATGTTCAAGAGTTATATCGTTTTATTTTTTAAAAAATAGCTATCATACCCAAGTGCTAATAAATGTGGGCCTATCTTTGTTGGAAGTTAGTATCCAAGTCTGATCTTGGCTTTTACAGTTTCAGTAAGGTAGTTTTTATAAACAACATGTGTGTGTGTCTCTCTGTGAGCTGTGATTTCTTTTGAATTTTATTATTCTCTTACACCTATTAACAGAGACTTCAGCAAATGGCTAAAACGCTTTCTAACATGAAGGACTCCAGTTTTGTATCTCTGGATGCTGGGTGTGCTAACATTGGGGGATTTTGTATGAATAAATTGACAGTAACTGTTATCTATGGCTCTAAAGTCAATGCATACATCAGTTCCTGAAAATTGAGTGTCAGAAAGTTCTAGCTACAAAGCACGACACCTTAAGCTATAGCCATCCTGATTTTATTGGCTTGGTAAAGCCCTTTTTTTTTTTTTAA
>NW_017732480.1:213932-224856 GCF_001890085.2 Hipposideros armiger | reverse complement strand
AAGTAAAAGTGATCAGTCTCTACCTAGGCTTCTTTGAAACACTGAATTCCAGAATGGAATAATATAGTTGATCAAAGAATTTTATCCTCATCAAGATATCTTGTATGGAAAAAGTCAACACGAAGATATTCTCTGATATACAACAGCTATAAAAATATTGTACTCATATGTCCTTAAAAAGCATATAAACACACACACACACACACACGCACACACACACACATGTCAACTTTGCAAAGAAAAGCTAGAAGGAAACATTTACAGTGGCTGCTTTAGTGATTTCTATTCTGCTTTCTTGTGTTACTTTGTATTATCCAAAACTCTCTTAATGAAATTCATTGCTATTTTAATCACTGAAAAGTAAAATAAGTATTGGGAAAACTCAAACTGAAGAGCATCCACAAGGGATAATAAAAGTTATAGAACATGTCCATTGTACAATGGACAAAATATGCTAGGAATTATGTTCCCAGCTAATATATTGAACCTCCACTGTAAAAAATAGGAAGGAGTATGTTTTTTCACAAAATGCCATCTGCTACTAGAAATATATAAACACTATATAAATATATAAACAGTATTTGCCAGGTTTAAACATTAAAATGAAAGACTTGACATGCACAATGAAAAAAGCTAATCCCTAAAATATTTTAATCTTTTGAAAGGCAAAGGGCAATCAGAAAAGGAATTTCACACTTGTGTACCACTGTGTTTTTCTCTTCTGAACTTAATATTTTCATCTGAGGTCTCTTCTTGGCTTGTTACTAGGTTGAGCAATATCATAATGTCATCTTCCATGGCCCAGAAGGAAGCTTACAAGACTACATAGCACAACAGCTTGCACTCTGTATGAAGGTATTGATTACTTGCATATCCTCCCTTTCTCCTTGATAATTCGAATGTGTGTGGAACTAACCAGTCTGTTTCCTTACCACAGCACAGACACACTGCTGCAGGTTTCTCCTGTGAGATAGTGAGAGCCCAAGTGGATGCGAGTTTCTCCAAGGAACAGCTCATGGACCTGTTCATCAGTAGTGGTAAGACCATTTCAGCAAACTGAATCATGGATTAAAGAAAGCATGCTCTTTAATGATGCAATTAAAAGGATATATATTTTGTGGCTTGAAAGTAAATTTGTCAACTTTTCAATTATTCAGCAGCTATGGGATAGAAATTCTGGGCACCCAGGTGGACACTTTCATGTATATATCATTGCACCTATTGTACATCCTGCATTTTCTTCTTTTTTTCATCTTTAGTTTATAACTCATTACCTGTTGTGAGCATACTATATAATTGACACCAAAGGTATACCAAGGGAGGAGGTGGTGGTGGGAGCGGTCCACCCTGGTGGGACTGAGTATTGTGTCACCGATTCTATTTAGAATTGCACAGTGGTAACAGAAAGCAGACGGATTATGGTACATTTTATGATTATTCATAAACTCTCTACAATCAAAACAGCCCTCACTGCTGCACCTGGAGTGAACAGCTTTCTCCACCTCACCCTCGGTGTCCCATTGACCGGTGCTTTGCAATATAGGTATCATTCTCTCCATGTCAATGGTGAAGAAACAGGCACAGAGGAGTTCAATAACTTGTCACAACTACATAGTGGCAGAACCAGGATTAAATGGTTTGTTAATATAACATTTTCATGAATTTCCTATTTTAAGCTTCAGAGCTTAAGACCTCAAGCTTTATGGAGTTAGCATAACCCTGCCCAGCATAGCATGGCTAGTGATTGTGACACGAAACTGAAATGGACCAGACTTTAAGTCTGCAAAGGAGAGGATGAAGGAGGGAGGCAGTTGCACGATCCGGGAAGGATGATTTGGAAAGCAAATTCACATCTCCCTTTTAGGGGGGAAGTACTTCTCAGCTAGAGCCATGATTAAGTGTGACATCTGGTCGCTGGGCCAACTGTCGACCAGGCTTAGGAAGAAGGAAATGACCAGTAGTTCCTAAATCAAGAAATAAAATTAAGAAGCAGGTTTGGGAATGGACTGAGGATTCCCAAATCTAGAAGCACATTTAGGGGACAGAAAAATCCCACTAGCATCTGAACGTTGCTGTTGTCCCCAGGCCAGCCTTTGGCCAGAAACTAGGGAAAGTTAGCTCCAGAAGGCTGTTTTCTCAGAAGATGTCACTAATTATAGCTAACATGTTTTAAGCTCTTACTCTGGTAGGTGCTGTTCTATATACCCTGATTTATAAACACGAAACACTCGAGAGAAGAGGTTAATACCCTGCCCCAAGATCCCACAGCTAGGACACCGGGTAAGAGCAGGGTCCAACCCTAGCATCTGGCTACTGAACCTAAACTTCATTACCGCCAGCCACTGCTTACAAACTCACCTGTGCCAAAATGTCTGTTTCCCCCTTAGTTATATAACAAAAGCCCCCTATAGTTTTTCAACTTTGTCTTGTTTCATCTCAAAGTAAGAAGCTAAAATATTTTGTTCTCTTCCTATCTGGTAGATTGCAACTATAGACTGAATTCTGCTTAAGCTTAGAGAGCTAAGAAAATCAGAGAGCATTGAATTAGGTCATGAGGGACATAAGGTGGATGACACAGCTTTTCTAAATCTATGGGGATCATCTTCTTAAAAAGAGCTCTTCCTGATTTCTAAATTTGGTGAGTGGCGCAAGTCTTTTGATCCTTCACACTTGAAACTCGGGTCTTATTGTCAGGCTTGAAAACCTAAATGCCCACCAGTGCCAACAAGCCCCATTAAGAGGTGAACCAGGCTGGATGGGGCTGCGGGGAGGACGGATGTCTCCACCCACCCGAGGGCAGCTCTCAGCTCCAGCAGCTTCTGTTGGCAAAAGCGAAGTTCAGTGTCGTGTGGTCTTGTGACTCTAGGGAGAAGCCAGAGATCCAGGTTTTTATGTGAAAATTTAAGCTTTGGTTCTTTCAGTGTTGTCAACTATTAATTTCAGTTTTTAAAGTGATGTGAGGACCACATAAAACCCAAAGGTCCTGTCATTCATTGATCCCTCACCCCTGTCCCACAGCCAGTCCAATGTCATGTCCTGCCAAGCTGGTCTCAGTGAGCCTTGTCCATCCATCCCCACTGGCACCATCTTCCTTTATGCCCCCTTTTCCTATACCTCGTCTACAGTCCTGTGCATGGCTGTTCCGCCTACTACTTCTCCCTGAACATCCTTCGCAGGCCACCAGAACCTGATTAAACTTTCCCTGTGATTTCTGCCCCCACATCCCTCCATTTCCTACTGAACTAAGTTGATGCCATTCAAGGTCTTTCGTTCTAGGGCATTGATCCACCTGATTTGCTTATTTGCTTAATTTCTTTTTTTATCGAGATATAGCATGGCGTATGGTTATGGTGAGAACATTTAAGTTCTACTCTCTTAGCAACTGTCAAGTATATAATTATACATTATTATAATATATATTACATATAATATAAATCAAGTATATAATAATGTATATTGTTAACTATTGTATCATCACCTTGCTATACATTAGATCCCCAAAACGCAGTCATTTTATAATTGAAAGTTTGGCCAACATGTCTTCATGTCCCCCAACCCCCGGCCCCTGCCAACCACTATTCCAATCTCTGTTTCTATGAGTTCAGCTTTTTTAGATTCCACATGTGAGATTGCACAGTGTCTGCCTTTCTCTGTCTGTGATTTATTTCACTTAGCATGATGCCCAGGGTCCATCCGTGTTGTCACAAATGGCAGGATTTCCTTATTTCTTATGTCTGAATAATATTTCAGTGTGTGTGTGTGTGTGTGTGTGTGTGTGTGTGTGTGTGTATCACATTTTCTTTATTCATTGATCTGTTGATGGACACCTAGGTTGTTTCTATGTCTTGCCTATTGTAAATAACGCTGCAGTAATCATGGGGGTGCAAATAGCTCTTCGAGATAGTGATTTCCTTTTCTTTAGATATATACCCAGAAGTGGAATTTCTAGTAGTTCTATTTTGAATTTTTTGAGGACCCTCAATACTGTTTTCCATTGTAGCTATATCAATTCCTACCAACAGTGCACAAGGGTTCCCTTTTGTCCACATCCTCACCAATGCTTTTCTCTTGTGTTTTTTTATAATAGCCATTGTAACAGGTGTGAGGTGATAGCTCATTGTGATTTTGAGTTTGATTTCCCTGAAGATTAGTGATGTCAGGCATCTTCTCATGCACCTGTCTTCTTTGGACTCTGTGGCTCTTTTTAATAGATGTCTGTGCTCCAGCAGAATATGGCGTTTCTTTCTTACATGTCCTTTGCGTTTCCACCCTCCATGTCTTTGTCCATGCTGTAGCTTTCATCTACAATTATAGATACCCACCTTCCCTCCCCCACCACAAACACACTACAATGACCACATGGCAGGTACTATGCAAAGTACTATATTATACAGTACTGATTAAAATAGATATGGTCTCTGCCCTTCTGGAAATGATGGGGAAAGTCCCTGTTAAAATGCTCTGAGGACACCTCAAATGAAGACTTCTCTGATCCCTCTGGATATGACAGCTCCCTTCGGTGAACAGCAGTAAACTTTGTTTATACCTCCATGCCCACCTAACTATAGGTCAAGGCAGCGAGGGCAGTATTTGGGCTTTTGCCTCAGCACACATACATGTTGTATTGTGACCTCCTTGTTGGCTAGTAATGTAGCTTTTTTTTTTTTTTTTACTTCACCTTGCACACTGATTGCCAGTGATTATTTGCTGAATTAGATGGGTGAATCTTCTGATACCAGAAATTGCGTGGGCAAAGGAAAAGGGGATGTTTGTCATATTCAGGTGTCAGCAAGTAGAAGAACTTGCTTGGAGTGGAGACAAGATGAAGATTAGAGAGTGGAGGCGTTGGTAATGGAGTAGTTGGTAATTGAGCATAAAGAGAAAGTTAATTGGATTTGAGAAATGAAGTACTTTTTTACTTTATTTTTAATTGAGATATAATTGATAATAGCATATTAATTTCAGATATACAAAACAGCAATTCAATATTTGTATGTACTGCAAAAATATAGCCACAAGTCTAGTTAACATCCATCACCATACATATTTAAAAATTTTTTTTGTTGTGATGAGTTTTACAGTCTATCTTCTTAGCAACTTTCAAATATGCAATCCTGCATTAT
This sequence comes from Hipposideros armiger, assembly GCF_001890085.2. Classification (NCBI taxonomy): domain Eukaryota; kingdom Metazoa; phylum Chordata; class Mammalia; order Chiroptera; family Hipposideridae; genus Hipposideros; species Hipposideros armiger. The sequence continues at coordinate 219,733 of NW_017732480.1, read as the reverse complement.
TAACTGTAGTCAGTATGCTGTACATTACATGAAAAATGAAGTCTTTGAGCAGTAGGCTGAGGCCAAAAAATTCTCCACTCTACTTTCTGTGTAGGAAATGGTGTGTGATCGCCAATGATAAAAGGGTTTTTGTTCTGCATTTGGCTCAGTAATTTATGAGCATCAAATATCTTCTTTCTCTTTGGAATAACAAGACTAAGACACAAACATGAGGCTCATCAGCTGAGACCTTGGATGCCAGTCGCCACAGTTGCCAGCCTGAGCATGACTTCATTCCTCTGTTTTCCTTATTCCCCACACTGGTCAGTCCTGAGTTCTGTTCAGCCTGCCTCCTGCTCTCCATTCCCCCTGCTCTCCATTCCCCCTGCCAACTAATTTCTTTCTCAAGACACTATGGAGGCCTCATCACTAACCCTTTTTATTTGCTCTGGACTCATTCCTTCACAGCCTTCCAAAGGGCTCTGTCTAGAATTCAGAACTGCTCCTGGTTCCAAAATAAAAACTAAATTTCTCTGATTGTTATGTCAACAGCATCATGGTCTGGCCTCCGGCTGACCTTGCTCTCGCTGCTGTCCATTGTCATCTCCTACAACTTGAGTGAGCCAGAGGGAGAGCACCCTCAGTGGGCTGGTGTCGCTTCCTTTGTAGTGCTAAGCAGGGAGTGTTCTTTTGGTCAAGAAGTGGTGGAAAAGGACCAAGAGTGGAGAGGCAGAGATCTGGGTGAGGGAACGGGGTCTCCTAGGCTATTCCACTCAAGCTTTCAGAATACCGAGAGAACAGGAATTATCTGTCAGCTACTCTCCTGCTTTTTTAAACAAATTAAATTGATCAAATGTTATTTCTCAACACATTGAGTCATAAGGTATTCTACACTTACTCCTGTTTTTGTGTGTGTGTGTGTGTTTTTTTTTAGCTGAGCCATCCTGCCACCTGTTGGCAGCTCAGCAGCAGCTCAGCTTTGGCTGGGAATCAAACTGGCAACGCTGTTGCTCAGAGCCTGCACTCTTGAGTGAGCTCTTAACCAACTGAGCCACTTGTCCAGCTTACTCCTGGTTTTGAACCTTGTTTTCTCTAAAGAAAGATTTAAACTACTGGGTTGGGCTGGGGTCTGAATGTTGAGTCCTATCATCCACTTGTGCACAGCACATATATTAACTTTGTTTCTCTCTGCATTTCTGTAGTAGAAAGCCGGTGAAAAGAGTTACAGAGAGCAAATAAAAGAAGTGTAGGAGAAAAAAAAATACAAGAAGGAAGAGTAGCAAATGTATTGTAAATAAGTAGCTTTAAGAATTTAAAACGTATATGGAGATTAAAAATGGTTCCAGGGAAGAAAAGAAGGTAGAAGAAAAGAAGACTTCAAAAAGAGACAGCACTTATGCTAGCAAGAATTACTGTATGTGTATTTTAAAATACCATCTTCCTTCTGATATTGCCTTTTGTGAGACAGTCATGCCACATGCCTCTGTAATTTGGTTAGGAGGGTATGACTGTGTATTACAGTTGGGTCAAAATTTGCCTCAGTGTAAGGTATGCAGTTAGGTTAGCAAGACAGATACTTTTTAAAATTACGTGTGACAGTAAGTGGTAAAAAAACAAAAAAAAACAAAAAAAAAACAAAGACAAAAAAACAACAACCCTAGATTTGGTATTTTACGATAATACTTTGAATTCCTGAGAGAACTTTCCATTTTTGAAATAATGAAAATGGAGTTACTGTAATAACAGGAGGAGAACGTGGTCACTGGAGTCAACGTAACTGTTTCCCTCCATGGACCCTGCATTATGTGCAGGAGGCTCGTTTAAGGATTGCCCCTTCTCCTCTGGGCTCTTGGAGCCTCAGCCCTGCAGAGCCTTGTTTTAGTGGACAGTGGGAAAGGTGGGAAATTTCTGTCCCCAACAGGGAGATTTTGGACTTGGGATCACTCTAGACACAGGAGTTTGGACTTAGCTATAAATGTGATATATTGAATACTTTTAAACCAATGAGTGTTGCTCTAGGACTCACTATCCAGAACTTCTAACACAAGTGTGCATCAAACTGAAGTATAGCCCCAAGCCTAGACAAGGGGGAGTCTAAGATCACCAGCCTGAGGGACTGGAGCAGGGCTGACACAGCCTATAAAGTTGGAAGAAAAAAGGACAGGAGTAGATACGTTTCAGAAATAGGGCTTTGAAGCAGCGTACGGCACAGGGAACTCGAATGGCTGGCTTTCTGGCCTCAGGCCTGTAGTTTCCAGCTGTAGCGTGTGGTGGGAAGCCTCTGCTCTTCCCATAAGCCCCGATCAGAGGCTGCTTTATCCTCCAAACTGGAGACTGGAATGACTTCCTGCTTCTGTGGTTGGTTAATATAGGAGACCTGAAGCTATGCTGAATGACCTGAACTAGACACATGCTATTTCTGAAATAAAATGAAAATTGCCTTTGGACCAACTTGTTGAAGGATGTTAAGTGCTCAAACGGACAAGTAGGTATTACTGAGAAACTAAGGAAATGAGACTGGCAGTGTTGAAGGCAAAACTTTTCACCATAGCAACGCCGCCTATTTGACCCTTGATTGGTACCCCATGGGAGACAAAGATAAAGACGGTACCCCATGGGAGACCAACCCAACTGCTATGAACAGCTGCACCTAGGGCACAGACTGTCTATTAAACGTGGGATTAATTAAGTCACCAGCAAAACAATCCTTGCTTGTGGACCAGGAGAATGAGTTTGCTGTCTCTTTCCTAGAGACCTGCACTCCTGGAAATGCACTTATTTCATCTACAGCATGAGTCCTCTCTTGTTGCTCCCATCCTTGTGTCCCATTACTGCTAGGCGTCTCCCAGGGGTGCCTGACTCATCAGGCACATCAGGCCCGATACATAACCTAGCACCCACCCCACCCTCTGCCTCCATTTACTGCACAGCCACTTCTGGTGGCAAGGCCAGCTGTTGCTGGTACTTCTCCACCCCTCTGAGGACACTCACCACTGAGCTTTATTGAGCCTTTTTGTTCTATGACTTCACCCTGGATGAGGTACCCATTACCTCTTCCTTCACTTCAGCAGTAAAAGCCTGTAGTGTATTCTGTTTCTTTCCTCTCCAGTCAGCTCTTCACATCCAAGTGAAATCTCAAAACAGGAGGCAAATCTGTACAGACTTCCCCTGATTTCCAGAGCCGGTCGTTTGTCCTTCCCCAACATGCCATTCTGGGTCTCCCACTTTTCATTTGTGGTTTGAGATCAGCAAGTCTCCCTCCTGGCTGCACACAGAATACCTACGCCCAGCACAGCCTCTGAGGATGAGTCCCAGGTGGATGTACCGTGGATCTTAAGGGAGGATGCAGCCTGCTGTGCCGCTGCGCGCAGTTCAGGCTGCCTGAACCCATTCCACTGTGTGAGGCCACCCCAAGCTCCTAGCCAGCCTGACTGGAGGGAGGTATCAGCTTTGAGGTCACCATCGGGCCACTCCTCAGCTATTCTGGCGTTCTTGGACTGAGCCCTGCCCAGCCTCCATTCTCTGCCTATGCCATTTCTGAGACCTGGGAAGCGTTCCTCTAACCTCTCCATCTATTACGATGCCATTCTTCATAATAGGTCCAGCTTAAAATGCCACATCCCCCCGTTAGAGTCAGTCGCCTCTGGTATACCATAGCACTTAGCATAGGACATACAACGAGGGGCACTGGACACAGCTCCTGCAGGTAGATGCTAGCTGGCAGCCACTGGAACTGGGCAGACACTGAACACAAATCAAGGGAAACCTGGATACCTCCCGTCCTTAGTTACAGGAAAGCAGATACATAAACCGTTCAACCTGGCCTATGTTTAATTTCCGGTCTGTTACTTGATCATCGTTGTTTTAACAAACTATAGACTTATCATACTTCCATAATAAATGTATTTCTGAAGGAACATTGGAACCCTGAGAAGCATAGTATTTTAATACTTTTTACTGAATAACTGTTTTGAAGGGGACCCAGAATCCAGAAGACACTAGTGTAATGGCCCCAACAAATATGACTAAATTGAGAGGTGGCTGTTACTGTTCCTAGTCTTCTAATTTTTAAAGCTTTACAGCATCCAGAAAAACAATTTCAGTTTCAAGAAATTGATTTTCAGTGTTTCAGTTCTTTTTTTTTCAGCTGAGCCATCCTGCCACCTGTTTGAGCGGCCACTCAGCTCGGGCTGGGAATCGAACCGGCGATGCTGTTGCTCAGAGCTCACGCTCTTGAGTGAGCTCTTAACCAACTGAGCCACTCAGCCGGCACTCAGGAGTTCTTTTGAAAGTGAAAGTGCACTGTGTCTATAGTAATAGGAAGGAAGGGAGTATAATATACTAGCATGAGTATTTGTGAAAAGTGGAATACTTGACAAAATTGCTCAAATATTTTAAATTGATCTTTTCTCAAGGATAAATGAACTAACACTGGGGCCCTTAGAATCTTCTAAACAATTAAAAAGTGATTTTTTAAATTAATTCACTGGTATATAGGAAATAAAATACTATATATTATTACATTTTAACTAAAATATTAATAACATTTGAGTACTTCATAGGTGTGAGGCACTGTTTCAGGTACATTTTGTTCACTGACTTACTCTTTTCCTACATATAATAATCTTCCACTTACTTCTCATCTTTCATTTGGGGTTGATACACAATTCAGTCTTCCTGTCTTTAGTGGGAGAAGCACTAAAGACTCAGGGGTCCTAAATTTTAATCCTTTGTTACCACTGTTCTGAAACCTTAGTCACATCATTACAACCTCGCTGAAATCTGTAAAATAAAAGGAAGTGTCTGCTTATCGCACTGAGGTCCTATCTCCATATTTTTATGATTATCTTATACATGTGTAATTTAAAGGTTATTTAAAGGGCTTGGACCTTTGTGTCATGAAATGTACATCTATAAAACACATACTACCTATATATATAGATCACTGAATCGTTTAAAATAAAATAACCGTTTAACCACTGCCAAGGCCAAGAGATAGAATCTTCCCAGCTCCAGACCGTGCGCACGAGCTCCTCTCTGTTCACTAGCCCTTTCTTCTACAGGTAACTGCTAGTCTGTCTTTTGTGATCACCATCTCTTTGCTTTTCTTTATAGTTTTACTACCTATATATGAATCCCTGAATTATATGTATAGTGTTGCCCATGTTTGAGCTTAACATGATAAAATCATATTCTATGTATGCTTTTGAGGTTTGCTTCTTAATTTATTGTTGTGACAGCCCTCCATGTTGTTGTTTGTGGTTGTCATTCACTTTGACATTCACCGTATGCATATACTCCTATTGATTTATCACTCTGTTGTTGGTGGACTACGGGGTCAATTCCATCAGGATCTGTTACGAACTAGTATTGGATGGTTGTGTGTGTGTGTCTGCACTGTAATCCGTAGTGCCAAACTGTTTGCCAGCATCCTTATATTTACTCCGCAGCAATTTGAGAGCACACCCATTGTGCCACACCTTTGCCAATACTTTGTATCTTCAGACTTTTGTAATTTTTGCCAATTCATATAGGTTTTTGTAAAAGCTTGAATCACTGAATTTTGTTTCTGACCACAGCATGCCTGACCCCAGTGAAACAATCTCCTGTGAACAAGAAAATCATCGTCATCTTAGAGAATTTGGAAAAATCTTCATTGTCTGATTTATTGGGGGACTTTTTGGCACCTCTTGAAAATCGCAGCCCTGAAAGCCCCTGTACTTTTCAAAAAGGTAAAGAGTGGCTACGAAGCAGGCCCATGAGATCATTCTGCCCTTTCTGTTCCCCAGAGTCCACGCGACACTTCACATTCTTTTCTCTTT
>NW_017732480.1:209079-213282 GCF_001890085.2 Hipposideros armiger | reverse complement strand
CCTGACCTGCTGGTGCAGCAGCATTTCCGCTGGGTGCAGCTGCGGTGGGACAGTGAGCCCATGCAGGGCCTGCTGCCGAGGTTCCTGAGAAGGAGAGTTGTGAATAAGGTAAGCACCCGCGGTCGTGGCCTGGTGCTAGGAGCGGGGCTGTGGTGTTTGGGTTCAAGGGTTAAATAAGATAACGCATATAAAACCCATAACATTTTCTGGACTATAGTAAGTTTTTTTAAAAAGCAAATATGTCTTACTGTTATGAACTGTTCTTAAGGAGTTGCACGAAGTTCTAAATGCTGTAGGAAGCCAGATTGGAAAATTAATCACTCTTCTTAAGTAAGAGCCACTGCTATCCAGGGGCCTTCAGGACATTACTCATCTGCTCAAGCTAGTCACCCTGGCTGTAGTAAATATTGAAAACTCACATGAAAAATTAGAATTCTCTATCTTTGACACGTTTTTAAGAATAGCAATAACTTTTAGTGATTCTTTAGAATAATAAAATAGATATTCTATATCCTCCCAAATAACAAAATTAACTTAAGGCTGACCAAATCAAGTACATTACTATTTAATTTAATATTCTTAATTTGGACCAGTAGCTGAGTGGGAAGGTGGATTTGAAATAGAGTTTGAGTTGGCATGATTTTTTTATTTAATCGTGGACAACGGGCCCACGTGGAGACAGGACCTTTCTTGTACCAGCCCAGTATGTTAAGCTGTAAGTAACACTCCACTCCACTGCTAGCTGCTTCCCTCAAATGGGATTTCCCCTCCCTCACATAACCAAAAGGCGACTGGTCAGCCCCTCCGCGATGTCAGGTCCTGGTCTGGGGGAGTCTCTCCACCTCCCGTCTAGACTGCGGAATGTCAGGCAGCATACCTTCACACAAACATGTTAGAAGGCAGGAAGCAGGTACTGCGGGGGATAAAGAGTTTTGATAGTCTCCTTTGCAGAGAGGAAAGCATCTTTTTTGAGGCTCCCAGAGCAGAAGCCTTCCCCATAATGTTTCATTAACTGGAATTGGTTTCATGCCCACCCCTCCACCCCAGACTGTGGCCAGCCCTACCTTTCCAAGGTCAAAGCTCTCCACCAAGTATGAGTACGCATACGTGAGTGCGCATGCGCATGCATTTGTTGGTGGGGGACAGGGGAGGCAGGTGGAGGGCACAGTGCGGGTGGGACTGCCTTTGGGGACTCACTGACCAGTGCCTGCTCTCATGATTCGAATTAGTATCTCAAAGTCCTGATTTTAAATCTGCCCCAAGCTATGTGAAAGTCAGTTGGCTGATCATAAACGTTTGCTTTTGACTGAAGCACAGCCCTTGTGTGACCTCAGCCAGTAGGAAAAAAAGTGAAGCACTGTAGTACTATTACATTGTTTTGCACACCTGAAACTAATAAAAAATAAATAAAANAAGCTACAGTCAGAGCTACTGCCCCGAGGAAGAACCCCTCAAGAGATGGATTCAGTCCAAAAACTGTATGAAAGGGCAGCAGAGCCCATAGTCTGTTTCTTTACATAGAGTTCAAGATGCTTAGGACAATGATTTATTCTATTGAAATGTTTACATTTTTCCTTAAACAGGTATCAGAAATATGACTACATCACAGCTGAATTGTAACAGGAATACTTCCTTGTCAAAACAAAAGTAAGTTCCCCTTTCAGATTAACTGGGAGCAAACAAAACATTTTCTCATTATTATTTGTGCAACTATTATACTGTTAATTTTTTTAAAAGCCATTGAAGTCATTCCAATGCTAGTGTTAAACTAAAATCTAATAAATGAATGAAATCTTAAAAACAAAAGTTCCTTAAGCTTAATATAAAGCCTATTTTGCTTTTAGTTTTTGAAAAGGTTAGAAATACTGGCTTCAGTTTTATATCAAACTTGATAATCATTACTACATTTGACACAAAGGTATGCTAAAACCTGCATTTGTGCATTTTAAACAAGCTTTAGATGACTGCTTTTGGTTTTTTTTTATGCTAGATTTACAGAAACACACCATGACATTTGCTTTTAGATGCTAAATATTTAGTGATAATTTTATTTTCTTATGTTGCTCTTAGGGAATTGTTAATTATTTCAGCTTATAAATTTTGAGGTATAAAGAATGATTTGGTTAATCATAGACTAGAAATGTTTGAGCAGTTTGCCAATAGCTCCCCATTGTAGCCCAATAAATTGTGTGCCCTGTTACTTGGCAGGTGACATTTAGGACCCTGTCCCCTGGTTTGCAGAATTACAGAAGCAGAAAGGGTGGAGAGAGACGGGAGATAAAGCAAACTGTGTCACATGCCCCTCTGCCAGAGTCCCTGCTAGATCCATTATGTAGAACAGCCTATGTAATTTTCCCAGTAACTATTGGGTTATCAGAAAAGTCATGACACATTTTTGCAATGAAAAACAGAAAAAATATGTCATGACTTTTCCGACAACCCAATATAATGCAGGTATAAGGATTCCAGCCCAGAAGCTGAGGTGCTAAGGAGGCACACAAAAAAAAAAAAAAAAGAGAGAGAGAGAGAGAGAGAGACCTGACTCACATCCATATTGCTAGTAAGCATTAGAGCCTAGTCTGAAATTCATATTTGTTCCATTATATCACACGGTCCCCCACACAGTGTTTAGTGTCTTGGCTTTATCTAGCCTTGGAGACAGAGAAGAAAAGGGAGAGTAAGGAAACTGAAATGTTATAAGTCAAAGTGGATTTATTTGTGAATAAAATTTTATCCTGAGAATTTTGAGTAGGAGTTATCNATGCTCAAGCAACGGTGAAGTAAGTGTCCTTTCTTCTTATTTGCCTATTTAAAATAGAGCCATGGCCAGTTTGGGGTATGTGACAGTGAGGATGCTGAAGGGGCTACCACACGCCGTCTCCTGACGTCAGTGTGGAATGTCAGACATCTGTGTTTCTGTCAGAGGACGACCGTGACCTGTCTGTTGGGTAGCTCCCAAGGAAACTGTTTTTACTAAGAACTAGATAGCAGTTTCCCTCTGCTGCAAAAACCTCATCAAAGTCACGTGCGACGTGCTGTGCGGTGTCTCCTGGCGAAGGCCCATGTGAGATATTCAGTCAAGTGACCTGTACCCAAACAAAACCAAAACCTTACGTTCTACCGATGAATTAAAAAGTTTCTCCTTTATTAGCGAGACTTACGTACTTCCTTTTGTAGCAGCTTATGAGAACAAACATGTAAACAATAAGGTTAATGAAACAGAAAATTGGGATGAAATTGAAAGGAGGAAAACAATTTGTCAGAATCCAGCTTAGTAAATGTTCCATGATTAGCTGTTAGCTTCAATTCTGCACTTTCTGGCATCTTGGGCAGAAATCTATTTTGGTAAGCAGGAGATGCAAATATAATACATCTTTTCTATTATAAGACAAACTGTTAATTTAATAATAACAGCTGATTGAGGGGAAGGAAGAATTACTATGTTAAAATATACATAGCATTTCCTTGCAATAGAGCAGAAATACATTTATTCATATAATTATCCCCTTTTTTCATCAGTATTACAATTAAATTTAAGCCTTTTCACATCCAGAGTCTCAGGATTCTTAGGAGCCAATTTTGACCTTTCCTTATCTGAAGCACAGTCATTGTCAAGAATTTAGAGACGCTAAGATTTTTACCCCCTTTGCAAGTTGACAAATTAGCCTGCCACAGGTTCAGGTGGTGGGTCAGCAGCCAAGGACTGAATCTCACTGCACAGCCGCAGCCCAAGCTTCACATTTGCATTGGTTCCCTTAGCTCCCCAGGTCACCTGGGGGATGCGCAGCGACCCAGGTGGATCAGGCTTTGATCACAGCTGTGGAACTCTGAGCTTGGGAATCCCCAGGCTTCTAAAGGGGGTGCTGTCAGATCTGCCCACTCTTTGCTGTGGAAGAGACCTGACTTTCACTCTCCTGGTCAGGAAACACACCTGCACTCTGTGCCAGAAGGAGCCATTGTCTGTCTTTCAAGGCCACTTGCTCTACTAACATCCTTGAAAAGACCGTCCAGAACTAAAGCTCACGTATAATGTGCAGAAACCTCATGGAGAATGGCCTCCCAACAGCCATATTAAAGAACTGCTATTTAAAAAAAAGCTCATCAGGGCCGGCCGAGTGGCATGATGGTTAAGAGCTGGCTTGGGACGCCAGAGGGCCCCGGTTCGGATCCCACATATGAGGGCCAGTGACACTGCCCTCCACA
>NW_017732480.1:204777-207314 GCF_001890085.2 Hipposideros armiger | reverse complement strand
CTCCCGAGAGCAGGTATGTGGGTTCCCGCTGGGTGGAGAGGAAAGCCACACTCACACAACACCTGTGTGGATTGTTATTAGGGAACTCGCCCTTCTCTCTGTGTAACTAGAGAAATTATCTCAACATCTGTGGACACTGCACACCATTGCTCCAGAATTGTCTCTGTTTTTTATTTATTGGCTCATGTTTAAATTTTAGATCTCCAAGGGAAGTTTGCTGGTTCACAAAACTCTTGCTTGGGTGTGAAGCATGCCTGTTATTCTGAAGAGTATTTCTTTGAAAATTAGAAATATGTTTTGCCTGATTCTATGAAATTGCATTGTCACTGTTCTTTTTTGGCAACATATGGTGTGTGTTGTTTCAGAGCTAGACCAGCATATAGCTGATTTCAAGGGAGGAAGTTTCCCTTTATCCATAGTTTCAAGTTACAACCGTCGTAGCAAGAAGAAAGGAGAGAATGGTGCCTGGAGAAAGGTGAGCACTAGTCCTCGCAAAAAGCCTGGCCGTTTCTCTTCACCCACCTGGACCAAGCTGGACCTGAGTGAGGAAGGTAAGGGGGCGGGCACTCAGGAGCTGGTTTCTGAACGCAGATGTGCTTTCATTTTTATCACTATGCATTCAACAAAATTCTTAGTATTTCAAAGCACATTTTCATGGAATAAAATATATGTAGTAGGCACAGTTCCAAAAATATTTGGGAGCCTCCTACCTGAAAAAATAGTCTTTCATACTAGAATTCTGAGATTAAATATATCTTTACCGTGACAAATGATCATTTTTATTAAATTTTTGTGGTGTCCACAATTAAATTTACATAATACAATAATTGCCCTTTGGTACATCTCTCCCTAGTAATGTGTCACCCCTAAGCCAACCTTGAATTTTAAAAAGTATGTGTACAGACAGATTTGATACCAGTTAAGGCCTGTGAGTGAGTCAGTTTTACATATTTCTTTTTCATGTATGGTGTATGTTGTGTGCCGGCTTCTATTCTGGGCAATGGAAATAGAGCAGGGAAAACAGCAACAATCCCTGTCCTTAGAGAGTTTTCATTCTAATAAAGCATTCAACGGATTCTGTATAACAGGACATCATTTATAAAAAAGAAATGTGTAAGTTTCTTTCTAACAAAGAAGACACACCTGTCTGTAGTGTTAGACCTGTTTCTTTCTTTCTTTTTTTTTTTTTTTAGCTGAGCCATCCTGCCACCTGTTGGCAGCTCAGTGGCAGCTCAGCTCGGGCCATGAATCGAATCAGTGACCCTGTTGCTCAGAGCTTGCACCCTTGAGTGAGCTCTTAACCAACTGAGCCACTCAGCCGGCCCTTACACCTGTTTCTTTTGATTTGATAATAGACAGTCAACAATTATACAAATTATAAATGTCCTCCTTACAGGATATCCATTTTTGAGTAAGAATGAAGATATTCAAACCTCATATGCATTTGGAATTTCTGATACATGTAATTAATTTTATGTCTTAAGGGGCTACCTCCAGCTGTTCTGTTTTGTGTAACTTTATGCCAGCTTCACAGCAGTGGGGTTGCTATGTAAGAGAATATAATGCCTAAAATCTTAAAACTTAAAACAATGCTATTGTTCATAAATATATTTTCATATGTTAGCTTGTATTTTGTCAACTAATAAAAATTTAATATGGTTTTTAACCATATTAATTCATGCTAGAGTTTTGTAATTACCTCAAGTGTGTGATGGTCAATTGTACCACTTTTTAAATGACTGAATGGAGAGTCAGTGAATGAAATCAGAATTTTACTTATACTTTTTAAAGATAAGTGTTATGTATTTATAGTAGGATATATTCTGATCCCACGATCTCCCAAAGTTAGAGTGTTTGATTCAGAGAATAAAGTCATTAGATTCCAGCTCCCCAATATAGCATAGGGGCTCCCCAGATAACTTTCTGTAGCAAGAATTATACCTCCCATTTGTTTATCCCATGATAGTAGCAAAAGAGGTCTCAGGTGAGGACTGTTATCTTCATTGACAGATAACAAAACGAAAGCTCAGAAACCCTTGACTGCCTGTTCCAAATCCCCTCTCCTGGAAACCTGGGGTTCTGCCATCCATGATTTTGTTTCTTGCGATTCCAATGCTGTTTTCTTCAGTCCATGTCATTCTAATCCTGTGACACATGTAATAACCCATAAGCACTCAGATGAGTGGACACCCATCCAGGCTCTTCACTATCATTTCCAAGTTTATCACAATTTCCATAGGGTTTCTTTCTTGAGCTAAATAATTACCTAAAGAATAATCATTGTCAATATATATAGAGGCGGCCAAAAAAATGAATACACATTTTAAGAGAGGAAACAACTGTGTTGAAATTGTAATACTCAATATATACCAATAACAAAAGATGAATACAAGTTATGTGTATACATTTTTTGGCACCCCCAGTATATTTCAGTTAACAAACAAAATCAATAAAATGAATATAAATTTAAAACAGTATTACAGAAATTTGTCTAAATGTGTATAACTCAGAAAACTGAATTATAAATGATTTTAAAG
>NW_017732480.1:196100-204181 GCF_001890085.2 Hipposideros armiger | reverse complement strand
TTTTTTTTTTAGCAGAATATCAGGAGGATCATTTATGCGAGCAACCTGATTCTGTCTCATTTTTCCTAATTGATCCCTGCTATTTCCAAGAATATGTTTTTTTCTAAGTAACACCAGAAGGGTCGATATAAACATAAAGAAAGTACTTTAAGCAACCTATATCCAGCATCACTTCTTCTAAAAAAAGATAAGGATTTGAACTTCTCTGAATGGACTGGAGAGTCCAAAAATGAGTTAATCACCTTTCACTCTTTTAGTCAATGCTCAGTATCAAAGATGGTCCACAACCTCATGACTCCAGATGGAACTCCATTTGCTGTAGGATGTATTGCTATTCAATTGTATTGATTCTATCAAAGAAAATCAGATTGGGCCAGGCCATTCTGATACCAGAACATCTAATTGAATTAGAATTTTAGACTAACGAGACCTCTGAGGACTTTTTTATGCAAGTCTGAAGTTTTACAGAAAGGAGAACCTAGGCCAACAGAAATTAAGTGATTTGCTTCAGGTAATAAAACAACTTAGTGAAATTAGACTAAAGCCCAGGTTTTATGACTCATGCTGCTACCCTCTTTAATCATGATCTTTTGTTTTTACCTGGCCCAAATCCATCCCCTTAACTACACCAGATTTTCCCTAGAAACAATTCCTTCCTTTCTCTGTCAAGTGGACCAAACAGAACTTACTTCCTCCCCAGCTCCAAGACTTGGCATGTGACCCAGTCTGGACTAATCAGAGCCAAAGACAATTCTGGGACCGTGTTTTCAGGTTCAAGTAGAGGCATTCTCCCTACTACCAAGGTGGTTGTGGGGATAGATTATAAGTCTGGAGCTGCTAGCAGCCACCCTGCCACCTCCTTTAGAATAGAATCAACACAAAAGCATTTAGAAAGAAGAAGGCAGAACCCTGATAATAGGGTTTGAACACCCAGCTTTGGCAGGACCTAAAGAACCCTGGGTTCACATGAGCCTATAAATCACCCTTTTTCCTTGAGTCAGTGTGAGTCAGACTTCTGTCTCTTGTGACTGGAAGTCCTGAGTGATATAACTTTCTACTATACCGTGCCATGTATGATGAAGCTGTGTAAAAAGGAAAGAAAGTCTATGTAAAACCAAAGTTCTCTAATCATAATGCAGATATCTTTTCCTTTTCAATGTATGCTTTGATATAATGATATAAAGTCTTAGAAAACCCTATCTTGCTCTGCCTAAATTTTGAAGTGAATACTGTGTTTAGTACAGGTACTAGGCCAACTGGAGTGCAGAGAACAGGATACAATATCTGTTTATCCACAGCAAGTAACTGAAATGGGAAAACCCAAGCCAGGGAATATATTAAGAAACCATTTAAAAAATCTTCCCACAGAACACTCTAAATTTTTTTTACAAACCAATAACTATATAGAGACAGAAAGTAGATTAGTGGTTTGTTAGGATGGGGAAATGGAGGGGTGGATGGAGGTAATAACTAAAGGGCATGGGGGTTCTATCTGAGGTGATAGAAATGTCTCAAATTGATTATGATGATGGTCACACACTCTGAATATACTAAAAACCATTAAATTGTAATGGTTTTAAATGGAAGAATTGTATAACATCCTGTCTAGATGTGAATTATATTTCAGTAAAGTTGTTACCAAAACAACAACAATAACAACAGAAAGGTGCAATCTAAGGATCAACTCTTTCTGGGACCATACACAAACTGTTTTCCTTTACATNTTAGAAATGTATGGTTTGTTCACCAAGCCATGTCAGCTGCTGGTCACACCCTGTTCTCATCCACCCCCGTGAGGGTTTACAAAGCCAGGTCACCAGGTGACCTGGGGGAGCGCAGAGAGAAGGGTTCCAAAGTGAGTGTGGTGAGCTATTAAATTATTAATCCTATCTGATCACCTGACAGCTTCCTTATGTTTCAGTTCTCATTAGCTATGTGTGAAACTGTGTGAGCTGTGTGTGTTGGGGGAAGAAAGTGGGGGCCCGGGAGGTATTGGCAAGGCTGGGGTCCCACATAAAAATAGATAACCTGATGATCTGTGAAGACGAGCATGACCTTAACTGGCTCACTCCGTCATGTCTGCTTTTTTTTTTTTCTTCAATTGGGAACAGTTTAGAAGCACAGTAAAAGCACAATTTGGAAAGCACATAAAGGAGGGTGACTTGGGATCACTGCTGAGAATTTCGGCTGGAAAACACCTTGTTCAGGAACTGTGCCTGAGCTTTGTCAGAGCACAGTTCTTAGGCCTTCAGGACTGCTCGTTAGGATTCCGCGTGGAACCGTCAGTAGAAGGGGCCGTGAAGGTCTAGGAAGAGAACAACTGGCCACTGTGTCTCCACACATAGGACCAGGTCTCTCCTATATAAAAACAGTGGCTGGTAGTGACCAGCTGCCTTTGTTTCAATGTCTAATGGAGACTGTTTTGTACCCCTACTTCTCTGTCATGTGACCGTATTGGGTTGCTATAATAAGTTACTTTCCATAAAAATGACTGAAGCTAGGTAAGTTCCGGGCACCTCAGGACAGCTTTGCTTTAAAGGCACTTTTTAAAAAATGGGTCCTTTTACACTCCCTGGGCGCCTATGAAAGAACCTCGTGGTTGTTTAAATGTGTGATTTAATATAGGTATTAGGAAAGCTGCCTCCTACTGGGCTCCGTCTTCGTCCACTGACCGCTTTTAGAGGGACTTCCTCAGTGGCTAAAAGATGTTTTTTCCTCAGGACCTGCCAGTAGAGGGCAAAGTAACACTCACTTGACAACCTTCTCAAAGCTTGGCAGGCTCTTTCCTTTTCTAGCCTTCTGATAAACTCAGCTAGCATTTCTTGGTCAGATGCCCAATTTCTTCTGTTATCAGGAAGTAATTCTCTTTAAAAGTAAGAGCTCTCTGGCTTAGTTGAAAGCACTTTCTCCTGTGTGGCCAGAGACGGGCCTGGCAGCCACCATTATCCATTATAAGGACCAGAATGAGTAAATTATCCTTCTCATTTGCCACAATATAATTCCTTACTGCTCCAACAGTAAGGGAATGTAGTGGGGTTTATTAGTCGGGTGGCATGTTAGCCAGCCTTCTAAAATAAAAAAGAGCAACAAATGCACACATATTTAAACCATCAATAGAAAGAGCAGATACTAATACACACACACACAGTCTGACAATTAAGTTGGCGAACTCATCCTAGAAAAAGTGCTACATACCTCATTGCTGAATATCACTACAGTCATCTTTTGAACTACTCCCTTTGGGAAGCTATGCACCTACGCCAGCACCTAGTCCACCCTTCAAAGCAATTTTGGAACTCTTTTTCAGGAATGGCCATCAGAGCTGTCTTCATATTACCCTTGATGTCCTGAATGTAATCAAAATGTTTTCCTTTCAATATTTCCTTTATCTTCAGGTAAAGAAAGAAGTCATTAGGGCCAGATCAGGTGAGTAAGGAGGGTGTTCCAATATAGTGATTTGTTTACTGGCTAAAAAACTCCCTCACAGACAGTGCCATGTGAGCTGGTGCATTGTCGTGATGTAAGAATCATGAATTGTTGGAGAAAAGTTCAGGTTGTTTTCATCTAACTTTTTCACGCAGCCTTTCTAGCACTTTCAATAGTAAACTTTGTTAAGTGTATGTCCAGTTGGTACAAATTCATAATGAATAATCCCTCTAATATCAAAAAAAGTTAGCAACATCATTGCAACAAGTTCACAAACTTAATTGTCATACCTCGTGTGTGTGTGTGTGTGTGTGTGTGTGTGTGTGTGTGTGTAACATTATATATATTTTAAATCTTCACATGAAAATGTAAATTAATCCCCCCAAAGCAAAAGTTGTTATCTTTGGTTGGATAATTAAATCCACTTGAAGATTTTTTTTTTTTTAATCCCCGATGCCTCGACCATGTCCCTAGAGGCTCTGATGTAACTGGTCTGAGGTGCCACCTGGTCATGGGGTTTTTAAAGCTCCCTGATGAGTCTCACAGGCAGCCGGAGCTTAGACCCATGGTTCTAAAACAGCTCTGACCTGTCACCCTTGTTATTTTCCACCCTATTCCTTTCTTTCCAAATGTATCTCTACAGGGGTTGATAACACCTTTGTGTAACTTGTTTTTACGTGTCATTTACTACTCTCACACCATACCCCACACTTCCCCATGTCTGTCTTCCCCGTTTCTCCTTCCCATGGAAACTTCTCCCCTTTTCACCTGTCAATCCTGTGTGTCCTTAAAGAGCTGTCTCCAATGGCATCTTCTCTACAGTGTTTTCCTTTACTTTCTGCCCCCTACTTTCCCCTCTGGAGAGCAGGGATTATACCATCCTGCTAGCTTCCAGCAGATGCTCAGTGTTGGATGGATGGATGGATGGATGGATGGACGGACGGACGGATGGATGGATGAATGGACGGACGAATGAATTGCCCTGATTTAACTGTTTCTTTAAGGCTGTTTATAGGCTGTGACTTTCTGTAACTGGAGGTTGTCTCTGAGCTTCATATGCACAAGTGTGTTGATAGTAACCTTACACGTTTCATGGAGAGAACTCTTGGGTTTCAGCGCAGGAAGCCGTAAACACTCTTTAATTCCCCTGGTCCCAGGCTCTGGTGCTTCTCATCTTTGGGGAAGCATTTCAGAACCTGTGCTTGGCCATCAGCTGATCAGGAACATCATCCTTAGCGTCCATCACGTGCCCGATTCTCACACTCCCAGCCTTGGATTGAATCGTTAGCTGCACTAAGCCAGTGACTGTGCCGGGCTTAGCAGCCTCCCTCAGTGCGCTCTCATGCCTCCGTGAGACTCAGCACCCCATCTCCACACCCAGCCTCAATGCCCAGCCACATCTTAGCTGTTGTGGATGCTTCTTGGTGCTCCACTTCCTGTGAGCGCTTTTGCCTCGGAACATGAATATGCCCACCCCTTGCCCCTGGGACGCAGATGAAAGAGAGGGTTAGCAAACAGCACACTGTGTGCCACCTTCCCTCTGCGTGGGCGTTGGCACTGCCTCCGTGAGTTCCAAAGGGAGGTCAAAGATCATGGCAAAATGATTTGTAGTTACATCCAGCTACCCTGCTCATGGAGCCTTATACAGCTAGCTGTTATCCTTGTGGTAATGCGCCCTGTCTTCTCAATACTATGTGTGTTGAATTTGCTGGTGTTTTAGACCAAATTCCAAGGTGAGATTGGCCTTACCAGGCCACGACTAAGTCACATTGCACAGATTGAAGAAGACACCCAGGACAATGCAACTGCCAGTGAGGCCAAACAGTTACTTGCCACTAAAAGCCACATTCAGCATGTTGCCTGTTAAATTCTAGTTTTACATTTTAAATCTTTTACAGGTAACACTGCTATTTGGTTGCATTGCTCTTAAATTTAACCCTCTGTCGGGCGCAACTGATCTCACAGATTCATTGCACACAAAGATGTCTCTATAAAATACATCTTTACTAAGTCACAAATGCGACTGGCGATAGTTAACGGTAGAGGGAGAAGATACGGAAGTGATGTGTCATGATACTTAACTGTTAGATATTTGAAAATTTGTGTGCAATGGATCTGTGAGAAGGTTAAAAAGAGGGAGAATAATCAATGCCCACACTTCAGAAGCATTGGGAGCAGCTCACTTACTAGGCCTCACTTTGCTGGTTGGCAGAATTTAACGCAATTTCAGGGGAAACACTCGCGTGAAACTTGGGAGCCTCAGGTCTCACCCCAGCTCCGTCCCTGTGTGACTGTGGGCACATCACCCTATCTGTCCAGCTCTCAGTTTCCTCTTGAGCAAAATGAGAGACATGGACCAGGTGCTCATAGGAGTTCTGAGACAACTAGAAAAATGAGACTGTGGTTTCCAGTGAAGGAAGCTCACGGAACGGCTGCACAGGAGCCTTAAATCACTGGTGAGCTGTTTGAACGAGGCCCTCCCCTCTCATGCTCTCTGCTAAATGCCAGGCCCCTAGTCCAGCGCTGCCCTGGTAGGTCAGTGCCCAAAGTGTTTGCCGATTATTGAATAATAGTTCAATTTCTAGTTTACAGATCTGAAAGCAGAAGTTAGGCGACTTGCCCAAGGTGATACAGCTGCCAACAAGTAGTTGGTCCAATCTGATGGTTTCCATGAAGCCCCTCTTGGTGAGGAGATCCCAGACTCTTGGCACTTGAGTCTCTGACTCCTGTGTCTCACACTTTTGTGACACCACAAAGGGCCTAATGAAAATCAGGCAGTGAGTCCACAGGAAGTTAATCACTCAGCTATCCCTCTCCATTGTCTTTGTCTTTTTTCATGAAAACTTTGTTTAGGGAGAAACCTACATGACTACTCAGAGAGAGGAGGAGGAAGAGTTAGGACTGATAACAGAAGTTGGTGACAGTGTCATATGTGAAAACATTCTTTTCTTTTCTCTTGCAGGAGGTCAGTCCTCTCAGCAGCCATCAAACTACCGAATGCAGCAACAGTAAATCAAAGACTGACTCGGGTGTTTCACGAGTTAAATCTTTTCTTCCTGTTCCTCAAAGTAAAGTCACCCAGTGTTCCCAGAACACCAAAGGAAGCAGCAGCAGCAGTAATACAAGGCAAATAGAAATAAACAACAACTCAAAAGAAGAGATTTGGAACTTACACAAAAATGAACAAGTAGAAAAACCTAACAAATAGGCCTGCCTACAATATTCTCACTCTTAACTTCTGTATATTTCACACAGAAACCAAGAACGACAAGATGTAAATACCTTTAAATGAATAAAATGTTTTCACTGTAATATAAAGTATGAGTGCGGGACCACTATTCAATTTTTTGTAAAGAATGTATTTATAACCAACTTTTTTTTTTCAATTCTGTAAGATTGAACTTCAATACCAAGAATGATGCCAACTTTTCAAGTAGTTTTATAATAGAAATATTGTAATCGTTTTAATCAACGTGTTCAGGGGTGTTAAACAAAACTGCCTGTGTACTGTATATCTATACATATGTACATATGTATATATTTAGGAAAGTCCATGAGTCACATTGCACAGTACATGTTACAGAATGTGTACACAATGTTGGTTTAGATAAAATACACCATTTAAAATGGAGATCAGAATTTTCTGTTCACTTGTTGAGGAATGACTGAAAAAGGCAATAACTAATAATTTCTAAACAGTTAATTTCCATTAAAAGCCATATTACATATTTTGCCTGTTAAATTCTAGTTTTACATTTTAAATCTTTTAATGGTTACATTGCTGATTGGTTGCATCATGTATATTTATGCTTATGAGTTTGCATTATGACTAAAATATAAAATTATATAATGCAATAAAATGTTATCTTTTTTACAAAAGTTTTGTACCTAAGTGGATATAAGAAAGAACTGTGCAAATGCTTCAATAACTTAATTCAGTGTTAACTCCCTCTTCAATTTAATTCTGGTAGCACAACTGATAATAAATTGATATTTTCTAGAACTGTTTCTTCTAAAATTACTAATGAGATTACTCTTATACAACTCAAAGTTAAGATGCTTTGACATCAAATAAAATATTGAATTAGTGAAATAATTTTGCTGTAGTTTCTATCTATAGGTCTTAGTACTTTATCCCTGCAACAGAGATGTGGATTCAATTTAGGGACGTTCACAAAATGTTTCCTGCATGTTGGTATTTCACTAGCTGTTCACAGAAAGACCCGCCCTTGTTAGATAGTTGGTTTAAATAAAAATAAAACAAACATCTAAGTGGAGTAGATACCCCAGAAAAGGTATGCTCTGCTTCCAAGAATCATTTACTTTTCTAAGAGTATTGAGAGCCCTTTCTTGGTCAGAGTGGTTTACATTGAAATACACACATGTGCATTGATACTATATTAAACTTTACAAGAATGCCTGCAAGCATCTTTAAAAACCAACCTGTCATCAAGATTATGCCACGAAGGGTGATGGAGAGGAAGGTCCATCACGGAATAACTGGATTCTAACACGTGTTTGCATTCTACCTGGGCTTTCCCTGTGCAGGGCGAGCCCCAGCTATATACAGCTCAGCTCTGCCCTCATGTACGGGGAAGTGTGCAGTGAGATTGGGGCCGGGTGGGGGGATGTGGGGGGTGGGGAGGGGACCAGAG
>NW_017732480.1:188441-191865 GCF_001890085.2 Hipposideros armiger | reverse complement strand
AGTAGACTTGTTCAAAATTTATTTTGATTATCAATCGTATAGACAAAAAAATCTCTTAGCTTCCTTTTCAATGCCACATTGCATATTTCTCGCGAAGGTGGTGCTTCCGGCTTCAGGCAGGGTTGGCTCCGTGGCCGTGTAGGCCATGTCTTGGTGGTCTGGATCAGAGAGCGAAGCAGTGACTCACTCAGATTCTTCTCTTTGTGGCAGAAGATGGGATTTGATCCTGGGTAAAGTCTACTGGGTTTTGGAAGCGGCAGTTAGTGCTGGCCTGGGACCCTCAAGGCTTCTGGGGAAGTGCCCTATATCTCTAATATATGCTCTGGCTACTGTTTTATCCTGCAACTGCTGAGGAGAATGTTTGGAGGTTTGGAATGGGTCAGGACAAGTCAATGTCCATGATCTTCAGCTTCATTAGCATCATAGTAAATTCCTTTGGCGGATTCCTAACCCTAGGTCTGGTCATTTACTAAATGAATTACAAAAGTCTCCAATAGTGAGTCAGAAGGGAAGAGAAGACGAAGAGGATCCAGCTATCATGGCTTGTGCATTTAGGACGTTCAGGGCTGAGCTTGGACATGATCAGCCAGTATGCCTCAGTAGTCTATCAGTTGGCCATTTTGAGACATTGATCAAACAATACCTTCATCACATATTATAGGTGAGAACAAGGAAGCCTAAAGGTAGGATATTAGCCCAATGTCACAAGGAACCTAGCAGTCATAAGCAATCTTGAGAACTGGTTGAAAATTATGTGAGCTTCCTACAACCAATTGGGTCAATCAGTTATCCATGTCTTAGGTGCTTTCTCACCCAGGCAGCATGGAAAGTGTTTGGCGATGTTCATCCACCTGGAACTGACCTAATGAAACGGATGATCATAAGCACTGTTTGGGAAAGACTTTGGTAAGGATTGCAAATTCTGGTTGTAGAGGTCCATTAGATCAAAGATGTGATCGCTTTCTGTCCTGGANGTGGGGGGATGTGGGGGGTGGGGAGGGGACCAGAGCAAGGGAAAGCATGGGTGAGTGGACAAGGCTGGAGGAAATAGTCTTAGGCTTGAACACACTAACTCCTTTGAGCTGGAACCAAATTCATGGTGCCCTAGTGTTATTTGATACTCAAGTATTTTCACAGAAAGATAGTAGTAATCTTGAGAACAAAACTGTTCTCAGAATCATAGACCAATTCACCTAGATTCAGGTGGCTCTGTGTGTTTCCTGCTTACATATACCTCTTAGAGTACATCAATTTTTGATAGTGATTATATTAGCTTTCTGGAGATAAAGATCCCATTAGTGTACTAAGGACCAGAGAAAACAAAACCAAATTGGAATACATTATTCAGAGGACCTGCAGTCGCTGACCCATGCGGCCCTGATTCGTCAGTAAAATTCACCTGGTGCACTTTTTATAATTGGATGGCAGACCAAAATGTCTAAAGAGGACATTTATATCAGGGGCTTTCAACATACAAGAAGAGGCCTACTAATGGGTCATTATATGTGAGCAACGGAAACTAGTGTAATATATAACACCTGTGTGGTGTCATTTGAATGGTGAGACGAGATGCCCCTGCCCCTCTCTTCCTTGTTTCTGAACTGTCTTAATAAACTGTGATATGTGCTAAGTAGAGCACAGGAACTGAAGTAATAAAACTTCCTGTTCTGCCCTTGAGTGACCTGCATCAATGACCTTGTGACACCACTTTTGTGACCCTGAGGTTTTGACTTAGAACAAAAATACCTTCTAACTCCAGAAATCTTTCCTATAATTTATCAAGTGCCTCAGTCTCAGATAAGCTCCCTCCTCTCCCCTCCAGCTGGATACTGAGAGATGGAATCAGAATCTCTACATTTAGTTAGAAGTTGTTCATCAGCTACGACAAAGGAAACGTCCTTCACATTAAGAGATGGCCCAGGTGCATGGTGTTAGAGCAGGAGCCTTGAAAGACAACTTGCTTGGAAAGGAAGTGCATGAGGAGCAACAAAGCCAAGGAAAAATGGACCCAAAGCTAGAAAAGTGGACAAGACAAAAAAAGAAATACAGGCTGAAGACTACAGTTTCGGTGACACATTTCATCCAGCTAACCCTAGCTGAGCCCAGTAACTGAGGGGGGAAAAAATGTGCCAGATATTTAATACCAACCAAACAGAAGGTACTCAGCTACTTGAAGGCAAAGGCCATTCATGCCTTACTCATTGCTTTCTACCTCCAGATACTAGTACTGATACATAAGTATAGTAGTACTATAATATATATATATATATATGTTGGACAAGAACAGATAAATACATGATGATATGAAAGTGGTATCCTAGTCTAACCAGGAACCCCAGTTCAGTCCAGATTCCTCTCAAGAAAAGCTATAAGATTTTACCACCACCGCCACCAAAATACCTATCTACATGTCTTTCATGTAAAAACTTAGAACTCCTGGAGTCATATGGAGTAGACTGATCATAGAAGGACAAAAACAAAACCAAGTAAATAACTGGCACTCTGGTCCCTGTGGACTGACCACAACTCCATCTTTTTTCCCTTCCTTTGAGGTGCTGAATACTAATTTATACTTCACTTCATCCTGTAAATACTCATACATAAGTACCTTTCCCTATAAGCCTAATGTTTATTTGACGTACTTGAGGAGCATTACTGTACCAACTAATCCTTTATACAATGTTCACAACTGGACAGCCATGTCAGCCATGGAAGTCTTGTGGTATTTGTGTGTTTATTTCAGTGAATCCTACACCCTGTTAAGCTCACATCTTCCCTGCTCACTGGAGCATTTGTATTGCCAAGACAGAGCATTATTTTGTTTTTTCTCATGCCTTCCTTGACTGATGCACTTCAAAGCCATTTTCAACTTTTCAAAAATAAGGCCCAGGTTCATGGCAGCATACTATTACAGTACTTTGCCGTAGAACTGAGATGAAATGCCTGCTTTTAAATTTCAAATCAAGCCCCATTTCCCCTTGGGAATAACCAACCTGTACATTGTCGAGTCTAGCAGTATAGTGTCTTTAAAGAGACATCAACAGACATATGCTTCAGGGGACACCATTTATATTGAAGTCCATGTAAATGGTGTCTCCCTTGCTTTATAAAAAAGGTCCACCTGCCCAGAGTACTTGCAGTTCAAATCCAAGCTAAGAAAGAGCCTGCCCTAAATTGAAGAGGTGTTGCTTCGAGCCCCCAGAGGAGGGACTCACCTCTACCAAAGTCAAAAGCTGAGATATACATTGCCAATGACAGAAGAAGCAGACAGGTTTTGATGGAACTTCTAAAACAGCCATAAAGCTTGATTTTTAATTGATATGTAAGTCTCAGTAATCTAGGGGGCACTCAGGTATTTGCATTTTGATTGAAAACTTGTAAAAATAAAAGAAAGGCAATAACTAATAATTTCTAAACAGTTAAT
>NW_017732480.1:161375-183324 GCF_001890085.2 Hipposideros armiger | reverse complement strand
GTCATGAGGGTGGAGCTCCCATGAATGAGATTAGTGCCTTATAAAGAGGTCCCAGAGAGTTTCTTGCCCCTTAGGCCACATTAAGGCACAGGGAGGAGACAGCTGTCTATGAACCAGCAGCAGGCTCTCACCTGACACTGATTCTGCCCTTGCCTTGACCTTGGATTTCCAGGCCTCCAAAACAGTGAGAAATAAGCATCTGTTGTTTCTGAACTATTTGGTCCATGGTATTTTTGTTAGAGCAGCCTGAAAAGGCTAAGACAGGAAGCATTTAGGATTGGCTTGTTCACTGGTTACAGTGCCTTAGCTAACACAGCAGGGCTACTTCCCTCATCTCCAAGCCCAGACCTTGATGTGATTACAGACTCATTAGCAGGTAAGAAAACTAGGCAGCAGCTAAGACCCTGCACCAACACTACTACATGCCAAGTGTGTGCTGTTTCCTGCCTACAGAGGGTCACCATATAGTGCAGGGAAATACCTTAGGCATTTGCACAAATAAGGCATTGTGCAAATGTACAAAAAATTCAAAATGCAGTAACATTAGTTATGCTTGGGAAGTAGGGGAGAGGTTCCCCCAAAGCTTCTGGGGGTATATGAACAACATGATTTACCCAGGTGTGTTTGAAATTGCACATATGAGACAGTAGACTTAAAGAATGACTGAACCATTGATTAGCAATCTAGGCACGAGGTGGTCACCACCCAGCCCTGATCCAGGCCCTGAACAGGAAGATTAGAAAAGAAAGAAGACGTTGGTGCCTGGGACATACTAGACATTGAAGATAACAAGCCTGTCACAGTTATACCCACTATAGGAGCCCCAGCCAAAGCCACCTCCACAAAAGCTTTCTATCTTCCACTCAGGAGGCTTTCCACCTCTTCGGAAGTCCCATTGACTTTATTTGTATCTCTCTTATGTGAACTACCATAGTCTCCCTTGCACCGTAAGTATTGTTATTATTAAGTTGCACATTCCTTGAGGGCAGAAACTCATTTTATATTTCCCCCTGGGCTTTATACATAGCAAATGCTCAATAAATCTCTTTTTTCATTTAATTAAATGAAGGATAACTTAGTAAAAACAAGTCTAAACCTGAGGCAGCCTGGGAACCAGGGGTGGTGGCATTTAGTAAAGGGATCAGTCATAAAATCTGCTTTCTCTGTTCTTACTACATCTGTCCCTCTGGAAGAAAACACAGTTACGCCTTGTTAGGCCACTGCACACACTGTTCATTAGTTTCCATTCTCGGTGAGACGTTGTATGGTGCAAAATCCTTTATCTCCTTTCAGTTTCTGTTATTCTAAACCTTCCTCCCACGAATCCCTTCCCCAGTTCTGTTCTTTCTCTTCTCATTCTAGCTAGACTAAACCACAATGCTTCTTACTCAAAAGATAAGTTAGGCCACCAGTTAGAAAGTCCATCTTCCTATTCTCCTCATTTCTTGACATCCAAATACAGCCACAGTTGTGTCAAAGTTTTACCATTAAAACACGCAGCCGAGATTTCCTGACGCAGCCTGCCGCCGCCCCTAGGGGGCCATACCTGCATCTGACTGGAGGCCAGGCTTCCCACAGGAGTAGCTGAAGGGAGGTTGAGAGGCCCGCTCCTGTGAGACCTGAGACTTACGGCTTTGAGCACAGGCCTGGCCCACACTTCCTCGGAACTCTGCCACAGCTGAGATGTTACCTGCCTAAGCCCCTTTCGTCCCCTTTTCTTCACAGGTGTCAGACCTCCGCTGAGTTGTGAAGAGTCGCCTCGCTTTCTCTTGCTCCCTTCTCCTTATCCTTCACAACTATTTCCCCCCATTATTCGCTTACACATCTACCCAAACTAAGACCCTTATCACCTGAGATGAGGGTTTTCCCTTTTACCTGCACAATGACCTGAGGACTTCACTCCTTCAATGACCAACGTCACCTGCTTCATCTTCTCTCGTTGTGGTTCTCTCCTTTAAGCCAGCACCTAAGTTCCAAAAGCTCCCATTAAAAAATAAAAAGGACCACCGTCTAGCAACTGACATCTCTTCCATGCCTTCTCACTCAGTCTCTTTCTCCCCTCTTTTATTTTTTAACCATCTAAAATGTGCTCAGTGCTCACTCTTAGTGAAACTGCTATCCCTAACATCATCAGTGACTTTCTAATTCCCAGAAGCCGTGGGCAGTTTAAGGTGTAAGTTACCGCATTTCCGCGCTGCGTTTGGCATTACGAATCATGCCTCCCCCACCCCCACCACAGCCCTTCTTCCTCGGCCTTCAGGACACCTAGTTCTTCCTGCCTTCTTTCTCCTCTCCGGGGTGGCTTCTCGGGTCCCTTCACCAGACCCTCTGCATCTGTCACCTCTGAAGTCCAAACACACTCTACTCGGCCTTAGCACTTGCTTTTCTACCCACCATTTGCCTGAAAAACCTCAACAACTCCCATGGTTTTAACAGCCTCTTCGTTGATGTTTATCAAAAATACATGTCTGTATGGTGGGTTGTAAGTACTTAGATTGAACTGACTGTGAAACGGATGTCAGATAATTACCTCGAAGTTGACAGTCCACTCCTGAACCTATTCCTTATCCTTGATTCCTCACCTCAGTTGTCAGGAATATAAGACATAAAACCTGTAAGTCACCCTTATTTTTTCTCTCCAGTTAGAAACTGCATGGATAGTACTTTCTAGCATTCAATGCTGAGCTCAGTTTTCTACATTTCAATTCCAGGTAATGGGCTATCTAGAAATCCCTGTATATAAAAGATAGGAAAACCAGAAAGAAGACGACAAGAGAAAAGCAGAGAAACAAACTTGGCATACTAAAACTTAAAACTGGAAGGATTACCTACCTGTTCACTTTCCTGCCTCTAGACCAGGGGTCAGCAAACTGTGGCTCGGGAGCCACATGTGGCTTTTTGGGTACATTCTGTCTCAAAAGTTTGCCGACCCCTGCTCTAGACATATATGGAAATATTGAGTCATCTGGAAAGTCATGACGTATTTTTCTATGTGTTTCAATGCAAAACTGCATCATGACTTTCCTGATGACCCAGTAATATCCTTATCTTTAGTTTATAGATGAATAGCTTAGACCCAGAGTGATTAACTCAAGGTCACCTAGCAAGTCTGTTGTCAAAGGGAAACTAAGACACAGGATTCTGGTTGATTAGCGCAGTGCACCTCTGCTGTGAGATGGTGGCTGAAGGGTGACAGTAAAAGTGAGGGAGGCTAGGTCTTTCAGCAGAGGCTGCCCCACAATAAGGGGGCACAGAGACATCCTTCAGAGAAAGCTCCGTCTTCCTCTCTAGGCATCTCTGAGCACAGGGCTCAGAGACTCTCAAACACTATCCTGCAGGGACTGCAGCATCTGTAGAAACAGACTAAAGAGCAGTTTAATCTCCTCTGCTGGTCACCTGAAAGAAATCAGTGCTGTCTCCCTGGATGACAACTTACTCCACCATGGAGCCTGAGAGGCCATTTGGGCGAATCATTCTCCTAAAATCCATAAACATCTGTGAATACCATTTCACCACAGCAACCTCAGTGGCTGCAGGAAATTATGGTGGAGGGAGTTCCGGCTGCTCTAACCCTGACAACAAGTACAGATCCAACACGTTATTTTTAATCCATTTTATATACGCACTATATTTTATTTATCCATTTCCCTATTAATGGGCTTTATTCAGATTGTTTCAGTTTTGTAATGTTTTGGGTATTATAATCATTACCACAGTAAAATCTTTCTATTCTACATTTAAGTATTGGAAATTTTGTTTCTGTCAGTTAGATGTCTAGAAATGGTTTTTGCTGTGTGAAAAGGCACAGGCATTTTTAAATTATGAGGTATAGTACTTTGCAAAGGGACACCCTCTAACTTGTTCAAGAGAGAACCACAGGCCCCAAATGGCATCACTTAGGCTAAAGCCCATGACACCAATCCTAGATTTAATACCTGAACTAAATGCATTTTCAACCCCTCCCAGAAATTAATTGACCAGTCTGGAACTTTCTGGTTGCCACAGATGAGGTAACGTGTCAGGTGGGCCTCTCTATCCTGCCCCTTCCGCTTAGAGGAAGAAGAAACAATCTTGCTGTTCCCTCACCCCAAATAAAAAGACTTGGCCTAAAATAATTTTCCTTTTCTTTTGTTAATAGCTTTCTTACCCTTAACCTTAAAATTCCTGGAAATCTCTCTCTGTGTGCTTGAGGGGATGCTGCTTGATTCATGAGTCACTTAATAAAGCCAATTAGATGATAAGGAGAACATTCTGAGATGTCCTAAATTAAATTACAGCAGGCCAGAGGGTGGAAGGAAGAAATCAGAGGTTAATTAATTAACAACTGCAGGGCAAAACCAACAAAAGACTGCTTACATTCCTGAATCTATATTGAATCTTTGAATTGACTTCTAGGTAGCTATTTCCACAGTTATCTAAAGAGAATACAGCCAGACACCACCAATTACCAGGCACTGAGGCTTCTTGCTTATACAAGGTATTTCTAGACTGGTGCCCCCCACCAATCCAAAGGAGCAAACATGTTTTCCATATGGACTCTGCTCCTATCCCAGAACCAGCCTGGTTCATCTCCTCCCACCCTTTTTTGCTGTAGCCAATGTAAATTCTTTCAAAACAATTTACATCTTTTTTTGCCTCCCCTTGATGTATAAAAAAACCCTCATCAACTCCAGGATGGTGGACACTTTGTGTTTGTCTTCTCCACCTGGTCCTGCAGCTGGGGGTTCAGACTGCAGGCCCTGGGACCTGGCCCTTTTCTGGCTCGCACGTGGCTCAATAAACCCTTCTTTCAGATGAGTTTTTGACCATGGAAGGTTTTTACTTCACTTTCTGGATCTTTACATTTTAGATCTGTAAATTTTGTTTTTTAACAAAACGAATGTATCTCAGAAGTGGTCACTCCCTCCTCTGACATTACTGAAGGTTGTACCATTGCAATGCGAAGGGAGCCCACAGGCCACTAACAGGCACTCCATGGGCACAGGTGGCACTTTCTGCCCCTCGTTAGGTAGCCAGAGCCTCTGTTCCTCCTGGTCCTCTGAGGATGAGCAGAGAACTAAGACAGGGCCCCCAGAGGCCCGCCTGGCCCTGCCCTGCCTGCCTCTTTCCCCTCGTCCTCTCCAGTGCATCTCTGGTCTCCTAGGTTGAAATTTATAGGTTCCAATTGTCCATCTTTTTTTACCTCCAACACATCAGGCTTTCAATTTCTGTTCCCTTTACTGGAAATTATCTTCCCCAGGATGTTTACAAGGCTGGCCATTTCTGGTCATTCATGTGGGAGCTAAAATACCACCTTCTCGGGGACACCTTGCTGGTTTACTGGCTATCCAACCTTCCTCCGTACCCCTCCTCTCTATCACACCATGTTCACCTCACAGCACTTTTCACTATCTGAATCTCACTGGCTCTGTAGTCAAAATCTGTGCCCCCACCCCCAACTTGATCCCTGTTCTACCCTTTGCTCCCTATTGTCCACTGCTCACACAATAGCCAGGACAGTCCCCTATAAATTCAAGTTACTCTCCTGCTCAAAACCCTCAGACTGCTTCCCAGAGCACTTAGACTATTAGACTATGTGGTTTACTAGGCTCTGTTCCAGCCACATGCTACTGCTCAGTCCCTTTCTTTCCGTTCTTTCCTGGGTTACGACCAGGCACCACACCGGACTCCTGCTGTTCTTAAATATACTTCAGGGTCCCCCAGGGTCTTTGTGCCTTTACCCCCGGAACACCAAACCTAGACATTCACAAGATTCGTGCCGTGGCTCCCTTCAGGGCTCCAAAGATGCCTAGATATATAGCCCCCTTAGCCTCGCCGCTTTGCACTGCCTTTCATTTCTTCATAGCATTTATGAGGAGCCAAAATCATTTTGTTTGCTTCTCTATGTATTCATGTATTGCCCTTTTTGCAATTGAATGCAAGTTCTGTGAGGGCGTGGACTTTGCTCTTTCTTCCCTTTCTTCATCCTCAGTGACCTCATGGTCAATTCTCAATAAATATTGTTTGAGAGCACAGATTATACTTGCATGTTTTTCCCCAACTAGGACATAAGCTCCTTGACAAGAAGGAGCTCGCGTCTAATTCATTGCTGGGACCCGAGTGCCCAGCACTATTTTGGGCTCTGCGAGGCTCTCAGGAAGAATTTGTTAAATGAATGTAAATGTGGCCTCAGTGAAGCCTGGGATACAGTGGTGATTACTTATGTACAGGGACTTGTTTCAATCACATTTAGTTTTGTTTAAAGGGATTTAGAATATTTACAAGAATACCTTTCAGACTACCTATGCTGAGTTGAATAATGTCCCTCCAAAATTCATGTCCCTTTGGACTTATGAATGTGACCTTATTTGGAAATAGGGTCTTTGCAGATACAATCCCATTGTTGAGCATAAAGGGAGGCCTACATCCAGTGACTGGCATCCTAATAAGAAGAGGGATAGTCCAACATTCAGAGACACAGAGGCAGAGATTAAATGGTACATTTACAAGCCAAGGAAGGCCAATGGCTTGTGGCAACTACCAGGAGCTAGAAAGAAGCAAGGAGGGTCTTTCCCTAGAAACTTCAGAGAGAACATGGCCTTGCCAACCCCTTGACTTTGGATTTCTAGGACTTCCAGAACTTCCAGAACTATAAGAGAATAACTTTCTGTTGCTTTAATCCACCCAGGTTGTGGTACTTTGTTACAGCAACCCTAGGATATTTATTTATTTATTTATTTATTTATTTATTTATTTATTTATTTATTTATTTATGTATTTTGAGCTGGCGACCCTGTTGCTCAGAGCTCACACTTATTTTTATTTTATTTTTTTAAATTTTTATTGGGGAATTGAGGGATGGGAACAGTGCTGGGGAATTGGGGAAAGAGGAACAGACAAGTTGCTGTCCTTTTGTTCTTCAGTCTAGTTGTGGAGGACGTTGCTTCACTGGCCCAAGTTGGCACCATCATTGTGCTCTTCCTGGGTGAGGCAGGTCACCGGCTTCTGGACGGCCACTCACGGTGGCTGCTGGGCACTCACACTGGCTGCTGGGTACACACGGTAGCCCATGGCAACCCACTGCAGCAGGGGCTGCAGCCTACGCCATCGCCGGCGACTCACAGCAGCCCAGCTCCTTGAGCTGTTGTTCAGCATCTTAGCTGTAGAGGACAGTGTCACTTGCCCTCATATGTGGGATCCGAACCGGGGCCCTCTGGCATCCCAAACCAGCTCTTAACCAATGAGCCACTCATTCGGCCCCCTAGGAAATTTATAATATACTAGTTCTCCTTTCTAAAAAAAAAAATGCTGTTAATCAAAAGATACAATGAAGTCAATATAAAAAAGATGTCAAAAAGAGTTTGATAGTAATCTGGAAGTTCTTCTATTTTGAATGTTGGACATTCTACAAAAGACAAGATTATTCCAGGTGAGATGCTAATTGTGAACTAGCCTATTCTATTGGGCATTTGCCTGAAAATATTAGAGGTTATTTCGCCATGCCAGGGAGTACATGTTCAGTTTAATAGCAGCTGCAGGGAGCAAGCACATGTTGCTAATACCTTCACTGACAGAAAGCAAGGAACGGAGACGTAGTGAGTCATAAAAACACTGGGGGTGTCAAAAAAATGTATACACTTTAAGAAAGAAAAAACTACTCAAATTGTAATACTCAATATTTACTGATAACAAAAGATGAATACAAGTCATGTGTATATAATTTTTTGGAACACCCCCCATATATGAGACAGCCTCTAGGAAAGCCTAAATGTATGTAAGTGTAACACATCACACACCTAGATGGCCTGGCCCTCATTGACTGCAGTATTATGGAAGAATGATACTTACTCCGCCTACACTCCTGGGGTAACACAATCAGAACTGAAACAATCAATTGAGGATATAGATATGTATCATTAACAATACCTGGAGTTCTTTAATGCAAGACATTAGAAAACAAGAATTGAGAATAACTAAACCTCCTCCATGGAAAAATAATTTTATACATGTAGAGAACAACATTTCCTTGTCTGCCCCACCTGCCCTCTACCCCGGGAAACACAGGAGAGGAAGTGGAGGCCACCTGGATGGAAAGTCTCCGTCCCAGGAGAGAACAGGCACCCTGCTGAGGTGTCACAGGACACTCCAAGGTATTCTGCGATTCTGCTGAAGGGTAGGGGAAAGAAACCACTTCCTTGTCTGTTTGAGGGACACTGCAAGATTTACTCCCTACTGGGAATTCCTAGTCAAGCATGGGAGAAAGAAAAACGTGGAAAAGGCCACAGTGTCCTTTACAGAAGGAGTTGCTGATTCTATTAAGTGGAATAGTATGAAATTATTATTTTTGTTGCCCCAAAATGTTCAATATCAGCAGTTTCGTATGTTTCAACCTGGTGTATCGTGCCTGGACTTTTGGGGGAGGCAGCCTCCTTCTCTGCTCCTTTTGGTGCGAAGAGAAGTAACTTCGTAACTGCCCAAAGTGAACATTTTCCCAGTGACATAACACGATGAAACAGGTTCCGGGGTGCAGAGCCTGGGTTCTAACTCTTACTTTTCCATGCCACACTAGCAGAACGCAACAATCCTTAACTTCAGGAAGGAGTATGTTTAAGTCAAACCTAGAAGATGACATTTCTTTATATTTTTTCTAACTTGTGCATCACTTTGTTTAAATATAAATTGTCAGTTTACTCTATTATTTTAATTAAGATGACCCTTCTACAGTTTTAAAACAAGAAAAGAGATTCTTCATTCTCTCCAACCCCTTCT
Source organism: Hipposideros armiger (assembly GCF_001890085.2). Lineage (NCBI taxonomy): Eukaryota > Metazoa > Chordata > Mammalia > Chiroptera > Hipposideridae > Hipposideros > Hipposideros armiger. The sequence continues at coordinate 174,576 of NW_017732480.1, read as the reverse complement.
CCAGCTAAGCAAGCCTGAGGAGGTGCTTCTGTCCCCTGAGACTGCACTCTGAAGATAGCGTGCCTAGGTAAGGAGAGCTGATTGTCTCACACACTCTGTCAGCCACAGTGGCCTCATTCAGTGATTCGCGGTCACATTGCCCATAACTGACCATTAGAGAAAATAATGCTCATCACTGAAATACGATGTCGTCAGCATAGCTGTTTTTATTGTTTTTGTCTTAATAGCAAAAAGCTTGAAAGCAATAACCCATTTGTCCTGAAGGAGAAAGGAGGCAACTTCCCAGACATTAAGAGGGTGTCTTCAACAGCACCAGATGGAAATCACAAGAATAAATACCATCCAAGAAGTACCTGCAGGGAAGTTGCATATTTCACATTTATTAATAACATTCTGCTGCTGGCCCCTCGGCCTGGCATCAGTCCGTGAGGCTCCACTACTTGACAAGACTGCTCTAAAAAATCCCATTCGTTATAAGAAACTCTACGCAGTCCAAATGACCCAGCTCTCCATTCTTCCCCTGCTGCTTGCCAGAGGCAAAGACCCTGCAGGGCCCAGGGCAGTCATGCTTCAGGATGACCCAGCACATTCTTCCAGGGCCACTCTGTTTGCCATGGGTTCTTACAACCTAGACAGCGGGAGCCGTGAAAAGAAAGTTTGGAGGGAGCTGACAAGATAATTTAATGAGGTTCTCCCAGCAAATAAGATGGTGTGCAAATAAAATAAAAAGAACCAAGGCCTCAGAAAACCAAATGAACAATAGTATAAAAGGCAAGGTCAGAAACAGAGCCAAGAAAGTGTTCTCAAAAAATGCTGAGAAGATGAACATAAAGCCAGCCGGTTGTGTTGGCTTGTCTTTCTTTGCAGGGGTTTTCTTTTCTCAATTTAAGCATTGTTCCAGCCCCCAGCAACTCCAAAGAGCAAAGTGAAATGCAATCATCATGCTTTATATGACTTTCCTGGGATCTATTACTTATTTGTATGGGAACTTTATTCGAGGTTTATATAGGGAATGTTATTGAAATATTGGCTTTTTAAAAGGCCTTAAAGGATAGAATATTGTAATGAAAGACTTGGTATTGATAAACATAAAAGGTCCCTCAAAACAAATGCAGAAAATATAAATGAAACTCCTAAATGTAGTTTTGAGTGAAATAAGTAATTATTCCCTTTTAAAAGAGTTCCGCTTTCTCGGGCTGGCCAAGTGGCTTGTTGGTTAAAAGTTGGCTTGGGACACCAGCTCTGAGCAGCAGGGCCACTGGTTTGGATCCCACATGGGCCAGTGACGCTGCACCCTCTACAGCTAAGATGGCAAACAACAGCTCGACCTGAAGCTGGGCTGCTGTGAGTCGCCAGTGACAGCGTAGGCTGCAGTGGGGCTGCAGTGGGCTGCTGTGAGCTACCATGAGCGGCCGGCAGCTGGCGTGAGCTGCCATGAGCCCTCATGAACGGCCATCCAATGGCTGGTGACTGATCTGCCTCAGCCAGGAAAAGCACAATGATCATAATACCAACTTGGGCCAGTGAAGCAACGTCCTCCACAACTAGACTGAAGAACAAAAGGAGAGCAACTTGTTTGTTACCCTTCCCCAATTCCCCAATAAAATGTTTAAAAAAACAAACAAGAGTTCCACTTTCTCAAAGGATGAAAATTAAAAGTATTTCTTACAAATGACATTGATCTTTCCTAGAAAGATTGTACAAAAGTTAGAAATGACCTTGATGCTGATGGAGTTGAATAGTGATCATCCTTGTTCCTAACAGATTTGTCTTAAAAAATTGTAAGACTCTTATGACATATTCACATTATCAAGTCCCTACACCCTTTCAATGTCATTGAACTGGAAGGCTTTGGTGAAATATGTTTTGTTTCCTGGCTTTGGTTAGCTTTGCTGCTGATGGTTCTTTCACATAGAATTAATGAAATCAGGGTGAGTATGTGAACCACATATTGCTTTGCTCCAAAGCCAAACGGCACCCAAATCTCCCTCCATTTCCTCTAACTCAGCACCACAGCAGACACCTGGCTATGAAAGCAATTGATTGCAATAAGAGGTAAGTGGATTGGACATAGGATAACTGACTAAAAAAGCAACACAAGTTCATGTCACCCATGTCATCTTTGTGATTGAAGAACATTTAGACTTTTTTCTTAGACTTGATGCTGCTGTTGATTGGGTCTGAGTCAACACCAGAAATACTAAAATCTCTTTTGGAGGTAGTTAAAAAGGTACCTCTGCACAGAGATGTGGGCCATAAAATGCACATATGAACAGATCTGCATTGAGGCATATGTTTCCAGGGGGGTTCATTGATCTCCAAAGCCTCAGGTCAAAACTCTCTGATGCCACAGAAGCTGACCACCAAATAGCGAATTGTTGGGAACCATTTCTGGTCAGGGAGCCCCACAGTGAGAAGCCAAAAGCTGACTCAATCAAACACTCTGTTGTGTGAGAGGAACAAAGAGAAGACATTACCTCCCTGCCCTTTGATAGTTAGGAAGAAGTTTGATATTGATCATCTCAGCTCTGAAGCCCTGGGACAAAGAAGAACTGTGCAGCTGAGTTGGAAATTTTCCATCCTACCCCAAGTTCTCACATATTCTGACAATAAAATCCCATCACTGAAGGTAATGTATATAAAACTCTTTCTATGACCTTGAAAAGCCCAACTGATACAATTGCCAAAATGTGAGATGGGATATCCCACTGGGGTTACTCAACTGTCTGCTGGAAAGCTGACCTCTCTCTTTCCTATCTCTTCCCTGTGGCTTCACAGCAAAGACAGCACCAGCCACAGGCCAGCCCTCATTCTAGATACTGATTTTCTTTATTGAAAACACCTCCTGTTTCCCTCTTAGGGTGGGTATGGAAGTAGATTGTCTCTAGGCAGTTGAACTCTGAAATGAGTAATCTGGAAACTTGGGAAACAAGTGCTAACAAAGGTTGCTCAATAAAAGGCTGTGAGGGTAGGGAATTGCCTCTGAATTACAACTTGGACAGACTCCTAGAATTTTCTAGCTATCCTTCAGTGCAGTGCTTTTGAGAAGAATATTAGTCAAGATGAGTCACAACCAAAGTAACATAGGTCACAGGAAATAGAAATACCATGGAGATTCATACAGATCAGGTCTAAAGAGCCCTAAGGACCCCTCCACTCGCACCGCCCACCACACACACTGGCATGCACCCACCCTCACATCCAGAGCTAAGACTCATGCCCTGACATGTAAAATTAAGGTGGAGTGCCTGCTTAGGATTTGGATCAAATCAGGAAGGAGCTTCAATAAGCAGGGAGTCTTAAAGAAAATGGATAATAATTTTTCTAGGATGAATTATCTTAAAGCAAGGGATTAGACGTGATTTGCTAATTTCTCATTTCTGGAATTGATAATTTTAAGGAAAGTTTCTAGAAAGGATTTAGGGAAGGCCAAGTGTTTTTCTCAGCTAGATTATGGGGAAAAATTTTTCCATCTTAAAAGAAAATGTTCTTGGCCAGCCGCGTGGCTCAGTTGGTTGAGAGTTGGCTTGGGAGCGCGAGCTCTGAGTGGCAGGGCCACCAGTTTGATTCCCACATGGGCTGGTGGCACTGAGCCTGAGATGAGTTGTTGCTGGGCTGCCGACAGGTGGTGGGGTGGCTCTGCTGGTGTGGCAATGGGATTGACTGTTCAGTGATGGGCTGTGCCCACCTACAACTGGGATTGAACTCGGCACCTTGAGCTGAGCTGCTGCCCGGATTCAGTGGATGAAGTGTGCGCTCTTGGCAAAGGGGATGCCAGGTTCAGCTCCTGCATGGGATGGTGGCTGTGCCTGCCCGCAACTAGGACTGAGCTTGGCACCTTGGGCTGAGCTGCTGCCTGGATAGCTCAGTGGATGGAGTGTGCACTCTTAATGACAGGGCTGCTGGTTCGGCTCCCATGTGGGATGGTGGCTGCGCCCACCCGCCGCTAAAATTGAACACAGCACCTTGAGCTTGGAGGCCAAGGGCTGCAGGCAGGTGACCGGATGGCGATTGGTGCCCTCCACAGTGAGGACTGAGGAACAACAGCTTGGCTGGTGCCCTTCCTCAGTTCCCAGCACAGTTCCCCTCTCCCAATTCCCCAATAGAGAGTCTTAAAAAAAAATGTTCTCTGAAAAGTGATGTTAGATAATCTGCAGTTGCTTAAACATAAAACCTTGAACTGAGTTGTTTGCTCACTGGTAACCATAAAGGCAGCAGTAATAGTAACAAGAAGCTCACCACTTCAAGCGAGGCCTCATCACCTGAACCCTCATCCCTATGACTCCACATATTCCTCAATCTCATTCTCTCTCTCAGATCGCCCACATTTCCTCAACTGCCCCCACTGTGTCCTCTGTAATCACAGGCCTCTCAGCAGAATCTCCTGCATCTTCAAACACTGGGCTGACTGTCTTCCTCACTGTATTATTCTAATGAAAACATGGTTCCGTTTTCCGAGCTCACTGCTCTTCCCGGGGCCCTCTCAGGTAGGCTGCTTTCTCACATATCTGGTACCACCAGACCTGGAGGTGAAGGGTGATTATCCCACCCACATGTGATATCTCCCTCCTCCACAAACTTGCACCCCGTTGTGATCTCAATTTCAAGCATTCTATTTTCTGATCATCTCCTAGTAACTCCAAAAATACTGAGACCTCCCCAAAATTCATAGTACATTAAACCACATACTTTTCAATCTTCCTCATCCATTCTGTGTCTTAATTTATCTCCTCACCTAGTTTGTGTTACCTGGCCCATAATTATAGACGTTCCTTTGTATCTCTTGTCAACTCCCTCATCCCCTTCCTCTTCTGTTGTACTTGCTTGGCATAACCCCGAACCTAGTTAAATCCGGTTCTCTACCTACTGCAGTCACCTATATGACTACACCTGTACAGCTGAAGATGGTTACAAAACACACAACAATCCTGACTAGCCTCTCTTCAAATTCATGAACTCCAGTGCACATGAATCCTTCTATGATACTGGACTATATTTTTAATTTTCTCTGCTCATTCATTCCCATATTTAACTCTAAAGCCATGTGCCAACAGAACCAGGATGCCAGAAGATATTACTTTCTTTAGATCTCTGGGCATCTAGGTAGCACTCATGGCAACCAGAACCCTTGGGCCAGTTGCTTCCTGCCCCAATATACTTGCCCAGGTCTCTAAATGCCTTCCCAATTATTCACCCCAATATTCTCTTTTAAAACAATGTATGCCATGACTTTAAAATATTGGGGGAAACTATCTTAGATGACAGTTCATACTTCCTTCTCCTTAAATCCCCAATATTTATTTTTCTATCCTCATACTCAACTTATAACTTTCTTCCTATTTAATTGATAAAAATTGAGTCAATCAAAAAAAAAACTTTCATTAACTACCACCCCCACATTTATCAACTTACTTTCTCTCCTGCTCTTATGAATAACATCCATCCTTCTCACAAAAAGTGATCCCTTCTCTTGTGCCCTAGATCCTTCTCTCTCCCTACTCTGGGACATCTCTCAAGTTTCCCCCAGCTCCACCCACTTTCTCTTCTCCTTCATTAATTATCCCCACATCCAATACATTAATAGGATGTTATTCCTCTCATCTCAAAAACAAACAAAAAAGCTGACTTCACTTTCCCATCCACTTATCATCCATTTCTCTCCTTTAAGTAAAATTTATAAAAGTCTATACTCACTGTCTCTGATTTCTCTTTTCCCAATCTCTTGAGTCCCACTAAAATGTTCTTATGGAAGTCACCAGTGGCACTTGTAAAGCTAAATTCAGTGGTCAGTTCTCATTCCTCATCTTAAGGGACCTACAACATTTGACTAAGTTCATCATCCCTTCTTAAAACACATTCCAAACTTGGATTTGAACACCATTCTCCTCACCTATTATATCTCAGCCTCCATCTCTTTTTCACGGTCTCCAAAGTCAGGTTGTCTCAGGCCCTCTGTCCCTCTTTTCTAGTTCATTCAGACTCTAGATCATCTAATCTGAAAGCATCCTTAAGCTTTAAAGTGCCTACAGATCACCTGGAAATCATGATAAAATGTCAATACTGATTCAATAGTTCCAGGGTATGGCCTGGGACTATGCATTTCTAACACTCAGTGATGTTAGTGCCATAGTAGCAAGAGCTAGTTCACTCTCATGGTGCAAACACAATCTACATTTTGATGACTTTTATATTTCTGTCTCCACTCTGGACCTCTCTCCTGACCTTCTGCCCCATACGTTCACTTGAATGTGTCAAACTTAACGTGCTAAGAGTCCTGAGCCCTGAGCATGTCCTCAGTCATGCCCCCCCGCAAGCAGCATCTCCTTCAGTCTTTCTAATCTTAGCAATTAACAGTTTCATCCTTAAAACTTCTTGGGCCAAATACTTTAGTATCATCCTTGAATCTTCTCCTTCTTTCATACCCTATATCTAATTATCATCAACTTTTGTTGCTTCTGTCTTCAGGATACATGCAGAACCCAACCATATCTCAGCTCCACCAATTTTGTCACCTTGGTCCATGCTGCCATGGCCTCTCACTAGGACCATAGCAACAGAGTTCTAACTGGTCTCCCCATTCTTTCTCTATTTTTCAGTCTAGTCGACACAGCATAGAATGATCCTGCTAGAATATAACTCAAATTACTCCACTTCTCACTGAAAACACTCCAATAGTCCCCCTTGTCACTTAGAGTAAAAGCCAGCATTCATACAGAAGACCACATCATCGGCCCATCTCCTGCCCGCACCCCACCCCTAGCTTCACCCCCATGATTCTATTACCCTCCCTAATCCAGACACAGCACCTCCTGGCTGTTCCTCCCACACACCAAGCATGATTTTGCCTTTGCTTTTGCTCTTGCATTTGATTTATTATTCAAGATATCCACATGACTTCTTTCATCATTTCCTTCAGGTCTCTGCTCAGTTGTCACCTTACTAATGAGGACTTTTCTGACTCTGAAATGTAAAACAATCCCTCTAAACCTTGGCTTTATTTTTCTTGTTAATTACCATCTGTCATGGCACGCTCCAAGAGTCTGAGGACTTTGCTTTTTTGTTCACTGCTGTATCCCTCGCCCCTAGACCATATAGATGCACTCATGAATGTGTTCAGCATTTGTTCAAGGATTCTTACTTAATGCTCCCGCCACTTTCTGAATAAGTGTCTCTAAAGCAGCCTCAGATGCAGGCGCTGCCCAGCTCTTCTTGTCCTCAGTTGATAAGCTTCAGTCTCCCTGGTCATTTTGTGGGCTGTACTCTGCGGATTTTCTCGGCATCACAGCTCTTCTCAGCCCCCACTTAGAAACCCAATCTATAAGATCAGTGGTTCTCAGCTGGCTGCACATTAGAACCACGTAGGAAAGCTTTAAGCTATCCATAGCCTAACCTCATTCTACCAAGATTCTTTTCTAACTGGTTCAGGATGGGCCTGTTTCAGTGTTTTCTTCAATTCTCCAGATTTTCCTAATGTTCCTAGTCCAGGCTTCACGACCACTGCTGTGATGGTTATTACTATTTTCGTTCCGGCTGCTTCAACAGAACACCCCCAGCTAGGTGGCTAAAACAACAGACATTTATTTCTCACAGTTCTGGAGGCTGGGAGTCCAAGATCAAGGTGCTGGCAGATCTGGTGTCTGGAGAGAGCTGTCTTCCTGGTTCATACGCAGTAGTCTCCTCACCACAACCTCACAAAAATGGGCCAGAGAGCAGACTGGGGGTCTTTTATAAGGTCACTAATTCCATTCGGGAGAGCTCCACCTTCATGACTTAATCACCCCAATGGCTCCACCCCCTAATATCATCACACTGAGGTTAGGGTTTCAAAATATAAAGTTTTAGCAGGGACACAAACATTTAGTCTGTACCAATCACTTTGACCTCAAATGGATAATCTAGGTCAGTGAGTTTTTTAAACTTTAATATGAATAAGAACTTCCTGGAAGGTTTGTTAAAATGGTTTTCTGGGCAATTCCCCAGTCATTCTAATTCAGGAGGCTGGGGAAGGGGAACATGAGTTTCTATTACTAACAAGCACATAGGTAATGAATGACGCTGGGGAGCCCAGGGCCACAGCCTGAGAACCACTGGCCTAGTTCTTTCAGGTTGATTAATACCTGTGTGGAGGAATCTTTCACTATCTTTCCAGGGACTGGGCTGAGGACTAAAAGGCGTAGGACCTGCTGTGGTCCTTGCCATGCCCTCCAGGCACCTACACCTGGAGAGCCAGCAGCAGGCTCTCGCCTTCTCCCTCTTCTCAGAGTAAGTTTCCTCCCCAGTAGTGAGGACACAGATAATTCCTTTTTTGGGGAGGCTTGACTCTGAATTAAGCACTGATTTAGTATTTATTTAACATATTTATACAAATATTTATTAAAGTTCTATTATGCTCAAGGTACCATCATGCTGCCCCTGGAGAATACAACAGTGTGTTCTTGCCATAGCGAAGTTAACCACCCACCCCAAAGTGTTTTTATGAATTTCTTCCAAGGATCAATAACCAGCCTGTGGGATTATTCCCAAGTTCTCCACATGGGAATGTAGATTAGTCCTTAATGGGAAGCTGCTTATGCCCTCCTAGCCCCTTGCAGATACTGAATAGTTTGTCCATGAGCAGTCCCTTTGAAAGACAAAAAGTAGGTGCTGCCTTCCATAAGCACACCCAAAAGATGGCAGGTGGAAACAATATTGGTATGCATATATTTCCAGCCAACAGTAAGGATTTCCCATACCCTTCCCTTGATGAATAAATGTCTTAGGCCAACCTTCCCCAAGACACAGATGTAAGTGGCACAAGGAAATGCAGGATTGGATGGCCAAATAAACTGAGAAGCACTGCATAGACATTCCACTCTTAGTCAAAAAAGCACCTTTGCATATTAAAGGTTCTGCAAAGTCCTGCAGTAGCCAATGAAATCCCATACACAGAATGAGAAACTACTGATATAAGTCAATCCAAGCCTTTTGTTATTACACCTTTACAGACTTTGGGCTGTGTTGGGCAGAATACGAGGAATCAGTGACAGAGCTTTAACCCGAACCTGGGTAGTACAACAGCTTCCTCCTGTGGTGAGCATTCTGTTTTTCTAAGGAGATATTCTACAGTTTGAGACTCTGTGGGAGGGTAGAGCAGGACTGGGAGGCTTTCTAAAGAGGAAAGCATAACTAGGAAATGGTTCTCTGACTCTTGGTGAGGTGAACTGTCAGATGACTTTTCTCTGATTAGAAATGAGTCTGAACTTCCCGATGGCTCAAAATCCAGAAGTGAGATGTGATTTCTGGAAATACCTATAACCTCTCTGAGGCTCATAGTTCTTAGAACCCCCTTCACAGGATTGTCTGAGGAACCAAATGAGAATTATATATGAAAAGCACCTGGCCCATAGTCAGTGGGATAAACAAACAAACAAACAAACAAACAAACAAACAAAAAAGAGTCAGCCAGGAGTTGAAAAATCAGAAAAACTAAAAACCATAGGAATTTGTATTAAGCTGGAGGGCGACTTCCAGAACAGCAAAGTAAAGCATTCTGTGGACCCCCTTTCCCAGTGAAACAACCATTACTGGTAAAAATGATCAAACAACCATTAAACTCTGGAAATTGTCTTAATGGCATGCAGCAATGAAGAATGATTCATTCAAAAAAATATAGTAAATCTTAGTAAGAACAGCAAAAGTCCTTTAGGTTTTAACGGTGCTAAAAAGTACTTGAGCCACAATTTGCTCCCTCTTCCCACCCCTCTCTCAGTGTGACAGCAGCTCTATTGGGGGTGGGTTATGGCCAAAAAGCTGGGGTCCCCTCTCCCCCCATTCATACTCTAAGACTGCAGTATCTCCCTTTGGGATACAGAGCAACAGCACTTCTCATTCCCCCAGCCCGTAGCTTTGTTGCAGAGGCTAAATTCCACGTGACTGCAATGGAGAAGGAAGAGGCTCTCTTTTTCTGCTCAGTTCCTGTTGTCGGGCAGAGACTCCACCCAGGTGCGACCAGCCAAGAATACGGGAGCTCCCATCCCCTCATCCCACTCCTCACAGGGCAGAAGTGTTCCGCCAGGAAAGGCGAGCTTAGAAAACCAGAGTCTACCACCCCCAACCAACCTCTTACTACTTTAGTGACCAAATTTTGGTCTTCAAATACCATTTCCCACTGAAAGGAACCAGGGCTCGTTGAAGAAGTGTGTAGGGACCAGGCCCACAGGCAGACGAGTGGGCAGATAGTCAAGGTCTCCGGGCTCCATGGGAACACTGCAGACAGCCAGTTCTGTACGCTGGACAGCAGTCAAGGTCTCCCGACTTCTTGGGACTCTGTGTGCATGGGAGTGGGCCTGCAGGGCCTGTCAGATGATTTCTCCCGTGGAATGCTCTTTGTTTGGACCTGTATTACCTTGCTTCTTCACCTGAGTGAGGATCATGACCTTTCGGCTGGCTACCACAGGAGACTCTCCCGCGTCTGTAAGTCTCAATAAACCTATGTCCGAACTCAGCCACCTGGTGTGTTTTTTCGGTTTGTGGCTTCTCAGGCATAAATCTTGGAACAACTCAGAATCAGTCCAAACAAAGCGGTTAATTCCATATCTGTAAGTAAGCTTAGAATATGGACAAGTAAGCTCAGACTATCTTGTCATACCAAAATGCGAGGAAACCATCGAAACCTATTAGGGTATTTTAATGGGCTCAGAAGGCAACTAAAAGAAGCCTGTGGATTTAACTGCCAGATTATAGGAAATATGGAGGACAGAAACTATTAAACAACACCATGGAAATGAAAATAGCAAAATCCAGACTGGGAAACTGCAAAGGACAAACAACCCAGTTTCTTCAATCAGTAAATTACATGAGGAAAAAAAAAAAAAGAAGAAAAGAAAATGGAGGAAGAATCTATAAATGGACTTAAGAGATATATGAACCAATCACAATATGTGAACCTTAATTGGATCTTGATTCAAACAAACTACAGACAGTCTGTTTTGTTCCCTTCAGATGTGAACGAATTTCTGTTGCCACGGTTAAACTAAATAATACCAGTCCCTCAGCAACACGGTTCCAATTTCAGTTACCACAGTATACACGTATTAACTGTGAGTAATTGCATAAAGTACAAATGTCGCTACCAGCTCTTCAGTCCACAAATCCCTATAGAGACAATGGTTTTGCATCATGCTCAGCGACCAATTTGTCATTTCTTTCAAAGTCTGTTGGTGACCAGCCACTGTGCAACTGTTATCTAGTACACACACAACCAGCAAAATGTGGGGAGTGTGTGGTTTGTGTTGCCTCCTTGTCTCTCAGTGATAAACCCACATGACATTTTACAAAAATAGAGAATCAAGAGGGAATTGGCCAACAGAGATAAAAATGTAGCAAAGAAACAAAACGTGATAATGCTGGAAGTGCAATTCAAGTTGAATGTAAAAGGAGTTACAGAACAGCTGACAGTGGGACCATTCATGCTATTATACGCCATTCAAGAGACTAGATATGCAGCCTGAGAAACTCAGTGAAGGCAAACTTAGCGACAAAATGGAAAAAAGTGGTTGTGACAAAAAAAACAAAGATGTCCCAGCGGAAGTGACATCAGCAAAAATCTTTACATGAAACAAACTCATCTTCAAGAGTTGTTCATAACATCAGAGGCACAAAGGATAAAATGTTGGGAGCTGATCCAAACGTAGGCGTATGACAACTTGCCAATACACAGAAGAGACGCTGTCTTCACATTGTAAGTTGCAAAACCAAAAGAAGGCAAGCATTGTTCAAACTATTCTTCTTGATTTTTTGCTTCTGAACATTTTTTTATTCACAACCAGGATTATGCAGAAGCAACTCAATTCATCATTTCCATCAAAACAAGTCTTAACATCACTGTTTTAAAACAAACTGTTGAAAAGAACACATACAACGAGTGCACATTTTATGCTTCTGTCATCGTCTTTCTCTTCACTCCCTGCTTTCCGACCTCTGGAGGGAAATCACTAGTGAGTTAGTTGCTTTGCTCTCAGTAATCTTTGAGACTTCTTTTCTTCTGATTCTTCATCACTGTCTGATGAATAGGTTGTGGCCTGTTCCTCTCCGAGTTCCCCCTCAGTACTGGTTTTTAATGGCTCCATCACCTTCTTCCTTCTCATCATCACTGCTGGGGTCCTGGTTGGGGGCGCTTGGCCCCTGCTGGTTCTGCTGGTTCTGCATCTTGTTCTGCTTGACTGTCATCTTCTGGTGAGATGACCTCAAACGTTTGTCTTCTTTCTTAATCTTTTTGGTGTGTTGGCATTCAGGGTCACAACCAGCAATTGGTCAGATTCTAACCTTCTGTGTCCCCAAGTATCTATTAGCAAGTGGCAGGGCCACCTTTCTATGTGTGGCACAGTTTATAGAGTGAGGTCTAAAGGTGAGTTTGGATTTAAAGATGGCGTGTCCCTGTAGACCAGTGTCTTCTCTAACAAACAGGTGGATGTGGTTGCCCTGCACGGGGCTTCATAGACATTGAACACTTCACTGCCTACACGCAGGGATAGGCTTCCATCTGATCACATGACTATCCAAGCACTGCTTTCTTTAATTTCATTTTCTTCTTCCTGCATATCCTGCAGCTTATAGTATTTTCTACCTTTAATTTTAACCTGGTTCTATCTTCCTTGTCAAGCACATTCTCGTTTTCAAATTCATGTTCATAATAACTGAGGATCAAAAGGTTTGGGTTCTATGGCAAGAAATTTGGGTAGCTTAACAAAGTACAATTCATTTTGTAAATCAGAGTTGATACTGGGAATTTCTACTTCTATTCTGGTTCCAGAAATTGGCTCTTCCCCGTGCTGATCCGAAGGCAATCCACATTCATAACAGGCTGTCCTGCAATAGTGTTGATTGTCATCATCACTCTCTGAATAAATGTCATCGGTGTCTCCAAACAGATCCATGGTTCCACTGTAATCTGAGGACGTACCCAGCTGGTAATGATGTCTCTCGAGGGAGTACAATGAGGCTGAGTCTCCGCGTGTTGGTAAAACTGTAAATTGGATTGAGCAGCTGTGGGAAGGAACTGCTGGGGTGAAGAACTGTTCTATTCAAACTATTCTTGATAAGTATTTCACAAAGAAATAAAACACTTTAATTCTCAATGTTTCTAATGTTTTAAGTTAGTGTACTAAATAGTTTTACTAGTTTTTCCATTTTCTCATATATTTATAACCAACAATTTTTTTTT
>NW_017732480.1:158229-160180 GCF_001890085.2 Hipposideros armiger | reverse complement strand
TTTAGCTGAGCCATCCTGCCACCTGTTGGCAGCTCAGCTCGGGCCAGCAATTGAACTGCTGTTGCTCAGAGCTCACACTCTTTTTTTTTTTTTTTAAAGATAAACATTTTTTTTTTAAAGATTTTTTTTTATTGGGGAATTGGGGTAAGGGGAACAGACAAGTTGCTATCCTTTTGTTCTTTAGTCTAGCTGTGGAGGACGTTGCTTTACTGGCCCAAGCTGGCACCATCATTGCGCTCTTCCCAGGTGAGGCAGATCAGTCGCCGGCTTCTAGACAGTCTTGAGTGAGCTCTTAACCAACTAAGCCACTCGGCGGGCCGAAAATAGTCTTGTTTTTATTAGCTATGGCAAAGCAATCAACTGTGGCCAAATATATCATTTTTTTTTACCATTTTGTTTAATTTAGTTTTCAGCTTTATTGAGACAAAATAAATATTCAGCACTGTGTAAGTTTAATACACTTATATATTGCAAAATGATTCTCACTGTAGCATTAGTTAACACCTCCATCACGTTACATAATTATCATTGCTTTTTGTGTGGCAAAAACATAATTAAGATTAGTGACTTTCTTAGTGACTTTCAGTATACAACATAGCATTAACTCTAATACTTCAAAATTTACTCACCTTACAATTGGAAGTTTGTGTACTTTGACTGACATCTCCTCATCCCCCACACCCTCCTTTCCCCAGCCCCTGGTAACCACCATTCCAGTCACTGGATTGATCTTTTTCTTTTTAATAAAACAGAGAAAGGTTATGTCTTTATATTGTAATTTTTGGGGGTAAATTACAACTTTAATTTCATAGGCGTTTTAGATTTCTGCATTTTTTTTAGCATTTGTGCCAATACTTGTTTCCATTTGTCAGCACATCTGTCGTTGATGACAGTTAAAGCTCATTCCTTTTATTATTCTGTCAGTGTCAAAGGTGAGTGGGAAAGAACATAGTGAAAGAGCTGTTAATAGCCCCAAACGATTCATGCTTACTTTCTAATATTCACAGTAGCAGAAGGAGAACACATGTTGGAGATTCGTTTAAGTTAGTAGGTAAGTCTCTTATTTCCACAGTTGGCATAAGTGTTCTTTCGGGAAATCGGTTATCCTAACAATATGACAAAATCTCCACAAGGGGACAGTTCTGGAAGGTCAATCTGTACTTTCCGTACAGATTTTGTAATTTGATGAATGCAAGATGTATTTGTAAATTGTCTTAACTTTTTATCCAAATAACTATGTAGCATTATTGCTGCATGAATGAAGTTAAAGGCCAGCATAAGCATATCCACTTACACAGAAAACGTTGACTGCTTTTCCCAACGTACTCTATCATTTTACACCTAGAGAAACTGAATTTTTCAAAAGCAAGTGAGTGTTCCTACTCTAATGAGTTAAGGAATAAGCCTAAACTTCTGCCAAGGATTCTCCCTTCTCTGAGAAAGTACATGCCGTAGATACCGACCCCCAGCTCCCTATCAACTGACAGACAGTGACTGGGGTCCCTGGCTATACGCCCCGGGAGCCGCTAATAACCCCCAACCCGTTGATTTGGAGTTCTCATGCTCCAATGTGTTTGTCTTGAATGTGTAGGCTTTTCCTATTGTATCTTCTAATAGGGAGTTGTGCTTTAACAGGTCAAACAGGTTTTCATATTGAGCTCTCTAAGCCTCATTCTAAATTGTCTCCCACATAGTATTTCAGGTGCTTTCTTTAGCAAACTACCAAAATATTTACACTGGGGGTTTTATTAGCCTTTCACTCTAATATGTAGCAATTTCCCAAACCTGGTAGGTCCCTGGTTACTGGAAGGAAATGTACTTGTTTCAAGCTTATCTTTTTTCTCATGAGGAAGACAAAGTGAAAGTTCTGAGAAATCAATGCTGAAACTGTGAGTCAGGTGGGAGTGGGTGCAGACTGAGAAAGGAATCCCCAAAGCTCAAGACTGACATA
>NW_017732480.1:156872-157806 GCF_001890085.2 Hipposideros armiger | reverse complement strand
GGGCCCTCTGGCGTCCCAAGCCAGTGCTTAATCAATGCGCCACTCGGCCGGCCCTATAACCAACAATTTTTAATGTTTAATTGTTGAATGTTTTAAAGGTCACGGAGTAATCTTAATTTTTTTCATTAATTATTTAAAACTTTTTCATGGTCATTTTTACAGTCCCACACTACTATCAAAAGTGAGGACTACTTATATTTGAAGAACAATGAGACAATTTCATTTGTATTGAGTAGATATTTGAGGCTATTAAAGACTTTTTATTTTTTACTTGAGGCAACAGCAATATGGCTATGTTAAAAAAAAGAAAAAAAGATGAGAAAGTCTTTGTCTTTTAGAGATACATACAGCTAAAGTTATGTGATAGCTGGGATTTGCTAAAAATAATGTAGTAGGGAAGTACAATGGAGTACAGATGAAATAAGTTTGGAGATGTGAAGTTTTTTATACCAAATGTTTACATAAAAAAATTATATTTAAAATTTGCAAAAAAAAATGTTAATGCTTTAGCTGACCAGAAAATGTAAAATAATGTAATAGCCACCCAATGTTTAATTGCAGTTTAATTTTTACATCTGTGGCTCCCTGGCTACCGAAAAGCCTGGCAATATTGCTAGGCTCAAGTGGAAATGGCCCGTGTGTCTTCCCAAGTAGGAAGGAAGTGATGTCTGTGCGAGGACACACTGCTACCTACTTTGCCTCCTCGAGGAAACTAGAGTGTCCAGCCTAAATGGGAGATAAGAGGAAATAGAAATAAAAATTTCCTCCTAACAATAAAATTGCCTATGATCATAAATTTGTTTCACAACCTTTCTTTTAGCATATTAATAAGCCCCTAGTATCTGTTGCCAGTTAAGAGGCAGAGGGGAAGAGAGATAGTTGATTGGAAAATGGTCTTGTTTTTTTGTTTGTTTGTTTATTTATTTATTTATTT
>NW_017732480.1:144901-149382 GCF_001890085.2 Hipposideros armiger | reverse complement strand
TTGTGTTTTTAAATATCCCAAAGTGGAGAAAAAGGAGTATAAACCACTAAAGTTTCCAGTTATCACTACTTCATTGCATTTCTAAGTAGTATGATTACAGTTCTTCTCCAATAATACAAATTAGCAAATTTCACTAAACGCTAAGTTGAACAACTAAGCTGGCTGACATTTACAGCCACCTTCCCAATGACTACCAAAGAGAAGAAGCTATCAGGAAAATATGGCTTGCAAACACAAGTGGTAAACCTTCAAGGATTTGAAGTACCTTTCATACAATTTGACCATTGCCAGGAAGCCATTTATCCAGACCTACGTGAATGTCCTTAATTTCTCTACCCAAAATGTTTCCTTTTACAAACAGCATTATTCATCCTTGTTTTCTGCAGCAGAAACTGTCCCTCCTCCAGCTCCATGAGTGAGTGTCCATGCACACGGTCATGCTGCCCTAAAGCCTGGTGTCTTGCACCTCTTCCTCTGTCTCCTCCTTCAGGGCAGCAATTTGGGATCGAGGCTTGTGCTTGCTTGAGTTCCGATGGGGGAAGACCTTCAGCCGGTCCGAGGGGCTTATGGCCTGCTGGAAGAGGCTCTTCTCGCTCAGAAGCTTTTGGATGGACTCATACTGCCGCACTCTGTTCTCCTCTATGACCTAGGGAAGTGGCTGTGAATGAGATCATGGACAGAAGGCAGGGTGGAGCAGAGCAAGGACAGAAGCTGGCATAGGATCAGAAGCAGGAAAAGCCCAAAGGAAGAGTGTCCAGGGGCTGGCAGTCTGAACAGTTGGGGCTGTCTCATTTCACGCTGAGTCCTCTTGTCCTCTTGATTTACGGAGCTTCTACCACCTGTGAAATTAGCTGTAACTTCCTACTTAGCAGCTGGAAGATTTTTTGTTTTTTTAAATTAGGATAGTACTGAGCAATGTCCTTCTTCTGAGAACTTTACAGGAGCTAAGGATGCTTTGTAAGCCAGAATGATTTTTGTTTAACCCCTTTCATATTACTTTAAAAAAGAGTATACATCCACGGCATGATAAAGGATTGAACCTATTCAAGAGTGGACTGAAGCTTAACTATTCCAAATTGCTCAGGAGGCCTGAGTTTAATTTGTCTCTTCACATGTTCAAGTGGAGCAAAGCCAAGGCCAGAAAAGGGAAGGGCTTTACCCAATCATCCGATCCTGACCACAGCAGGACAAGAGGCTGTGAGCCGGCCTTCTAATTTGTCACCTGAAGCTTAGTCACAATAATGGTAATAACCATCCTTCAGTAAGGAAAGCATTTACCTCCAGGAAACTCGAAAGCCTTAACAGAAATGACATGACACATCATCCTCAGAACTTCCTTGTGACTAAACCCAAGAGAATTTGTAAACATCACTGAAAGCATCCATGACAGTTCTGAAAGCACAATGAGGAGGTGGTTGGGAGAGGCACTCACCTGAGCTCCAAATAATGACGAGAAAAACGAAATAAGCCTTTCCACCACTGCATTCAAAACATATATGAGATTGACTGTCCTGGACCCCGTCCAAGGGAGAGTTTGTTATTGAAAGCATAAGGACTTAGTCTTATGACTTGATCCACAAATAAAGAACTCAAAAAATTTTGATGTTCCAGTTTATTAATGTAACTTAGTAATATGCTATTTTGGATTTACTGACTTCCAACCTCACCTCATAGCTCAGACCAAAGTGAGAAGCTTATGCAGCTCTTTTGAGTAAAGCTGGATGGCTATATGACACATGTTTTAAGAAAGAACTTGTGCATTGCTGCGATTTGCAAGAACTATCACACGAGAAACTGTTATCAAGGATTAAAGGAGAATTAGATCTTAAGTAAATTATAAACACTCACCAAAAATCGCTGGCATTCCAACATGGCTTCTATCCTGTGTTCACAGAGGATCACGGTGCAATCAGCAAACGCTTGTTTTAGAGTTCTTCGAATGATTTGGTATGTTCTAGAAAAGAGAGAAAATGCCACATAGTACATCAATAATCTGCCTGTGTCCTTGATAGGACCTTTTGTCCTATCAATTTACTTCTTTAAATTACTTATCTTTCTTTAAATACTTTTAATGTAACGGTGATATATAGAGTCAGCCACAGAAAGCTTTTTAACCATAGGATAGATTCAAAGTTTCCATCAAAATTTTCTTGAAAAAAACTTCACAGAGGTACATTTTTTTCATTATGTAGAATCACTAGTAGTTTTTTTGGTTTTTTTAAAAGANCAGGTGAAAATAGAAACAAAGGAGAGGACAAGGGCAACATATAGAAAACAGTAACAAATATGATAGATATTAGTCAAATTATATCAAGAATCACTTTAAATTTCAATGTTATAAACACGAGTTAAAAGACAGATAGTCAGAGTGGATTAAAAACCAACTATACGTTGTCTACAAGAAACCCTATTTAATATAAAAACACATAAAGATTAAAAGTATGGAGAAAGTTATATTACACAAACATTATTCTAAATAAAAAGGGAATATTAATTTCAGAGATGATTTTAGAGAAAGGAAAGTTATTAGAGGTAAAGAGGAACATTACATAATTATAACGTGGTCAAAGCTCCAAGGAGACATGACAATCCTTAACGTGTGTGTGCCTAATATCCGAGATGCATGTACACACAAAATACGTGAAGACGTCCTTCAGTAGGTGATGGATAAGTTGTGGCACACCCAGACAATGGAATATTATTCTGCACTGAAAGGAGATAGCACGCCATGAGAAGCCAAGGCTTCCATGTCTAAAGAAGGAAACGAAAGCAATATTACTAAGTAAAAATAGTCACTAGGAAAAGGCTTCTTTTACTTAAAGTAATGAATTAAGTGAAACAATGTAAACCATGGACTTTGGGTAATAACTGATATGCTGGTTGTCACTAATGTGTCACTCTGGTGTGGGATGTTGTCAACAGAGGGAGAGGGTGTGGGTGTGTGGGGGCTGGGGGCATATGGGAACTGTTTGTATTTTCTGCTCAATTTTGCTGTGAACTTAGAAATGTCCTAAAAAATAAAGTTTATTAATTAAAAAAAAATGAACTAGAATAACTAGGAGAGAGCACGCTCTGAGACTGCCCTCTTGGGGTCACATGTGAAATGAACCTCTCTAAATAAGAAAAGACAGAGTTGGAGGACATGGCATTGGGTAGGGGTCTAGTGTCCATCTACTACACACTGGCACCTGCAACTGTCATGGTGAAACTGCAAGGAAAAAGGGCACCAAAGAAGCCCCATCAATTAAAAACAGGGAGCTGGGCAGAGAAAAGCCACCCAGGTTCTCATGTAGAAATAATATTTCCTTTGGTGAAATTTGCTCCCTTATAAAGAGCTATAAGATGGCTACCACTATTTAAGCACTCAAATAAATAAATGAATCCTTGTGGAATATATATATATATATATACATATATATATATATGTATATATATATATATATATATATATATATTTGTTCTATAGGTCTCCATTTTAAAATAACTTGAAAAGTGTCCTAACTCATGAAAGCGGGAACACACAATGGTATCTGTACACCCATGTTTATAAAAGCATTATTTAACATTGTCAAAAGGTGGAAGCAACCTAAGTTTCACTGACAAGTGAATGGATAAACAAAATGTGGCATATACATACAATGGAATATTATTGTCTTAAAAAGAAAATTCTGACATATGCTACAACATAGATATAAATCTTAAAGACATTATGCTAAGTGAAAGAAACTAATCATAAAAGGATAAATACTATATGATTCCACTTATATGAAGTACTTAGAGTAGTCAAATTCATAGGCAGAAGGCAGAATGGTGGTTGCTAGGGAGTGGGGGAAGGGACAAATTAGGGAGTTTTTGTGCAATGGCTACAGAGCTTCGATTTTGCAAAATAGAAAAAAGTTCTGTGGGTGGATGGTGATGATGATTGTACAACAATGTGGATGTGCTGAAGGTCACTGAACTGTATACCTACAAATAGTTAAAGTGGTAAATTTTAGGTGATGTACGTTTTACCACAATTTTAAAAAAGAAACTTTGTTTTTCAAGTTTTATTGGGGAACAGTGTGTTTTTCCAGGACCCATCAGCTCCCAAGTCAAGTAGTTGTCCTCAATCTAACTGTAGAGGGCGCAGCTCTTTGGCCTATATGGGAATTGAACCAGCAACCTTGGTGTTATGAGCCTGCGCTCTAACCACCTGAGCTAACCGGCTGCCCCCAAGAAACGTTTTTTTGAGTATCTTAATTCCTGTGAGGTCCTCAAGAAGCTACATGTTAAGGAAAGATTCATGGTGTGTGTTCCATGATCCTTAGCGACTGAAGTAAGAGATCAATGAGGCATGACTAATAAACACGTCTGAAAACAGCTGAGTTTCACACAAACATGTGGATTTTATTGACACATGGTATTTTCTTACAGTAATAAATAAAATGCAATCTTTCAGGTTAGTATGGAGTTGGAGAGGCCTTTTGTTCCTAATAAGAGTG
>NW_017732480.1:133359-135016 GCF_001890085.2 Hipposideros armiger | reverse complement strand
AACTGTAATATGGGTAGAATAAGACAATGGCTTTAGAAAGACTCAGGAGTTGGGCCATGAGTTCCGAGGTGGCCTGCATCAGCATGTTTGTTCACAGACATTTACTGTGTGCCCGTGACATGTACTGCAGATGACACTCCCTTCCTTGACTGGGTTCTCAGTAATGCAATCTCACTATATGAGAATTCATTGATTTTGGAAAGAGTTTCTGCAATGGTAGGGAATTAAAACATATTTATTAGACAACAGGACTCCTCTGATGTATCCCGGAGGACTCACACATAAAACTTTCAGATCCAAGTAGCTGAGAATGTGAATAAAGGACATTGGGTGGGGAGTTAGAGAACCTGTGTTGTTTCTTTCTGTCTTTAACTTCTTGATTTTTATTGGCTTCAGTCTATGAATGTGCTACAGTCTCTCCCAGCTTGGGACAGAAACCAAAGCCCTCACTTGCCTCCAGGTTCTCCCTTAGCTGCTATTCAATATCTTTCCCCTTTTTCATCTAGAAATCTCAAAAAAGTAGCGTGCATCTGTTGTCTTCTCTGCCTCACACAAGAGAGCGTTTTCCTTCTTCAAATATCTACTCCTAGACTTAGGAGAAACCCGCAATCTTTGACCATTTCTGCCTATTATCATTTGTGGGCAACTCTCCCTCCTCCTGTCCCTTGAATATTAGTCCTCTTCCCCCCGCAGCTTTCCAAACTCTCCTGAGATTTCATTCATTCTTAGTGTATCCATTACCACAGATAAGCTAATGATTTTTCAAATCTTTACCTCCAGCTCCAGACTTCTTCCAAATACTTCTTAAACACTTCTCCTCTTCACTAACCCTATTACAGCAAACATAGGCCAGACCACCATGATCTCTTAAGCATCATAGTGTAAATCCCAAGTTGTCAATTTGCCAGTTCACCAAACAAACACCCTAGGGATCCTTCTAAAATACAGGTTTTACCATCTTATTTCTCTCTTTTAAGTCTCTTCCTGACAGAATGAGACTTCCTGAGCTCTCTTCGTAAGCTCTCTCACGTGACATTTAAGGAACCAGAATCGAGTCCCCTCTACTCTTATTTCCAGTGGCACAAACAGCTTGTAGTTCCCTGCACACCTTGACATGCCTTTCCAAGTATCTCTGATTATCCTGGAGGGCGGCCAGATATCGGGCCATTGTGCTATGTGTGCAACTTTCCCCTGTTAGACTGTCAGTTTCTTAGGGAAAAGACCAGTATTTTTTACTTCTGTGTCCCCACTGCCAATACCAGATGCATCATCAGCCTCAACTCATTCTCTCATTTGTTCAAGAAATATTTACTGAGCTCCTAGAATGCTGGCCAAACAAAACAAACACATTTGGATGAATGATGAATCCCAACTTAAGGAAGAATGACAAATGATAAATGAAGGAGTGCTGGGTTTAGATCTGCCAGTATGGAGTATGATCTAATACAAGTCACTTTGCCTGCCTGTTTTCTCATCTTTTTCTTTTTAATTTTTGTTAATTTCAAGTATACAAAAGAACACAGTGATTAGATATTTATAACCCTCACAAAGTGATAATCCCCCCAAGTCTACTACCTCTTTGACACCATGTATAGCTATTCCAATACCATTGACTGTATTCACTATGCTGTACTTTACATCCTCTGACTATATATAT
>NW_017732480.1:131720-132901 GCF_001890085.2 Hipposideros armiger | reverse complement strand
CTAGTAGTTCTTTTGTACTATAAATTGTTCCTATTATATAAATGAAGTAGAAAGGAAAATCATAAGGGTCAGATATGCCTATGTAACTATATCTCATCATGGATTCACAAGGGGGAGTTTGTATGAAATGTCATAATTGCACTCAGAAGAGAACCCAGGGCTCTTATACTAGGAAATAAGCTCTTGTGCTCATGTCAGATGGTGACTTTTCCAATGGGCAGTTAGTTCATATCCGAAGGGGATTCCTCCACTTGCAGACACAATGGCCTAATGGGAATGTGTGTTGGTGGGGAGCAGGCCTCAGTGGTGTTCCTCCCCTGTGTGGTCGAAGAGCAGGGGCCCTGGAACTCACATTGGATCCAAATGAGCACTGGGCTCATCAAGCAACAAGATCCTGGCCTTGCTGAGAACAGATCTGGCCAAGCACACCAGCTGCTTGTGGCCGTGGCTCAGGACAAAACCCCCATCCACAAGGACAAAGTCAAGCTTTCCAGGAAACTGCTCGATCACAGATCGGAGTCCAACCTGCAGAAAAGACAGAGGGAAAACACGGTGCTCAGAAAGGGTGGTTCACATGCCACCAGGTTAAAAACACTCGAGAGGATGACGATCTAAAAAGACACATGGGAGTTTTAAAAGTTTAAATATTACATCCCCCCTCCCCACCACACACCCCTGCTATTTATTTGGGTTTGATGGAACAAAAGTTTATGTATAATCTTGGCAGCTCTAAAGGGTCACTCTATGACTTGTCTCAGTTCTGTACTCCATTCATTCAGGAAATTTTCAGTAAGTGCCTATTATGTGTCAGGTTTTCCCACAGGGATTAAAGAAATGATAAATGGCACTTGGCCCCTACAAGGTTTAGGGCTTATAAAGACATACACAAATAACTACAACACAATTGATACATGCTAGAAATGCTAGTACGTAGAGAAATGCCGTCATTTACTCCATCATGGCAGATTCTTTTACCATCCTCTACTCTGTCATAATAGAGCCTGAGAAGCAGCATAAAGAATCAAGTTGGGGCCGGCTGAGTAGCTTGTTGGTTAGGATTTGGCTTGGGATGCCAAATCTGAGCAGCAGGGCCCTGGTTCGGATCCCACATTAGGGTCAGTGTCACTGCACCCTCTACAGCTAAGATGGTGAACAACAGCTCGACCTGGAGCTGGGCTGCC
>NW_017732480.1:88533-126991 GCF_001890085.2 Hipposideros armiger | reverse complement strand
ATAGACTAGGAATTGTTTTTAAAAAGATGCAAAGTTGTGTTACCAACTCTATATGGTGATAAGAATGGCTTAAATTCACCAACTGGCTGTTTGGATGTAAAAGACTGCTTAGTCATGTATTTCTTACTAGACTCAATGAGAATTCATTAAATTCTAAGGACTATGGCACACCTGGGATTCAAAGTTGAATAACTCTAGGCCCTGCCTTGAAGGAACTCATGGTCCAGGAGGAAAGAAAAATAGTAAGCGGGAAATTAATGTTCAAAGAGATAAGAACTATGGGAAAAATAGACTGAAATGGAAACTGCTATAGAGATTGTCTAATTTAGTGATCTTTAGCAGCATAATCCTTTAAATAATAATGTATACACATATATATTCCCAACATAATGTTATTTCTACTATTGTCACAATCCATTTTTAAATAGGTTAAAAATAAATACAAATTTCAGCTTAGCTCTGTCTCAGCTAAGGTGAATTAAAAATTACTGCCATCTAAACATTTTAAGTTATTTTCATTTTAGCTAAGCATTAAAAATAAATAAAAGCATCAGCAATTTCTGGAGAAGAGAACTTTAGGATAAAAGAATCTGCCAGCTTTACTCAGTTGGGTGATGAATCGTATGTACTTTCCAAACTGCCATTTAGAAGAAATGTTTTATGACATATCAAACTACGAGCTATTTAACGGTCTGTAAAGCACCAGGCCTTTTCTTCACAATGTTGACTTTTGTGATTGCTGTCCTCTGGAAAGTTATTGTGGGGCAAGAGTTGGCTCTTGTGACAAGGAAACATGACAGAAACCAGAGAAGTGAGCTGTGGTTGGACTGAATGGTCCACTAGTGGGCAGTTATAAAAATAGACCCTCTCGACTCCTTCTTACACATTCCATTGCCACTCGACAGGTTTTCCAGGGCAAATTTTCAACTTAAAAGGCCATAATTTCTGCTATTCAGCTTGCTCTCTAAAAATAACTTACCCAGCTATCAGTGTGTAAGGAAGGAAACTACTTCATAAGGAATCTAAAAAGCAAGCAATTACCCAGAAAAGCCTTCATTCTAAAACCAACAGACCTGCTGCTTAGCTTATGGATAACACTGAGGCAGTTCGCTCTGCTAAAACCCTGAGCCACCCACCAGCGACCTAGGCCCAGTCCCTTGGACAGACCGAGTACATCTTAAGGCTCCGTATCTGCATTGCTAATGGGGACACCTGTTATGCATTAACCAGACGGCTATTTTCATGATATAGTACACATGAATCCTTTATCTATTCATTTACGTCAATGAATTAAATCATTCATTTATCCATCCAATCAATATTTACTGAACACCTTCCATGTGCCCAACACCATTCTATGATTCTATGCACTGGAAATACCTCAGTCAATAGACATCATCCCTGCCCTCAAGGAACCCACAATCTGGTGGGGGACAAGGATAGAGATTTCACACAGAAATCTCTATCCTGTGTGAAGAATGCAAAAAGGGACTTAGGGAGAGGGTTCACCTAGGAGGGGTTCCTTCCTCAGACCTGGGGGAAGCATCAGGGCATGTTTCTAGAAAGAAGTGATGTGTGAGGAGAGGCCTAAATGGTGCCAGCAGCAGGCAGCGAAGGGCTGGCAGGGTGTTCCAGGCATAGAGGACAGAATGGGAGAAGCTTCTGGAGAACAGAGAGCACACAGTGCTTTTGAGAAACCAGAGAAATTCAGTAGAGCTGGATCTTGGGTAGCGGGGGAGGGTGCAGAGTGATTTTAGGAGGCAGGGAGAGACCAAATCATGAAGGAACTTATCAGCTACCTTAGGTAGTGCAGGCTTTGTCTAAAAGGCCATAGGGAGTCACAGGAGAGGGAGAAACAAGAGATCCAATGGAGGGTTTAGAAATATTTAGAAATCTTTGCAGAGCTGCAAAGAGCCGAATGAACTACAGAGAGCCAATGAGAGAGAAACAGCTAGAAGTCTCTTCCAAAACTTCATAGAAAAGCTGTAGTGGTGTTAGATGGGGATGAAGAAAAGTAAACACATTCTAGATACTTGCAGGAGACAGCCTCGACAGGACCTGACATATGGAGGCGAGTGGAGAAGCCAGGATCAAGGATGATCTTGTTCTTGGCTCTGGGCACTGGAGGGTGGTAAAGCCATTCACTGCGAGGTAGGAACACAGGACAGTTGTGAGGGTGGGCACACGGGAAACTCACTGATGTGGATGTGAGGTGCTGGGCCATGCTGAGGTGTTAGATTGGGAGTCCTGGGAACACGCATATGTGAGAGTGAGTCATCAGCACAGAAGGTGCATGAAATTTCCCAGGCAGAATAAATAAAATAAGACAAAAAAATAGGATTCTGTCAAACTACAACATTTGAGATGGCCAGGTGAAGACCAGATGGAAACATGATTAAATAGCTAACATGTTCTTAGTACATACTGTTTGCCAGGCACTGGGATGGGCCCGTTATATGTATAAGCCTAAAAAGTTACAATGTTACTAATTTATTGAGCCACAATGCTAGGGGTCTTTTTCCCCCTTGGGATTCAGTCTCCTTTGAGATTCTGTACCTACACGGCTGATAAAGGCAGTGCTCCTTACGAGAAGTTATGTGGCCCTGAGTTGTTTGGGGATGGGGGAATTAGACCATCTCAGTTTACAGAGTGCCAAGATGAAGGTAGGTACCGAAGGCACAAAGGGAGAGGGAGATGTTGGGGTCAGCTTAGTAACTAAGCACGGTCCTCAGGGCTCCATGCAGCCTCGTCCAGATGAGCAAGGACAAGGGTTCACACTGGACTTTGGGTCCAGATCCGAGCTAGAAGTCACATGTTTCTTAGCCTGGTGTTGTCACTGGATGTGCTGTGACTTTCATTTAGAGGAAAGGGGATTATGAGGGAGGAATTGTCTGGATGGGATTCCGGAGTTTGGCTATCTGCCATCACTCAGTTTATTTTTGTCCAGAGATGTCACACTAAGGTCACACTAAGGTCACAGAGAAGACTCGATGAGATGAAATACATCCTAGTTTGTCCCATATCATCCTGTTTTACACCTTTTGTGCCAGTATCCTGTCCAGTTTAGAAACTGATACAGCCCCAAATATTCCTGTTTAGATAAGTTATATGATCAACCATTTGGGACTAAAGCACAGGCCCTATAACTTTTAGACCAATGCCTTTTCTGCTGTTGCTTATTTGTTTGAATGCTATTTTCAGGCCTCTGCAACAAAAGTTTATCACCACTGCTCAAAGCACATGACATTAATGTAAGGAGAGGGTCAATACATCCATTTAGGAATAGCAAATTATTACAAAGAGGATCAGTAAAAAGACATACCTAAAAAAAAAAAAAGGTATACCTAATACATTTGATCAAATAAAGATCTAAACAGGTAAAGTGCTTGCATTCGATTGGTATTTAAAAACTTAACTATGTCTTCTAACATTTTAGGTGTTTTTATGATCTTGATTTCCCGTACATTTTACTGTGACTTGGCAATACTTGCCAATTTTATAAAGTCCACTGTCTTCCTTCCCGTTTCTCTCCCATCACATTATGTTCCTATCGTTCATTCTCTGAAGTCACATGAAAGATCTTAAAATGTGTCACTTCCAATTTAGTTAATATTTTCTTTCAAGCCCCTGTTTGTTGAGTAATAAGGAAATTCTGATACTGAAAACAGTTCATCTAAGTGCATTTTATTAGGGGCATGTTAAGGTTAAGTACTCAGTGGGTAAGTGTTTAACCCTCACAGACATTTCAAAGATCCTGGCAAGATCCACTCTGAAGGAAGGCAGAAAGGGAAAGAACATTTGGGATAAACAGAACTGGGCTACAACAAGGACCCCAAATGCAGGAAATCATGGAGTAATGTTGTTCTCTAAAAAGACCGTGGAATCCCAATGTTCTTAGGTCCTGTAATTGTAGTCTGTCACCATTCAGAGCTTTGGACTTAAACCTCAAGTTTAATGAAATAGAGCAAGTCATGTTCTCCCTTTCTTTAATATGATGTCTATATTTCAAGAATTGTCAGTTTACAGGTAGGGCGTTCTTCAAAGGAACCAAGAATCTCTCTGTGGCTCTCTCCTCTCTCCCAAACTCCCCTGTATAATGCCTTCGATTATAATAAACCATCTATTGGTGATATTTAGGAATTCTGATTCTGTTTTAGTCAATATGTATCCTTCATGGTGTCCTAATGACGTCAAGAAAAGGAGCATGCCACATCTGGGTCACGTAGCCTTGTGCCTAGAAGCCTCATAACCATCGCATTCCATAAGGCAGCTGACTCCTGGTAGCTTCCAGGGAAAACTGTGGTCATCTGTGGGTGCTCTAGAATGACCATTGTCCTTCTGTGCAGAACCCACACTTCCTAGAGGAGTGCGTCATGTCAAAGCAAAGCCTCCTCCTTATGCTGGAAACTTCAGAACCCAGATAGGGAGTAGATGGAAAAGTGTGGACCACGATTCTTTGTGTCAGGAACAGGCCTGGTGTGCTGTCGGCACCTGGGTCTCCTAGCTCATGTCTCATTGGTGCACACCAGTATGGAAGAAGACCAAAGTAATGCTACTCCTGGGGCCTGATAATTGGAGGCTAAGCATGGGGCAAGGTGGGGGGTGGGGAGGTTCTAATTGAAAGTACTGGTTGCTCCAGGTATGTCAGACTCCTCCATTTTAAAGTTGTGCATGCACACATGTGCGTGCACAAAGGCGTGTGAAATTATCTCAGCTATTACAACCACTCTTGTGTGAGTATGAACTACGTTTTTCAAAATATTTCAGTTAGCATCCTTACCTCATCTGCAACTTTCCATATTTCTTGATCAGTCCATTGTCCATAGGGATCCAAATTTTTTCTAAATGTTCCAGAAAAGATAAATACTTTCTATAGCAATAAGGAAAAAAGAGGAAATCATGAATCTCCTAAACAACTTTTAATTTTTTCTCCTTTCTTATTGTGAAATATTTCAAGCAGAAAAATATTTAAAAATAATATAACACCTCCCCATGTACTTACCATCTAGTTTTCTTAAAGTTTTATCATACTTGCTTTGTACCTTTTTTAAGAAATAAAACATAGCTAGATTTGAAGCCCCTTGTGAACATGTTTCTAACCCCAATGTCCTTAGGATAAAGAAATTAAGATAAGTGTAAATTGTGGGAAATTAATTTTTTTTAATTCCTAGCAATGTTCCTTTTTATAAACAAATATAATATAAAATTAAACAGGTAAAAGTTATAGGATTATGAGTCACAATTGTTAGAACAATTTTCTATTTTGTTAATGTTTTTTCCTTGGATTTCTTTTATAAACCTAGCTTCCTAAGGGACTTTGAAATGATTTGAATTTACAGACATTTGTTTAAACACACATGTTCATCTGGTCTATAAACCAAGGCACACCTCTCCTTCAAAAACCAGACAGTCCCAGGAGAGGGCCACGACTTGGAAATCAGTGAAAGAGTGGAAATCAAATATTTGTTTAACTGAATGCACATTACAGAGGGAAGGGAGGTGGGTGAGACTGAGCCTGCTGCCGAAACACAGTGACAGTCTAATTCCCGGCATGGAGCGCTGCACTGTTACCACCCTGAGACCTCTGCTTCTACATCACTGTCTACAAGTTGACTTATATAATTAACAAATGTTTAAATTTGTTTAAATGTTTAAAACGAAAGTCGCTGCCTCCCTGGGAAATGCTGATGCAACAATAATAATAATTATAAATAGTTCTCTCTTTGTGCCTATGGGTGAACTGAAAAATATTTTGGATGTTAACATTCAGAATAATTCTTTTCTTTTCCTTTTTCCTTTTGCCTTTGGTTGCTAACATCCAGTAAGAAGAATTCAGAACTGAATTTCCATAAGCCTAGTTTTCACAAGTCACCTTAGACTGAGAGAGAAAATGCTCAGTGCCCGTCTGATCTGTAAGGAACTGCACACGGCAAGTCAGCTTCATAGTAATGGTGTCTGTGCCTCTCAGGCAGAAGGAGAGGACCCTCACTATGGCAGCCAAGTTCAAGGACGGTCACATGAGAGACCGCCTTCCCCATGGTATAATTTATGGCTTAAAGAACAAAGCTTTTGCCAAATATCTCAGAAACTGTCTGAAAAGGGCAACGGAAGCCTTAGGCTTGTCTTGCTTAACCTGCAGCAAAATCATCTTCCTAAGGGACGCCTGCATTGCTTTACAGAAGTGGATGTAAGAGTTCGACAGATGACTCTTAGGATCATAGATACATGGTGGCTATATCTGTACATCCGCCTCCAAACTTCCAAGTGAACGGAAGTAATGTCCAAATAAGCTAAAGAGAGCAGACGAAGGGCATTATGGGGGAATTCTGATAAACTGCAGAGAATTTAACAGGAAGTGGCTCTGAGAACTTGAATCAACTCATTATTTAAGTCATTGGGTTTATTTAGTGTCTAAAGTTCAAAGGCTTGCCAATGGAATTTTGCCACTTACTATTGGGTAGTTGGAAAAGTCATGATGTATTTTTTTCTATGTTTTTCATTGCAAAAATGGGTCATGACTTTTCCGACAACCCAACATTTTTTTACATTTTTTCTTCAAATATTGTGGTTCTTCATAGCAAAGGTTTCTAGTATTATTGAGAAGGACAGAAATGAACAACTGTGAGGGTTAGCAAGTATCAGATAATGTATTATATGCTTCAGAAAAGTCTCCCCTGGGCAGTAAGCAGCTAGAACATAGAACTCTGGTTTATGGCAGGTGTGCCATGTGCCAAGTAAGGCTTTTTACATGCGTTATCTCTTCATCTTCATATCAGCCTAATGAAATAGATCCTATTGTTGCACATGAAGCAATCACAGCTGGGAGAAGTTAAGTGACTTTCACAATGTCACTTAGCTAATGGAACCCATGGGTGTTTGTCCTCACCACCATAGCAAAACGCCTCAAGTCCTATGTGGACCAGGCTTCTTCTCTGATCTGAAGCTCAGGAACCATTAAACGTTGGACAGGATCACCCCAATGGGTCCCTAAAGAGACGATCAGCACTCAGGAGCACAATCTGGATGAAAGCACTGCTATCCATCCCACTGGCCGCAGCTCAGTTCCTGCTCTGTCAGTGGAGACATTAGCTTCCTTTTCCTGTGCTGGGCCTGAGCTC
The DNA here is from genome assembly GCF_001890085.2 of Hipposideros armiger. NCBI lineage: Eukaryota > Metazoa > Chordata > Mammalia > Chiroptera > Hipposideridae > Hipposideros > Hipposideros armiger. The sequence continues at coordinate 119,873 of NW_017732480.1, read as the reverse complement.
TGCATGGGCTACAGAGTCTTTGTAAGTTTCAAGGAGACTTACATATCCAGTGGAACAGCACAGTGGAAATGTTTACTACAGCCAAATGAAATAGTGCCAATATTCTGGAGGACTGTGGGTGGAGGCCAAAGGTATCAGAGCATCAAAGCAGACACGGAAGTTATTAAAGGTAATGTGGCTTGCAGAAACAGTGTAGTAATGCAGCTCTGGACTAGTAGTTATATCTATGAATAGAAACCCAACCTCTTTGAGCCTCAGCGTACTCACTGTAAAATGGGGAAATGCCACTTTTCTTCTCAAATCTACTCTACATCTAGGCTTTCCATTTTGATGTGTAGCGCCTTCCTCTCCTCAATCCAGAAACCCGAGGGTCATCCATGACTTATCTTTCTCCCTGATCCTTCCAAATGGAATCAGTCATCAGTCCTGTGGCTTGATTCCCCAAAATATATCTCAAATGCATTCATTTCTCTATCTTTACTGCTATCACATAGTTCAAGCCATCAATCTCTCTCTCTGGAACAGGGTAAGAACCTCCTGATTGACCTGTTGCTTCTCTTCCAGTCCATTCTCATTTAGCAACCAGAGCAGTAATTACAAGTATAAATTAGATCATGCCATTAACCTTTTGAAAAACCTTCAGTGGCTTGCCATCGCATTCAGGGCAAACTAGAAAATCCTTAAAATGGTCTATAGATACTCCATGATTTAGCTCCTCCTACTCCTGGCTCCTTTCATGCCCTTCTCCCTTTTTCACTCCAGCCACACGGCTTTCTTTCACTTCCTCAGTTTCTTCACACATTTTAGTCTCCCTGCCTAAGAATCTCATCTCCTACAGTCTTCCCATGGCCAGCTGCAGCCTTCAAGTCTCAAATTAGATGTCACTCCCTTTAACTGGCATCTTTCAAATCCTCAAAACCAAATAAGTTCACTCGATATATGGTCTCATAATACCTGTATTTTACTTTCATAGCTTACAGTGAATAGTAAAATTATATACGAGTATGCATTTGTGAGCATTTTTGTAATGTTCATCTCTCCTCCTACATCCTAACTTTGCTGGGTACCCTGTCACTGACACATAGCCTTTGTACATACTACATGTTCAATAAAGGTTGCCTGAGTGAATAAATAGGCTAAGGTGAAGATAAAAATTTAAAAAATATAAAAATATCATAGAGTTCAACACATATTATTTTTCTTCCTTCTATAAGAATAGCTACTACAATCCATAGTCTTTAAAGCAATACTAACACTCCATTAAAACTTTTATCTTTCTATATAATTGTTTGGGAAATGGTATGCCTAACTTTCCCTAAGGGCCTAATAATTTATAGGTAAATTATCAAATGTGTAGCAATATATGACATATTAATTTTTATTTCAAATAGATATATATTCAAAATTATGAAGGAAGAAAACAGTTGAAATTATTAATAGACATCCAAAAGTTTTAGACGTAGTGGATTTGATACCATTCAGAAACTCTGTAGGCCTTTTGTTTACAGTTTATTGTCTAGCATTAAAGTAATGCTTTAATTTTAAAGCAAATTAACTGGATGAACTGGTTCAGTTACAATTCAATTTCATACAATTAATCAAACATTCCACTCCTGTCTTATAAACAGTGTCTGGTGCTCTCTTGCTTCCAGGGGTGCCAGTAGGTGTCTTAGTTCTGTTTTCTAAACTGTTTGAAGTTTCTGCAAACTCATCTCTGAAGCTGAGAGGTCCTTGGAGGTCACCTACATCCTTTTCCATGGTTTACAAATGAAACAGCCGTGGCCCTGAGAAGTTATGTAGCTTGGCCAAGGTGACACAGTCAGACTGATTGTACAGCAAAAAATACACCTGAAACTATAAATCACAATGATCCTCTATCTCACTTGTAAAAAACTGTTCACCAAGGAAAATTAGTATGTGCAAATATTTGATACTTACTGTCATGTATGCATGGTATAACGAGCAATTCTTGGGACTTAAGGAAGAATAAAGAGAACAGCATTGATCATTGCCCGACTAATCTCTTTCCTGAAGCTGACTCCTCATCTCAGTGGGAACAGCCAAGCCTATATGGAGCTCTCAGAGCTGCTCACATATCACTGCAACAGGCATATGCTTTAGCCTTGGACATCAAATGGAAACCAGAAAAGCAACTTGGATTCTGTGGTAACTGAGTGTCAAATAAATTAACTGAGTGGGATAAATATCCTTAAGGAAATAGTGCTTTTTGCTCAGAGGGAAATATTTTATAAATGTGGCCCAAATACTTATCAGCATCACAGTGATTGTGATCTTGCCTTTCGGCAATGTCTGAAAATTTTTATTATAAGTTGAATCTGTACAATAGAAATCCATTCAATTTGAAAAAATCAAGACTGTAAGGTTGAATTATAGAATGTTTAAAAATAAGTGTTGCTTTCCTCTTAAGAACATGTATTGATGAGAACAAGGTGAATAAAGTATTTGTTAGCCAAAAATGTTTAAGGTTTATAACAGAGAATAAATGTATAAAGTTAATGTACATACCATTTATTTGTATGTAAATGATTACATATAAGGTGTTCAAATTATTGTTACTTGTAAAGTCATGTAATGTTTCTCAACCTTTTATATGACAATTTTTTAGTATATATTTTTTCAGAGGTAGCATAAAAAAGTGTTTTCCAGCTCTGGCCAATTTACCAAAGATGTCAAACTTACAGGCTCAGAAATAGTAATATTGTGTTGCACTAATGTCCATCCTAGTTACTTTTTTCCCTTGAATTCGGCACTCCATCCCCACTGTCCTCACTGCTTTTCTCAGCACACAGATGAAGAGTTTCTTAGCCCACTTCCCTGCTACCTGAAGTTCACAGTCCACACACTGCCAGCAGCAGCACACTCTTCGATTTCCCCACCCCTTCCTAGTTCAAAAGCATCAATCCATACCTCAATGGGCCATTTCAGTACTTGTCCGGTCTTTCCCTCTTTCTCCTAATGCCCCCTAACAAAGGCCTCCTCTGCCTTTTGCCCTCCATCTTTTTTTAGTTCCCATCTCTGTACTTGTTCATAATATTCCTGCCTGGGATCCTGGAATCCTCTCTACAACTCTCTGCCCAGAACCTCTCTAAAACATACACACTTTATGACCCTTCACGACCCACCTGAATTATCACCTTTGTGAAACTGGCCATACCCTACAGCATATATGTTCAACGCAATACAAAGGTGAAGCGGACATGATTCCTTGTCCTTAAGGAACACATGACAATAACCATCACAACCCAGTGTATTTTATTAACTACATGACAGGGAGTAGACTAAGTACTTTTACTTATTACTTTACTCAGTCCTCACAAACACCCAATAATGGAGTTGCTACCAGTATATCCATTTTACAGATAAATAAATCTGTTTTTTATTTATCTCAGAGGAATTAAGAGGAATTAAGTGACTTGCCTAAGATTACACAACTAGGAAAATCCAGATACTGGTAGAGCCATCATCTCTTGTAAAAGAGATCAAGCACTTAATGACTCAGTACAAAACAATGTACATTGAATTCCTATCATGCAAGCTATTGTGTTATGTACTGTATAAGAGAGAGAAAAACTAAGCAAAGAAAAAAACCTGTTTATTTAGTATTTCTATTATATTCTTTTTTTATTAGTCTTCTTTGATTGGTGATGATTTTGTGTTTAAAGACTGTTTCCTTAACTAGAAAATGTCTGCAAAGTATTTACAATACTGAGTGGAAATTAAACAAATACACAGATAATTCTAATACAAGACATAGAGAAGTTCCAGGAGAGAGATTTATAAACACAGTTCTAGATCCCATCTGGGATTGGGAAGTGAGAGTGGAAAGCAGGGGGTGGGGGTGGGGTGGAGGGTCAGAGTCAGGGTTAATGGGGGAAAGTGAGGGCCATCTGGCAGAGTTTAACATCTGCGGTGACAAAGTGACTATGGTGAAAGAAGACTGTCTCAGACAGAGGAAATAAGAGAGAAAAGCGAGGTATCTTTCATGCAACAGGAAGTCCAGCTTGACTGAAACTTAAGTGCCCAGATGTGAAAAGTGGTAAATTTGTCTGAAAGGTGGGGTGGGGACCTGACTGTCAGGGACCTAAACCACAAATGGAAGACTCTAGACCTTATTCAGGGAAGGAAGGAGTGCCCTAAAAGATTTTGACTTAGAAAATCACAACATTGAAATGTTGCCTTAAAAAAACCTTAATATGTGTGCAACATATAATGGAGAGATGCAAAGAATAAGATGAAGAGAAAAACATAGCAGTGGGAGTAGAAAAGCAGGAAGGATACAGTGACACAGTGGAAGTAGTGACAGCAAGGCTTGGATGGGATTCTCTCTCATAATTTCCCACAGTGCTCCCTGACCAGCCTGGGCCTGACCCATGACTACACGTAATTACCTATATTTATCATTTTTGTTTCTTCCTTTGATCTCTGGCTTATGGCAATGAGTGTAATTTTAAAGCTCCCTCATTGGAAGTTCATAGACTGGAATGGGACTGCAATACCATTTATATAACTATAGAAGCTATAGTATACATTATAATTTTAAGCATACAGGAGTTTAAGAACTATTAAATTGTTAATTATTGTTAAACCGAATGAGAACTGCTGCACTCCCAATATGATTGTTCAGATCAACAGATACGTGTTTTGGCCTATCTGATATCCGTCACAGCAAAAGGTGTCCCAGGCGTGTGGTGGAAGTCATATGGGGGCATGGAGTTGTTTCAGATCATAAAATCTCTTTGCAAGAATAGGCCTAAGCATCCCCTCAGAATAGCTTGTAGCCTTTCAAGCGTGTATTGAAGCTTTAAAAATGCATTTAAAATTATTTTTCTGTTTTTCAGGAATTAAATGCTTAACAAGGTTCAAGGCTAATGAACAATTTTAAGTCCCGGTGTTCGAATTGCCTAAGCCAATGGGGCTAGGACTCCAGACATTACTGTGTCCTCTCCATACCCTCAGAGCTTACAGGGAAAGGGGAACAAATTAAAGAATGTGCCACCTTGAAATGTACACAATACCCTGTTTTCCAGGCTGATGCATTCTCCAAGCTAGTTTCTAGCTACAAGAGGGAAGAACAGGAGAAAAAAAAGCAAAAAAACTGCAAGAACTTGCCAAAACTAATGACATCTTGTGATTCCACAGCTGAAGTTCCGGGATCACGGAGGGAGAAGGAAAGTTTCTTGTTCAAAGTTCCAGTTTCATGTGTCTGAGAATAAGTGATTAATTGACCCTGATGTCTCAATGTCAGAGCTCCCAGGGGGAACCATGGCTTTGCAATGTCAAAAAGATGGAAGGAAGAGAAAAATAAAAAAGCAAACAAAAATAGTTCTTTTAGGATTGTTTAACCCCTTTTCCTTTTTAAAGATCTGGAAGGGAGGGAAAAATACGTAACTTGAACTTTCAAAGAAAAGTTGAGAAAATAAAAACATCTCTAGTTTGGATGGTAAAAAGGTCTGAGGCGTTTGCCCTCCTTCCCACATTTCTGGGCATTCCCTTAATGTTCTCAAGACCTCACTGTAGAAGAAACAGCACATTCTTTCTACAGACACCCTGTTTTACTAGGAGATGGTCCCAGAGACCAGGGTCATTAAACGTCTACAGTAAGAAGCATTTCCATGAGCATGATCATGCATTTTTAAAGGTATATCTCAAAGTATTTCTTGCTTGGTTTACAAACAGCTTGAAGCCATAAAAGAGGGAAAGTTCAATAAAGGCAAGTTTGGAAGAGTCATCTTGGCAGAAAGGCAAGATAAAGAATTTTCATGACTCTGGCTCACTCAATTTTCCTCCTGGTCTTACACATGTAGAACACGTGATAAAACAAAAACCTCGTCAGAGGGCAGATGAACTAAAGGATTCCCAGTGAAATTTAAATTATTTTTTAGAGCTTCGCTTATCCTAATGGGCAGATTTTGGTGAATAAGAACAAGAAGAAAACAAAAGCTTCGTTACTGTAGTTAAACATGGGACCTGAAGAATTACAGTCAACTGCACAGCAATGATTCTCAGGAAGCCAGATTCTGTCCCGCATCCTTCAGCTGTGTTATCTTGCCTAATGATATCACCTGGGGATACTTTTATTCCCGCTGTTTATCTTTAGACCATCTGACAACCCCTTTTTTCTTTCTGAAGAAATAATACTGTTTTTCAAAGGTTCAACCATGATTAAGCACCTGGCAACATGGCAAAGTTTAGACATGAATTAAAAGGATCGGGCTAGCAGTTACAATATTTAGTGCCTCATTAGTTGAAAGGAGCAAATGTTCCACAAAGGTAATCTATCAAATACTACAAACTTTTTTCTTAGACTAGATTTATATATAATCAATGCACCTGGAGATGTGCCTAGCATTTTCATTTTGTGTTAAAAGTAGGGAATTGTTAGTATCGTGGTATTAGAATGGATTCAATGCCCATTGGTACAAAAAGGGCAAAGTGATCATCAAAAAAATGACTACCTCCACAGAGATGAAAGCAAATATTGGTAGGTATACAGCTCATGCCTTTCAGATTCGGCCTCAGTAAAGGCATTCCTTGGCTTCCATTTAAAACGGAACGGTTGCTATTTCTCTCATGCTCGTATGTAAGAAGTTCTCTTGCACAATACCACAGAATGTTACTAAGTGGTGAGGCTACAGATCCTTTGTGACCCAAATCAAAGAGCTACAGATTAATCTGACATGGTTTATTCTTATCCAAAGAACAAAAAACAATCAGTACACTTTTTATTTTCAGTTCCACTACCTCATGTTTCCAAGTGTTTGCTATTTCAGCAGCATTTTTTATACCTTGCAAAACATTTCTCAACCTGCTGTGATTGTTAACTTAGAGCTCAGACCACTGAAATAGGAAAAACAAACAAAGAAAAAAGAACTGATAAAACCAAAGCCCCATGTTCTCACTGCAGACTGTATCTTATGGGAAAGGCTATCAAAACTGTTAATATTTCAAACCCATGCCTATATGGTCATTTAATCTTTGACAAAGGAGGCAAGAATATACAATGGGGGTAAAGACAGCCTATTCAATAAATAATGTTGGGAAAATTGGATAGATCCATGCAAGAAAAGGAAACTGGACCACTCTCTTACACCACATACAAGAATAAACTCAAAATGGATTAAAGACCTAAATATAAGACCCAAAACCATAAAACTCCTATAATAAAAGAAAACATAGGCAGTGAACTTTCTGACATTGTTTTCTGATCTCTCTCTTCAGGCAAAGGAAACAAAAGAAAACAATAAACAAATGACACTACATCAAACTAAAAAGTTTTTGCATAGCAAAGGAAACCATCAACAAAATGAAAAGAATGGGAGAAGATATTCATGAATGATATATCTGATGAGGGGTTAATATCCAAAATTTATAAAGAACTCATACAACTTAACAACAAAACTAAACAAAACAAACAAAAAAACCCCACAAACAATCCAATTAAAAAATGGGCAGAGGACTTGAACATTTTTCCAAAGAGGACATACAGATGGCAATAGTCATATGAAAAGATGCTCAATGCCACTAATCATCAGAGAAATGCAAATTAAAACCACAATGAGATATCACCTCACACCTGTCAGAATGCCTATCATCAATACATCAACAAACAACAGGTGTGGAGAAAGGGAACCCTTGTGCACTGTTGGTGGGATTACAAATTGGTGCAGCCAGTATGGAAATCAGTATGGAGGTTCCTCAAAAATTAAAAATAGAACTACTTTATGATCCAGTGATTCCACTCCTGGGTATTTACCTGAAGAAATCCAAAACACCAATTCAAAAAGATATATGCATCCCTATGTTCATCGCAGCATTATTTAAGATAGCCAATATATGGAAACAGCCTAAGTGTCCACCAATAGATGTTACACCTGAAACTAACATAAAATAATACTGAATGTCAATTGTAATTAAAAAACAATTATTAATATATCAATAACCGAATGTCAGAGACTTCCAAGCTTTTAGAGGTATTTTTTCACCCTAAGAAAGACTGCATTGCATAAAAAAAGAAACAGAAATATATAATGAATATATTTTGCAGGGGAATGTGAATTTCTTGAGTGCAGGTGCCCAGTAATGGTAACAACACATTCAGACTTGTTTTTCAGCCATGTCCTTCTGGCTCACCTGTGGGATCACACCAAAGGCTCTCCTCCACTGCTGCACGGTCACTGACTCCCACGACACCCCATCTATTTGGATCTCCCCCTTGGCGTTCAGCAGCCTCAGAAGAGCCGATAACAGAGTGCTCTTCCCTGATCCAGTTCTTCCCAAGAGACCCACCTAGAATGTAAGAATAATGGAATTACACCTGTGACATACAGATGCCCCACCACAAACTCAATCTGGCATTACGCTTCAAAAAAAAAAAAAAGAAAAACACTGGAACTATTTTTTTTATTATTATCACCAGGGAAGATTTTCAGTTATTCATTCAAACCTTTTTGTGCACTCCCAATTCTGACCAATATTGATCTGGGGCAGAGCATCCCTGAAACAGAATATAGAAATGGCCATAAGGAATTGGACCCGTGATGCTGGCTGGCTTCACTTATCACTGGCTGTTATTAGTGGCCAAAAGGCTGAAAATGCCCATTTGCATCAAGGAAAACCTAAGATACAGTGTCTCAATGCACATCATTTCTAAGGCTGAGCTCAAGCCAGAAGCAGAGACTGTAACTTGATCTAGTTCCAAATATGAATACAAGCTTAAAGATTAATGAATCTGCAAACAGTCCTCATACTTAAATACTGTCCTTAATAAATTAAGCAAGTGTCAAGTTCAGCCTTGACAATAAATCAGATGAAGTTCAGTGAGCTATACACTCCCAGAGAAAGCAGGGTGTGCCTTGCTGCCTCACGGATAAGCACTTGGACAGTTGTCAAATCATATTCTTATACCCACTCTGATTGGCAAGAAGAGAATTTGGGGGAGCCAAAAGGATATTAATGAAAAGGAAAAACTATTCTTGTTATCTAAAGACCATAATAGCGTAGTATGGAAGTGAGAACACCAGGCATTGCAAGGAGAGAGCAGGTGCTACTGGAAGAGCGCGACTCTGTGTGCTCATGTCAGTTCAGATCCAGCACTTGGAGGAAGGTGTTCTGAGTTGGACCAAACATTCCTGCAGCCATTAACTGAATACTCAATAAACCATCTGACATTTAGTGGCACTGAACAAATGTTCATTTCCTTCCCCTTACATTATTCTTATTTCTTTTTTATCACTTAGCTTTTTATAGAGTAAAGCTGAGCAAATGGTCTTTTAGAGCAGTGCTGTTCACACCATCTGTGCTAAAGGACAGATATTTTATTTTTATTTTTATTTTTTTAGTTTCCAATCCATTGCAAATCAGTATTTTAAAAAATAGATAATAAAAATACTTACTTTAAATTTCTATCCTTATGTCATCACAGACCAGTAACAGTTTGTAAACCAGAATCAATTCATGGACCACAATAAATGAGAGCATTTATTGTAATAATAATACTAATAACTTATTGAACTTATTAATAACTTACTAGGAACCTGGTAATAAACTAGGCCTTTGGGATAAACTGGTGAATAATAATGACACAATTGTCTTTCTTTCATAAGAGCTCTACAATGAGATTTTCACAAATCTTTGTTCTCTGAGACAACTGAGTAACATCAGATAAACAAAATGTTATACATAACACCCTTTTGAAGTTCTTCATTCTGCTAATCACAATTGGTAATTATTTGATTTATTCTTTTCCTGATTATTGCTGTTAACCCCAATAATATAAATTCTTCAAGGGCAGGATAGTTTGCCTTATTTTCCATTGAATTCCTAGCACCTGGTGTAATGGTTGGCTCACATAAAATGCTCAATAAATACTTGTTTGGAGTGACTAAGGGACAGTCAGATGGAAGGATGAATGGATGGGTGTGTGTATGTATGTATGTATGTGTCGGTGGGTGGGTGGGTGAATGGATTGATGGATAGAAGGGATGGGGAGGGGGAGAGGGACTGAGGGAGAGGTCGATGAGTGGCTAAACTTATTTAGTTGATCTAACAAACAAATGGATTTAGTTAATTTGGTCAATTACCAGATCAACTCTTAATTTAAAAATCACCTGAAATTTCACATGCACACTTCCATTTCTGAATCAGCCCATGACATACAAACACATTCACCATATGTCATGATTTTTCAAATACAATGGTAAAGCTTTGTATAAGCAATCTGAATATGCCCCGTGTATGAGATATGGGGGAAGGGAAGGAAATTCAGTCGGAGGAAGAGATTTTCTCTAAAGTCATATCAATAATTTTTTATAAAAGTCCTTTGAGGTCCAGACCACTATATCATTAGTCAAGGTTTTAATGACCAGGGTAAACGACCACATTCCCCTTCCTTAAGGAGCAAATACTGCCGTTTTCAGAGAACTCAGTTTTTATGTTGGGATAAGACAGGATTGACAGGCAATTTGTAAACCTTTTGTTTAGCTTTAAAGTTTTTAGCTATTGCTCTGGTTTCCTTTTATTGTTGAACTGCTGGTATTACACATTATGTTTGACATGTTTTTCAATAGCAAGGAATCTTATTGGGTCACAGCTAACAAAGTCTTCCTGTTGTTTAGATAATTGGCACTTAATAATTCTTTTCTGGGCTTTGTTTTTCCAGGCTTCTCAGTGATCTGTTGAATTAGCCAGAGTATTTCCTGCAAATAAGCTTTTAAGATCTATTCTTATTCCAAGTCAGTGTTTTCTAGTAACTTCAATGTTCCTCCTCTCTGAGAATTTTGGATCAAGATAAATCAAAATATTATGTGGAGAGTTAAACAGTGTTAGATAAGGTACTAGTTGTAATTGCTTTCATTGTACCATGAATAGAACAGTCTCAGTACATTCTTTTTAGAGTACCTGATTCACCATGTTAACACTGCAACAAATTGGGACCTGCTGTAATTATTTTTCATCTCCTGTGGTCTAGGAATTTAGGTACTAAATCAAATGAAACTTAGATCCACAAAGTGATAACAACTGTACCTTTTATATGTTGACATACCTCTGTTTATTATTAATGCAACATAATTCTTTGTATAATATTCTTGAGGATATGCTCCTCATAGCTCCAGTATTATAAGTTACTGAATGATTCAGCTTCTTTGCATCAGTTTTTATCAAGAGAGAATGCCATGCATTTATCAGGTCAAATAGGCACTTAGGTGCTTGTGCTGCTATGATCTGAACCCTTAACATTGTTTGAATTATTCTGGTATCTCTGTATTTTGAAGAGACTACAAATGGAGAAGGTAGGTAAGCTCACCTAAAAGAATAGATCTTGAAGGACTATGAAATATTTACTTAATCAGAGGGCTGTCTGGCACTGTGATGTATACAATATACCATCTGAGTCATTGTGATAAGTCTAGGTTTATCATGAAAGACCTGGCTCCAAATAAAAACGTAAGCCTGCATTTTGAGTGGAAAAAGAAAAGGAAAAGATATTCTCGTTGGGAGAAGGTGATATGGGTATTAAAATTTAGAAAAAAAATTAAAATAAACTTTGAGATTGAAAAGTAAAAGTTGTAAAATAGTTGCTACATTTCTCATGCATTGAAAATAAAATGTAAAATGCAGGTTCTATGAACTAAAGTCCTAAGAAACTAATAGGACATCTTTTCCCTAATGTAATTGCTATGAACAGAGTGTTTTAATATGAATTGAATAACTTTTCTGCATGAAATATTATTTTCATCTTTTCACCATGCTATGGGCTGAATATTTGTGTCTCCCCCAAATTCATATGCTGAAATCGTAACCCCCAATGTAATGGTAATAGGAGGTCAGGCCCTTGGGAGGTGTGTAGGTCACCAGAGTAGAGCCTTATAAATGGGACTGGTGCCCCTTATCTAGAGGCCCCGGAGAAATCCTTCACCCCTTCCACCATGTGAGATTACAGTGAGAAGACAGATGTCTATGAGGAAGTAGGCTCTCATCAGATACCAAACCTGCCAGCACCATGATCTTAAGACGCCCAGCCTCCATAATTGAGAAATAAATTTCTGTTGTTTAGAAAGCCAGCCTATGATATCTTGTTATAGCAGCTGAATGGACTCAGACATACCATATAACCAAGAACATTGAAATCCATTAAAAATTTAATTTTTTTTCAAATTTTTTTTCAAGAAGATTAATTAGACTACAGCTGAATTTTCAGGATATCCAGATAATCAAAACAGTACACTAAATTTAAGTCTGCTTCTTCCCTCAGCAAGCAAGAAGCATGTTTGAGGCATCTTATTATAGTTTGCAAGATGCTATTGTTGGCTTTAAGGGCAAAGCAGTAGAAATGACATTCTTAAGAGAGTTGCTTAGAATAACATTTTAAGAATCAATTCCTTCAGCTTTTCCTCTAAATCTCTGAGACTATTTCCATTGCTAGTTGGGAGGGGGTGGGGATGAGGGAGAAGAGGAAGGGATTAGACAGCATAAATAGGTAACTACAATATTGTCACAGGGACATGAAAGACAGTTCGGGGAATATAATTAATAATGTTGCAAATATTTTGTAGGGTGTCAGATGGTCACATGTCTTGTTAGGGAGACCACTTCATGGATGGGGAAGAGGCTTGATCACTGCACTGTACACCTGAAGCTGGTGTTGTATAATATTGTATGTCAACTATAATTGAATATATATATATATATAGTCATGGGATGTGGAGTATAGTGTGGGAGTGGAGTCAAGGGAATTGTAATAGATATGTATGATATGGGGGGAGGAGGGAGTGGGGAGGTGGATTGGGGGAGGGGGTTGTCACTTTGAGGAGTAAAAAGTATAAGTATTGCACTGTGTTGTACAGCTGAAACTAATTTTAAAAAACGTTCATTTCACAATAAAAAAAAGAATCAATTCCTACTCTAGTCAATCATATGACCTAGAAGTTGTTATAAGCCATTCATTGATTCACTCATTTAACAGATAGTAAGCTTGGCAATGTGCCAAACAAAAGGATTAAAAAGAGAAAAACAGGACTTTCTGGTCCAGCAGGTAAGGAACTTGGATGTCATCCCTCATACTAACAACAAGTAAAAAGCTGAGGAAACTGAAAATTGAAAACGCTTCTTAAATCTGTCAGAGAGTCTGTCATCTGAAGTCACATGACAAACTGCTACCCCCAAAAGTGGAGAGACAGACAGGTGGATACAGCGAATCACAACTTACTAGAGCAGAAACCCACAATTGAAGACCTCCACAGGAACCAGAACCCAGGTAGGAAATCCTAAACTTTAACTGACAAATTACTGGAGGCTCAGTGTAGATAAGTCTGAGAGTAAAAAACTCCAGGGTGGCCATTCATAGGGGTGAGGCGGGGGGAGGGGAGCACACTTTTGTGAGTATTACTTCCAGAAGCCCCTCCACGTGCATCATGTCACAATGAAGAACATGGAAAAATTGCCTCATGCATCCAGCAGGAGGAGGAGGAAAGCAACAATTTTGCAATACCCCAGAGCATTCTGCTCTCCTTAACGAGGACTCCCTCAAGAGAAACTATTTTACCAGAGCCTAACCTACTGGGGTTTTCATTAGGTCCTAATGATCTAGGGAAGGGAAATACCCAACTCCAGCCCATGCTAGCCATCCTGTTACACCTAAGGGGAAGGAAAATCTGAAAAGCCCTTGTGAAGGTCACCATTCAAGAACTCAGGCTCACTAAAGACTGAGACCTAATCATATAGACCACTACCCTTTCCCCCAAATCTTATGCCAAAAAAGGCCTCATTATCAGAGTTCCTTTTATCCAGTACATTGTGCCCACCACTCAACAAAAAAATTACATGGCATACTAAAAAGCAAAATAAAAACAAATACAAAAACAAAAAACAGTTGGAAGATAGGCAGATAATAGTAATTTCTCAGCTAGATATCGATATTATATATATGTAAATATATAATTATTTTATGTATATATACACATTTTATACAAATTATTTTTGAAGAAATGAAAATTCCCACAGTTTTCAAACATACTATAGGCCAAACACTGACACATCACAGATTAACAATGCAAAAATGTGTCACCAGGTTAACTTCCTTCTGTGTAAACCTTGGACTAATTCTTTTGCATAATTGTAATTGTAAAATGTGTTGGGAAAGAGGATGGTATTATTCAGCACTAACTTTTTTTTTTAAGCAAACATGTAACGTCTGTCTATCTCAGCTTCTCTGTGTATCCTGCCTTAGCATACTCTGAGTGAACACCACCATGCACATGCCAATAAAATGACATGAAATAATGCTAAAAAAAAAAACCCAAAACAGTTGGAAGAGACTGAGTAAGCATCAGAACCAGAGTTAGATATGCCAGGAATGTTGAAATTATCAGTCTTGGAATTTAAAACGACTATAAATAAATAATATGCTAAGGGATCTAGTGGAAAACATGTGAGAACAGATGGATAATGTAAGCAGAGAGATGGAAATTCTAATAAAGAATCAAAAAGAAATGCTAGAGATAAAAGAAAAAACACTGTCACAGAAATGAGGAAAGCCTTTAATGGGCTCATGGATAGACTGAACATGACTGAGGAAAGACTCTTTGAGCTTGAAGATATGAAAATAGAAACCTCCAAACCAAATGTAAAGAGAAAAAAGACTGAAAAAAATAACAGATATCTAAGAACTATGGAATACAAAAGGTATAAAATAACTGTAATAGGAATACCAGAAGGAGAAGAAAGAGGGAAAGAAATAAAATAAATATTTGAAGAAATAATGACTGAGAACTTCCCCCAAATTAATGTCAAAAACTAAACTACAGGTCCAGGAAGCTCAGAGAACACTAAGCATATTAACAACAAAAAACTGCATGGAGGCATATTATATTCACACTATAGGAAATCAGAGAGAAGCAAAAAAATCTTGAAAAAAGTCAGGGGAAAAAGCACCTTATCTATAAAGGAACAAAGATAAGAATTAAATCCAACTGCTCTTCAGAAAACATGCAAGCAAAAAGAAAGCAAAGTGAAATATTTAAAGTGTTCAGAGAAAAAACCCACACCAACCTAGAATTCTGTACCCTGTGAAATTATCTTTCAAAAGTAAAGGACAGGGCTGGCCAAGTGGCACATTGGTTAAGAGCTGGCTTGGGATGCCAGAGGGCCACATATGAGGGCCAGTGACACTGTCCTGTATAGCTAAGATGCTGAACAACAGCTCAATCTGGAGCTGGGCTGCCGTGAGTCCCCAGCGACAGCGTAGGCTGCAGCCCCTGCTGCAGTGGGTTGCCATGGGCTACCGTGTGTAGCCGGCAGCCAGCTTGAGAGGCCAGCAGCCAGCGTGAGCGGTCAGCAGCCATCGTGAGCGGTCAGCAGCCATCGTGAGCAGCCGTCCAGAAGCTGGCGACTGATCTGCCTCACCCGGGGAAGAGCGCAATGATGGTGCCAACTTGATGGAAGCAACGTCCTCCCAACTAGACTGAAGAACAAAAGGACAGCAACTGTCTTTCCCCTTCCCCCAATTCCCCAGCACTGTTCCTATTCCCCAATTCCCCAATTAAAAGAAAAAAATAAAAATAAAGGACAAATAAAGACTTTCAAACAGATATTGAGGGAGTTTGATGCAAGTAGGCCAGTGTTGCAAGAAATGTCTTAAAAAGTTCTTTAGAAAGAAGGAAAATGATGCAAGTTAGAAACTCAGATCTACATAAAGAAAGGAAGAGTATCAGAGAATAAACAAGCGAAGGTAACATAAAAAAATTGTACTTCTTATTTTTAATTGATCTAACCTATAACAGTGTTCAACATAATAGCAACAATGTATTCAATTATGTATGTTCATATGTATTCTGTACAAGTGAAATTAATGGCAGTTAATGGCAGTAACATTACAGGAGACAAGAGAGAGGAATTGGGAATATTTTGTTATAATAACATACTTGCACTAACTGTGAAGCACTATGTGTTATTTCAAGATGACATGGATTAGTTGAAAATACATATTGCAAATTCTAGGTCAACCATGAAATATTTTTTTAAAGAATTATAACTGATATTATAAGAAAGGAGAGAAAATAGATTCATAAAGTGTTCAATTAACACTGCAAAAAGAAGAAAATTATAGACTAAAAGACATATATATTAAAGGTATGGGATAGAGAAAGATATACCATGCTAACACTAATCAGAGAAAGCTAGAGCAGCTAAATTATTTTCACATGGAGCAAGGAAAATTATCAGGGATAAAGAGGGGCATTACATAATGAAAAGGTGGTCAATACTCCTAGAAGGCATAATAGTCTTTAATGTGTACGTGTCTAACAACAGAGTGTCAAAATACATGAGGTGAAAACTGGCAGAACTGCAAAGAGAAGTAGAAGAATCCATTCTTTTAGCTGGAGACTTCAATCCTCTATTAAAAAAGGACAGATACAACAGTCAGAAAAACAGCAAGGACATAGTTGAACTCTCTAGAACAATCAGTCAACTGTATATAATTGACATGTATAGACTACTTCATCCAACAGCATCCAACAAAGCATCTACTTTGCTGAAGTAGATGATAGACTACTTCATCAAACAGCAAAATGCACATTATTCTCAAGCTCACAAGGAACATTAAGCACAATAGATCACATTATGGACCATGAAACACACCTTAACAAATTTAAAAGAGTAGAAATCTTACAATGTCTGCTGTTGGACCGTAAAGGAATTAAACTAGAACTCAGTAATAGATATATAGCTGGAAAATCCCCAAATATTTGGAGATTAAACAACACATGAGTCAAAGAAGAAAACTCAAGTAAATTTTAAAAAATATTTCAAACAAATAAATATTAAAATATAATTTGTCAAAATTCAGGGCATATAGCAAAAGCAGTACAGAGGGAAATTTGAAGCAATAAATGCATATATTAGAAAAGAAGAAATATCAAAATCAATTATCTAAGCTTCTGCCTTAGAAAACTAAAAAATGAGAGCAAATTAAATCTAAAGGAAGAGAAATAATAAAAGTTAGAGCACAATGAACTAATTTAATTCAAAACAGGAAATCATCACAGAAAAATCAATGAAACAAAAAGCTGATGCTTTGAAAAGATGAACAAAATTGATAAGCTTCTAGTCAGGTTAACTAAGAAAATAAGAGAAATTGACACAAATTTCTAATATAAATAATGAACGGGGGACATCATTACATATCCCATGGTTAAGAAAATAATAAAGGAACAATATTAACAATTTGATGCTCACTACTTTGATTATCCAGATGAAATGGACCGATTCCTTGAAAGACACAATCTGTCAAAACTCACACAAGAAGAAACAGATAATCTGAATGGGTACATACCTTTTAAATCAATTCAATCAACAAGTAATAATCTTCCAAATCAGAAATGACAAGGCCCAGATAGATTCATTGGTGAATTCTACCAAACACTTAAAGTAGAATTTCTACCAATTTGCTACAATCTCTTCCAGGAGATAAAGCAGAGGGAATGAGTCCTACCCATTCTATGAGGCCAGCACTGACATAAAATACCAAAACCAGTCAAAGGCATTACAGACCAATATTTCTCGTAAACATAGATCCAAATATCTTCAACAAAATACTAGCAAATGGAATCTAATAATGTATAAAGAGAATTATATATCACAACCAAGTGGGGTTTATCCCAGATATGTAAGGTTGGTTAAAATTTGAAAATCAGTTAATATAATCCATCACATCAATGGGATAAATAAAAAAATCACATGAACATATCAATAAATACAGAAATTCATTTGACAACATCCAATGTCAACTCCTGATAAAAACTCTCAGTAAACTAGGAATAGAGGAGACTCTCTTCAACTTGATAAAGACATCTACAAAATCCTGATTGCTAATATACTTAAAGGTGAGAAACTGAAAGCTTTCCTGCTAAGATCAGGAACAAGGCAAAGATATTGCTTCTTATCACTCCTTTTCAACATTATACTGAAAGTCCTAGATAATGCAATAAGACAAAAAAAAAGAAAAAGCATACAAATTGAGAAGGAAAAAATATAGCTGTCTTTATACTCACTTATGACATTATTGTCTATGTGTAAAATCCAGAAGAATTAGCAACAAAAATCCTGGAAATAATAAGTGATTATAGCAAAGTTGCAAGTTACAAGGTTAATGTACAAAAGGCAATTGCTTTCTACATACCAGCAATGAACAATGGGAATTTGAAATTAAAAATGCATTACTAATTATATTAGCACCCTTCAAAATGAAATACTTAGGTATAAATCTAAGAAAATATATAGAAGATCAAGATGAGAAAAACTACAAAACTCTGATGAATAAAATCCAAGAAAAATTAAAATTAAATAGATGGAGATAGTCCATGTTCACAGACAGGGAGACTCAATATATCAAGGTGTTGTCAGTTCTTCACAAGTTTATAGATTAAATGTCATCCCAACCATATCCCAGAAAGGTATTATATTTTGTGGATCTGACAAACTGATTCTAAAGTTCATATGAAGATGCAGGAGACCATGAATAGTCAACACAATATTGAAGGAGAAGAACAAAGTCGAAGGACTCATCCTATTCAACTTCCATGACTTTGGTTTATAGCTGACTTCAAACATTAAGGCTGTATAATACAAGGAATTTCCCAATTCTTTGCTCAATTCTCTTGAACTCCACTTCTTTCCTCCTGTCTTGAATAAGCATATACTCCTTAGGCCGGTCGAGTGGCTCAGTTGGTTAAGAGCTTGCTCAAGAGTTTGAGCTCTGAGCAACAGCAGTTCGAGTCCCGGCCCAAGCTGAGCAGCTGCTGAACTGCCAACAGGTGGCAGGATGGCTCAGCTAAAAAAACCCAAAAAACCAAAAAAACCCCACATACTCCTCTGTGGTGCGAAGGCAAATCCCTCCATGTAGCCATACTCTCACACAGGTGTTCTTACTTTCTCACCATCAGCACTGGTGTTCTGCATAGCTTCTCACTTCAGGACTCAGCTTCATCGATTACTTGTAGTTGAACGTCTACACTCACTCGTCTACACCAAATGGTTACCCTTGGGCAGGCATGCACCAGCACTACCTGGAAGGTGTGATAAAGCAAGACCAGTGTCCTCACTCCCAGAGTTTTTCGTTCAGTAGGGCTGGGTGGGGCTCAATTATCTGCATTTCTCGCAAGTTCTCAAGTGATGCAGATGATGCTGGCCTAGGGAGCACATTTTGAGAACCATTGCTCTTGAAGATGAGCAAAGGCCACTTTGTAGCAGAATCAATTGGGATTTTCTGTGTTGTGAACTTTATTGCTATGGTGTTCAAGATTCATGATCTCCACCATCTTGCTCCAGCCTTTATATCCTTCATATATATCCATTATACATATACGTATATGTACATATGTGTATGTGTGTATATATGTATGTGTGTATAAATATACATATGTATGTATATACATGTATATATATATATATGTATATATATATATCCATTGTATCCTTCATGCATCCCCCGACCTGACTGAACCAGTAACTTTTCTGTACGTGCTCCATGCCTTGTGACATTCCCTCTGCCTATAGCATCCTTCCTCACCTGCCTTTCCTTGTTCAAATACACAGTTTACATCTCAGTCCCATTCTAAATGCCACTTCCCGTGGGAAACTCCCTGAATAGCCCAACTCCCAGCCAAAACTGATCCTACCAGTTTCCTCCTCTGAATTACCTTAGCAGCTCACCTGTATATCTCCTATTCAAGGGGATAACAAAGGTCTTTTGGGAGCCTAAAGCTTATATAATTTGGAGGGGGAGCTTTTTCCAAGAATAAAGATTAAAACTATAAATACAAAATTAGGCACAGAACCTTTGAAGGGGTTCAGGCGGTGAAGTTTCCTGAAACTTAAGCTTTGTTAGCTTCGCAATAAATCCGCCTCAGCTCTTACTGCATCTCATACTTCTCTCAGTTTAGATTGTCATCTTCTGGGACATATTCTCCCTCCCCCCTTCCATCCCTCCCTCTCTCCATCTCTCCCGTATTCTGCTCCTTCTTTTACTTCTTTTAAGAGAAGCAGTGGCAACTTGTGGGGAAAAAAAGCAATAAAGTCAGACAGACCTGAGTTTAAGACTCCCGTTACTTCACTCACTTAATTGAACTTCAGCTTTTTCCACTGTGCACAAAAAGGGTAATAATATTTACCTCTGGAACAAATGTGATAACAAATAAAGGTCTTTAAACAATGCTTAGGGCATAATAAGCACTCACAAAACATTAGTGTCCCTCTTTGGATGGCAACATCCACAGCCTTATGTGGTTAATTTTTAATTCCCTCATAGCACCTAGACAGTATCTTGCAAAGAATAGTTACTGAACACATGTGGTCTGTTTTCTGTCTATAGGTTCAGAGAAAATGAAATGCCTGCACATGCTGTTTCTTCCTCATTTTATAGCATCTCTGATTACTACTGTCACATCAGGGAAACTATGCACAGAAATGAGGACTGCAAACTCTGTCACTCTACTAGGACTTGCTTGGATTTAACTGAGTGGGCAAGTGAACATGAGGGAAGCTGAGAGATGAGAGGATGTCAGGAAGAAGGAAAGCAAACCATTTACCACAGCTTTACAGCTGGTTTATATCAATCTATTGTTGCTGTTGCTTATAACTTGATGACAGCACTTCAGGCACCCATCCTGGTGACCCCAGGGTGGCATTCACTGATGTGTAAAGCAAAAGACAGTAATTAATTATGCTTTTTTCAATGCAACAGGGCAGGGGACTAAGGCAAATCATTGATATTACACAGTTCTAAAGCATAACTTTAACATTTCTCCGAGTTCAATAATGAAGCAAAAACGTCAAAAATGTCAGAAATTTTATCAGGGCTGTGATACCCATAAACAATCTCATTCTAATACCAGGGGCAAATTCAACCTGAAAATCTAAAGTCTTTCCATTTATGACCATTTAAAGTGGTTCTCTCTCAAGAAAAGAAAAAAAATCCAAGTCTTTATAATGTAATATAAAGAAATATAATAGAGTGTGAATTTATTTATTCTAACTATAAGATTAAAAAGGAGAGTCAACATTTCCAGTGGGCTCTTTTAATCCATTTAGCATGGTATGCAGAAACTTTTTGTTCATTCTATACTTTTTTTTCACAGAACTTTAACCAGTGCATTACATTATCAAATATTCCCAAACCCATGGGTGAAAGCAAGTCATAACAGATGTGGCGATAGTAATGGTGGCATAACAATCTTTACTGACCATTATTTCAATAGTTAAAAAAAAATCTCTGAAATTAAACCACAAAGACATGAAGTGTTTAAATTCAGCTTTCATAAGAAATGGCTCTCTTGTATTTTTTTAAAAAAATTATTAAATTTTGTATTCTCTCTTACCTAAAAAAACAATCAAAACAATAGAATGCTCCTGTGTAGATTAATAGAATGGCCTACATTATAGGATTTAAAAACAATATGAAATATTTATAGAGCATGAAATGTAGGGAGAATGACCATCTCTTTCACCAAAAATCAAAAATGACACACTGGAAATTTTGACTCACCTTTATAATCTTACATTTAGGATAAATAAATTCACATGCTACTAAAATTACTGTTTTTAAATACTTCTTTATATTACATTATAAAGGATGGGATTTTTTTCTTTATTTGACAGAAATCAGTTTTAAATGGATATACGTAGAAAGCATGGTTATTTTTGTTTATTAAATAATAAAATTTTGCTTACTAAATTATTGGGAAAAAAATTACTCCATACTTTGATGAAAACACCAACTAAACAAACAAGCTGAAAAAAGCTGAGAAAAAAAAGTTCCACTTCTTTGACAGAGTGTAAATTAGGTAAAATTGAATAAGATATTATATGAAGTCAGCAACAAAATATTTCTCTTACCTGAAATGAAAGATAGTTTCAAGATGTAAAATCTAAAGCATGTTTTAATTTTGGTTTATTTAATGGCTTCTTCAGTTAGTAAACTAGTAATCAGTTTATTACTTGCAGATACTCTGCAAGTGAAATCACATTTCAAATAAACCTGTTATATAGATTCAGGTCTCTGCAAACTAAATTTCATATGGAGAAAACAATGATACCATATAATAATAACTTGAAACCTGTATGTTCAATATGGATCTGAGTCTACAATAATGGTGTTAGAAATGGATTCTACTAACCCATCCGTCTAGATTACTAAGATTTGCTTACTGAACATGGGTCTAACAAAGCAAGAAATGTTTAACTCTCACCCTCTGGCCAGGACTTATTGAGAAGGAAATGTTCTCTAATATGGCATTCCCACCATCTGTATATTTTGCCGTGAGGTCTTTGATGGTCATTTGACCCCCTGAGGGCCAGATGTCATCTTTCTTCACGTGCTGATTCTCGATAATCATAACTTCCGAGAGCGGGCCATCCTTGTGTGGTTTGACTGACTTGGTAGATTTACTTTCTTCAGTTGGCATGTCAATAAACGTAAAGACTCGGCTCACAGATCGCATCTGAAATGAAAATAACAGCATTTTATTATGTTTAAGAGCTGCAGGCATAATGAGATGTTTCCTAAAGAAGAACTTTAGATGTGACGCTAGGTAGTCGTTACTTGGTTATTTGTCAGCAGGTTTTTCAAGGAAGTAACAAGAAATAATTGGATATAATTAAAAGGTTAACCAAAGAGAATCAACTAGGACTTATATAAATGGATTTTTAATAGATCTGTTTATTTTTGTGATCACTTAATTCTCAGTTATGCAAGCTGCACATAAATAGCCAAACCATACTCAAGAGAATAGATGATGTCAAGGGGAAAAATTGTTTTCTACTATGAGCAGCAAAATGAACAATGTTGCACAACTGGTATGTTACAATAAATTGCTCTACATCTCAAAACTACATGTTACAATAAACTGTTCTACATCTCAAAACTACTACGGAAGATTCTTGCCTTTCTTTCGAACGGACTTCATAACTGTTTATGATTCTGTATGTCAGCTGGAGGTAAGTGGACTCTTGTCACTTACTAAATTTTGAATAACTTCACAATAATCCAAACAAATTTAAGTCATTGGCATATATCTGCATGTCAATAATTATATTTTTAATCTAAATTAAAGATCAATCTCTTGCTGAGCAAAATGTGACTGTGTATAAGGGTTGCATTTGAAATTAAATATACATCTCTTTATAAACTTATTCATGTAACATCTAATAAAGACTATCTTTAATGTACATAGAAATAAAAGAGCTCAATTATTTTTTAAAGGTACTTAGTTAAATTCTTTACCAAGACCTGTTTATTTCTCTCAATAATTATATGACTTATTGGAATTTGGAATATGATTTTTAAAAATAGCCTGGCATACAAAAGGCTCCCAGTAAATGTTTCTGAAAAATTAATTAATGACTAAAGGAGTAAATATGCAAATGATCAAATATGTATGAATAAATATTGAATAAGAAGAATGAATAAGAAGACAAAAATTTAAACTGTGAATTCATTCAATTTGTGTTGTTAAATGATATTACCCTTGACCCTGTGACTCAGCCCTTCCCAGATGTTCACAGCTCACTGGACAGAAATTTAACGCTTTTTTGTCTTAAAAGTAATTGTTGATTCTTGGCTTTACTCAGTCAAGAATTTATCCTTCTCTTTTACAATGTTAATGTATTATTTTATTTATAGTTAAGACTTAGATTATTAGAAATGATAATTTTTGCAAAAAAAGGGGTAGGAAGAAATACATTTGAGGCATTTACTTCTAGGATTTCTATTTTTCATTATCTAAAGGTTAAATGGGAAAAATTCTTTATCTCTAGTGTGAAATGACTGGTAGATGAAACTGAAGGATTTAGATATTAACCCTTAAAAGTTCCCGCTTAGCACATCTAATTGCCTGTTTTCACAAGCTGTTGAGCCAGCCTGTTGTTTGTGGAGTTCTTTCTTGTAGCTAATAAGTCTGTGCTTCACTTTCCTTCATCTTGAAAATACCTTGGAATTATCATCAATAATTATTCAATGTTCAAGAAGAGACTCCTTTTAAACCAAACATTGTTAATGGAAAGGAAAAGTATGCAAAGCCCACCCACATCCATCATAAATAATTCTGGGAGAAGTGAAAGGCATGTAATCACTGTTGCTCCCACAGATAATATTTTAAATTCCAAATTATGAGTGATTTTGTGGTGTTCTTAAATACTGATTCAATTATGTTTTTATTAACTTTGAATTAAAATATGGACCTGCATTTCACTGTCATTAATTTTCCCAGGATGCTGCTTAGCCTATATAAAGTCTGGAAGATAAATCGGAATTATAACTACTACTGAGATGGAACTTCCAGAGAAATAGTTCAAATGCATTTAAAATACCTTATTGTATGTATCCTTCATAAGCATAATATCACTCTCTTGAAGTGAGAAATTTAGAGAAATGCAGAAATGTAGCTTCACTTTATAAAATACAGTTGGAACGGTTGATATTTCTGTGTCTCAGTGCTGTGGAGAAGTCCAGACTCGTCTTTGTTAAGTGCTTTAGAATGTCAAGAGAGACATTGTGTAACAAAAATCCTTTACTTTTTATTTATTTATTTATTTATTTATGTTTAAAGATTTTATTGGGGAATTGGGGAGGGGACCAGCATTAGGGAATCGGGGAAGGGGAACAGACAAGTTGCTGTCCTTTTTGTTCTTCAGTCTAGTTGTGGAGGACATTGCTTCACTGGTCCATGTTGGTATTATCATTGTGCTCTTCCCGGGTGAGGCAGATCGGTCGCCAGCCTCTGGACGGCCACTCACAGCAGCTCTTGGCAGTTCACACCAGCTGACCGCCGCTCACTCTGGCTGCCGACCACACAGGGTAGCTTTTGGCAGCTCACTGCAGCAGGGCCTGCAGCCTATGCCGTCGCCGGTGACTCACGGCAGACCAGCTCCAGGTCGGGCTGTTGTTCACCATCTTAGCTGTAGAGGACGCAGCGTCACTGACCCTCATGTGGGATCCGAACCAGGGCCCTGCTGCTCATAGCTGGCATCCCAAGCCATCTCTGAACCAATGCGCCACTCGGCCGGCCCTAAATCCTTTACTTTTTAAAAGTTCCAAATAATCAATAAAACATTTAAGTATTGCTATTAAACTACTCAAAATTATATGCAGTGTTATTAGAAAATGACATTCAAAAACCACAATTTGGGCAGCACTGAAATGGAGCATATAATTTTTGCTGTATGAATTTATGTTTGAGCCCATCAGGTTACATTCTTCACTAGCGAGGCTAATTTGCCTCAGAGGGGGACTCCAGAACTGCTAATGTCTAATGTGGCAAATGGAATATATCTATCAAATTTAGAAAAATAATATTTCACCTTTCACCTTTCATACAGCCTAGTTGTTTAAAGTGACCCAGGATGGAAGGTTGTGGTTGCCCAGAGTGTGGCCAGGTTACCTTGACCCAGAACAAGTAGGCAGCCTTAACAATGGGAACTCACCACAGCCTACGAGCAGAGATATTCAAGTCAATGGGTTAGAACATTTTCAATGGGAAGAAAAGGTGGCTCGGGCAGACACCGCATTATGGTCAGCTTTGCAGCCACTGAAATGCCATTGCTGAACAGATGATATGGCCAGATAATATTATAAATCCCTAACGAATGCCTTGTACCTCCCAGGCTCTCCAATTTGCACATTTTACTTCTGCTGCCTCTTGAAGGAGAAGGTACATCAGAACCAGAGCAGAGAACATCAATTCTGATCTTTCAAGTTTCAAAAATTGGCTTTTGGAGTCAGAGGTTGAGAGTTTGAAAATGTCAAGCCACGTGAATATTGGGTTTTAAGCTTCAAACGCAAAACCCTGAAGGACGCAAAACACAGTGTTTATGCAGAAATGGTAGCCGTAGGTGAACTTATATGAAATAGAAACAGCTCCTCTCCCCACTCCACAACCTGACTCATGAATGAAGGTTAACAAGAGGGCCGAGACACCAGTACCTCTAAAGAGTAGTCCTGCCTTGCAACCAAACATTGGCTTTATTCTCAAGTAGATTTGGGGGATTTTAGAATGTAGGAGGCCTGTGCCTCAATTCCAAGGTGGAGCCAGGAAGCAGGCATGCTTTAGAGAAGCTTCCAGTGCCTGGCATGGCATGGGAGCAGTGGAGTGGACATGGTTGCTTGGCATGGCTAGACACAGATTACATCACATCAGATTTCCTTGTATTTCCAGAGGGGGCTGAAGGGAGGACAGATAATACCAATCCTTTGAGCTCTCAGGTTCCTCCATGACTTAGGCATGGAGGAACCTGAGAGAGAGTTCATCAAAGTAGAGCTCACAGTCAGGACAAGGACAAAGACTCAATCTGACTGGACTGTACACCTCTAGGTCTGATGGGAACCTCAGTGCCTCAGACACAGTGACATGACAAGAGAGAGAGCCTAGGGCCAGATGCGTCTTCCCCCTAGTATCTTGGCATTCTGAAAACTCCCCTCAGAACTTAGATCCACTTCTAGCAAGATCTCTGAGATTTTTTCTTTTCCTCAGTGTTCAAATGGAAAATGAATTCAACGATAGCAAAAGCAAAAATGTAGTTTTTGAACACTTGATTTCATAGCCAAAGAATCATAGCTGCAACCAGAGATGGACCCAGGTTTTGTGGATCCTAAAACTTAAGTAATTTAGGGCCGGCAGAGTGGCTCAGTTGGTGAAGAGCTTGCTCAAGACTGCGAGTTCTGAGCAACAGCAGTTCGAGTCCTGGCCTGAGCTGAGCAGCCGCTGAGCTGCCAACAGGTGGCAAGATGGCTCAGCTTAAAAAAAATAATAATAAAATAAAAAAGATAAATAAAACTTAAGTAATTTGGGGGGTCTCTTCTTAAGAAAAACAGTCAGAATTATGCATATATAATTAAACATATGGCCTTGGAAGTGAGAGGACTTGTAGACTACATTTTATGAGCTTCATGTTAAACTCACTGTGCCTATAACCTTAGTCAAAGTATTCCTTGTTAAAGCCTCCCCATTAGTGCTTAGCTTAAAACATCTTTGTTAATCGTGAATGAATCCATTGCTCCCCTCACATGCAGAAGCAGTGTCTGCATAGGGAGAATGGCAGTGCTGGGGTACTTTAGCAGGCAATCTAGGCTGCAGCTGCACCCCTGCACTTCTTGGCCTGAAAATATACATTGCTATTCAGATTACAAGGAAGTTCCCACACACCCAATTATGTTTAGTCTCATCTTTTGTTTTCATTGAGCTTTTTAACCTAAGTTAATTCTTTCTCTAATTTAGAATGTCTACTAAACATTTTCAAGTGACATGTGAAAAACTGCTGTGCCATCATCGTCCAGCTGTCTAGATTGAGCTGGATGGAAATTCAGATTGGGCAATTATCAGAGTGACTGTGACCTGGCAAACTTCTAACCTTAGCTGCTGCTTCCTGTACATAGACAGGGTTGTCGGAGAAGTAAGGAAGCAGCTCTGTCTAGCCCACTGATGGCAAACTTTGATTGCAGCCATCCTCAGCGTAAGTGGGAGCACTTGTCTTAGAAAATGAGAAGTAAATAATGGAGCCAAAAGGAGAGTCAGGCACTGAGTCACTGACCCTATTCTTCATGTGAAGACAAAATCCGGGTATAATCTGTACAGATTTCTATAAAGTTGGCCAAAACAAGGAGAGAATTTTGCTTGAAAATCATCTGCTTTAAATTTTTGGTTTTCTTATTTAAATTTATTATGCTCCAAAAATTTTCCTGAGTCAATCTTTAAAATTGAGGCTCATTATCTTTATAACACCATCTGAAGTTACTAATCTAAACATCAGGAGAACAAAGTCTTTTGGGAGTGTGATGAGGGTGTAAAAGGATAGCTCCCCAGTCTCATTTCAACCTTACTTGATAAGGGATATGTTTAAGTGAAAAAGAAAATGATTCCTGGTTTTCCTTTTCATCTTTTGTTGACAAAGAGGGAAGAAAAAGCTGAAAGACCTTTTCCAGAATAAGTAAAAAAGCCAAACTTTTCTCCTTTACAAAACTATTTGTTCTATGTCCTTTTATCCTTTTGGTTGTTTAGAAACCAGGGTATCAAAATTACTCATTAACACTCAAACTACATGCCAGAATGCAAGCCTGAGGTCAGCTGGCAACAGTAGAGATTTTATAACTCATCGTTATAGGAAGACAGGGAGAAATAAATGTGAAGAGAAGCATCTGCAAAGCTGACACAATGTGAAAAACATCACATGTTTAAAAAAGAAATTTTCAAAATGTGAAATATATAACAGGACAGATGAACATGTTTTAAACCATAGATTCTTCCTGGTAGGCCCAGGCTAACTGCCTTCCAGCACTCACTAACACGGATCTGAAACCTCGACCATATTAGAGTCACTGGCATAATCTTTAGGTCATGCACGCAGACTTAAGGGATAATGGTTGTCATGAAAACAGGCTCTGCTCAAAACATATTCTGGAAACTCTGGTCTATTTTTCTGTATGTATCACTTGTGCTCCTAGAGCACATAAAAAGTCAGGTCCCATGTTCCTATAAATTATTAACATTAACAGCAGAAGTGAGTTACGTATGATATACTATAAACTCTAACCCTTAGTAAATTATTATCACTCGCTATCTACACAAATGGTTTACACACTCTAATCTGTGGCAAATCACACGGTTAGTCAGCGTCACTTTTTTCTGACTCAAAAAAGTTACAGAGATAGTGTTCTTGACATAAAACAAAGAAAATCCATTAAAAATGGCAAAGACTTGTCCTAAGTAAACACGGAGGTATCAAATATGTTGACACTTACTTTCAACAATTAAGAGCTTTAATAATCATGGTTCTGAGTATGTCAACAGGCAAATGAAGACTCAAATTTACCCTTTTATGTGAAAGGTCTGACATTAGTCATTGAATCTACTACTCAAATTGGAGCTTACTTACACTCTATCTTGTGTTATTTATTTTTTTAAAAGCATATGACAGGCCATCAGCAAGTGTTTGGTGAATGAATGCAATTGAGTGTATGTGATATCCACTAAAAATATTTCAAAAAAATCTCAAGAAGAGGAGTCTAAAATGACATATCAAAATATTTTTTAAAGGTTTTTGCTATTTGAATAAATAATGTAAGATGCTTCTCTAAGCATCTTAATTTTGAAATATTGTGTCTTCCCCACACTCTGTGAAGCATCATCCTTTATATGTCTTATAGATGTATCAGTGGTTGACACATAGGACAAAAATGATTTACTGATGGTCCATCAATTCCAAAGAAATTCTATCCTATAGACCAGAAGTCAGGAAAACTGAGGCTCAATGGCTAAACCAGCCACACCCATTTGTTTTTCTCTACATGGGTAGAATTGAGTATTTGACAGAGACCATATAGCCTGCAAAGTTAAAAATAGTTACTATCTGGGCTGGCCGAGTGGCGCGATTGTTAAGAACTGGCTTGGGATGCCAGAGGGCCCGGGTTCAGATCCCACATATGAGGGCCAGTGACACTGCCCTCTACAGGTAAGATGCTGAACAGCAGCTCAACCTGGAGCTGGGCTGCCGTGAGTCGCTGGTGACAGCTTAGGCTGTAGCCCCTGTGGCAATGGGTTGCCATGGGCTACCATGTGTAGCCAGCAGCCAGCGTGAGCGGCCAGCAGCCGCAGTGAGTGGCCGTCCAAAATGACAGCAACTTGTCTGTTCCCCTTCCCCCAATTCCCCAGCGCTGTTCCCATCCCCCCAATTCCCCAATAAAAAATCTTTTAAAAAAATTAGTTACTATCTGACCCTTTATAGAAAATATTTGCTGATCCCCTGCCACAATTCATAGAAAATCAGAGCTAAAGTGAAACTTAGAGATAATCTAATCCAGTGATTTACAAGTCTGGATACACATTAGAATCACCTGGAACACTTTGAAAAATATAGACATCATGCCCAGACACCCTGCCCCTGACCCAGAGAACTTATTTAACTGGTCTTAGAGGACCCTGAGTAATCTATAATTTTATAATTCCTCATGTGCTACCAGGTGGAAAACCTCTGATCTAATCCGTTCCTTCTTGGTACAAATGAGAAAATCTAAACCTAGGAAATTAAAGTGAATAGGCACAAAGTTCAACAAATTTTCCAAACTTTTCAGGACTACAGCAATGACTTAGGACTCTCATATGCCTCCTCTACTAATTCAAGACTCAAGAACAGCTTAATGGCACTTTCTTTCTCTTGTTTGGTTCTAGTAACACATTGGTTCAGATATGTTTGGTCAGTCATGACAATTGCAGTGGTGAATAACTTCATCATTGGACTTCAGCACGCAGGGAGAGTGGCAGGTATGTGTGATTTTTGAGAGCATCTGGAATAGTTCCTGAACACGACAAGCAAGAGTTGAAATATTTTACATGGAAAGGGTTCAAACAAGAGAGAATGTCAGAGCTGACAGGAACCTTAGAAAATTCCTAACCAAATTGTTTCATTTTACAAATGAGAAAGTGAAGCCCTTAAGGGGTTATGACTTGCCCAAGGCCACAGGGTGGTAAGGCCAGAGTTGAATGCAGAGTAGAAAAGCACTCTGTAGGGTCGGAAAGAGAATGGTGAGATGGAAAGAAGTCTTGGGACAGAGGTCATGAAAGGAAACTATACCACAAAGACTCGTGAGAACAGGGGGAAAAAAAGGATATGATCAGGAGGCCATTAAAAGGAGGCCAAAAATGAGGAGAAATGAACTCTCCCCTCAGGTTCTTATAGCAGAAACTACTTCAATACAAGAGAATCAGGCATCAGGAGCAAAGAAGAAAAGCCAGGTTCTCCTTTTTTCTTCCTATCAGGTGTCTTGTTCATCACTGTACAATTAGTCACTTGATCTTCGCTGGAACCCAAAATAAACACAGGCAATAAAAGGACAAAGGAGAAACAGAGGGAGTTTCTATTGACAGAAAACTCTTCTCAGATTGCATCAATCTTGCAAGAACTTTCCAGAGCCCTGTTGACTGGAACCTAAATGTAAGCCTTGCAGATGCATAGACCTCCCTGGTCACCTGGTAGCTTCTTTCTCTTGTGTTGTTAGAAACACACAGTACAGCAGGGAAGGCTTATCTGCCGATGCTGTTGGAGAATTAAGAAAGCAGGATGACATTCACGTGCTCAGATCTTTTAGCTGTGTTTATTGCATGGTAGACAGCCCTTAAAGAACATAACTGTCAACTGCCTCATTCAAACACTGAAACCATGAGTGTGGGCAAGTTGTCAGTCACCAGATGGCTTGATATCACTAAATCGGTACCATCACCTTTGCACCCTTTAGCTCTTATGTATGTATGTATGTATTTAATCTTCATTCATTCATAGAG
>NW_017732480.1:79088-84563 GCF_001890085.2 Hipposideros armiger | reverse complement strand
GACTGAGTTTAAATACAGTACTCCAGAAAGCCCAATAAAAGCTGACATTTAAGCTATCAGACAAACTACATAGTCTGATTGACAATTATGTATTTAAAAAAAAATAAAAATGGGAACTCTGCCTTGCTTCCTTTATGTCTCCCTCTTGCTGCCATAGGATTTCTGCCCCTGACACAGTGTTAGCTCGCAAACATAACGGAAGGCACTGCATTCTAGGGAAACAAGACAAGAGAAACAACAAAACCAAATATGGTCCTTGTACACACCAATAAAGTATGCAAGTGTGTGACAATACTGACCAAGCAAAAAAAAAAAAAAAAGAATGACAAACACTTTAAGAATGAGAAAGGAGCTATCACTAAAGACTGGAAATTTTGAAAATAAGAAAAGAATATTATAAAAAATCTAATGCTGATAAATTTGAAAACTCAAGATAGGGAAGGATTTCTGAAAGAAGATACCAAAAGCACAAAACATAAAAGATTAATAAATTTAACTTCATTGAACTTAAAAGCTTATTTTCATCAAAGGACATTAAAAGCCAAGTCAATGACTGGGGGACCATGTATGAAATGTATAAAACTGACAATTGATCTCCAGAATTCATACACTCCTACAAATCAATTAAGAAAAAACCCAGTCTATTTGAAAAATGGGCAGTAGATATGAACAAGCAACTAACAGAAGAGGAAACTCAAAGATCAATAAACATGTATTAAGCTGCCCTATCTCCTTAGAAATCACTTCACATCCATCAGATTGCCAAAACTAAAACATCTGACAATATCTTGTTGCATATCATAGCAACATGGGAATATAAATTTCTACAACGGATTTGAGAACAACGTGGCACCATCTAGTGAAGCTGAATGTGAGTGAATTCTATGACCCAGCAATTCCACTCTTGATTATATGTTCTAGAAAAACCCTGGGCTTTCCAATTTTTCCAGCACCATTTATTGAAGAGGCTTTCTTTTCTCCATTTTATGTTTTTGGCTCCTGTGTCAAAAATTATCAGCCCATATTTATATGGGTTTATTTCTAGATTTTTAATTCCATTCCATTGGTTTCTGTGTCTGTTTTTCTGCCAATACCATGCTGTTTTGATTATTATCACTTTGTAGTATCAGGCAAAGTCAGGGAGTGTGATACCTGCAGCCTTGTTCTTTTTTCTTAGGATTGGTATATATACACAATGGAATACTATTCTGCCATAAAAAAAGATGAGATACTGCCACTTGTGACAATATGGATGGACCTTGAGATTATTATGTTAAGTGAAATAAGTCAGACAGAAAAAGTCGAGACCCATATGACTTCACTCATATGTGGGATGTAAAACTGAAAGCAACAAAGGAACAAGACAAGCAAATAAGGAATCAAAACCCCATAGATANGGTACCATCACCTTTGCACCCTTTAGCTCTTATGTATGTATGTATGTATTTAATCTTCATTCATTCATAGAGTAGAAATCTAGGTATCCATTGCTTATTTAAGATACAGAATGCTTATATAGCTAAAAATAAGAGGAAGATTTATGGTACTAAAAATGGCATGTATCCTGTGGATCCATATGAAATAAGTTAAATAAGAATGCAAAAAATTTAAGATAATTGCTTTAGCAATAGAAACTGTTATCTATCTACTACTTGAGGTATGGAATTAAAAAAAAGTAACATTTTCTTTTCATCCCATCTATAGAATGGTATGAGATATATAATTAAAACAAATAGGGCCAACTGAGTGGCTTGTTAGTTAAGAGTTGGCTTGGGAGCGCAAGCTCTGAGCACTAGGGCCACTGGTTCGGATCCCACATGGGCCAGTGACACTGCGCTCTCTACAGCTAAGATGGTGAACAATGGCTCGACCTGGAGCTGGGCTGCCGAGAGTCGCCGGTGATGGTGTGGGCTGCCATAAGTTACCGTGAGTGGCCGGAAGCTGGCTGGCAGCCAGCAGCCAGTGTGAGCTGCGTGAGCCACCGTGAGGGGCCATCCAATGGCCGGCAACCAACTGCCTCAGCTGGGAAGAGCACAATGATCACAATACCAACACGGGCCAGTGAAGTGACGTCCTCCACACTAGATTGAAGAACAAAAGGAGAGCAACTTGTCTGTTCGCTTCCCCTGATTCCCCAATGCTGTTCCCCTCCCCCAATTCCCCAATAAAATCTTTAAAAAAAAATTTGAAATGAATAGAGAGACATATACACAATTCATGTTAAAATGAACAGTGAATTAGAAATAACAGTTTTAAAAACATTTTGATATCAATTGAAATAACCAGAAATTCCCTAACATAGGGGTTTACAGTGTGAATTATTAAATTAGACTCTATAATTTTACTATTTTAAATGAATTTCTGGGGTAATTCACAACCTATTAAACTATTGTAGTCTTCACTTATAGTCAGTAGGTTCTATGACTTTAAGCAAAATGACGTAGAAAGAAACCAGTTTACCATATGCTAATTGATATAAGCAAGAGTTAAGTTACTACAGCATCTCATCAACTTTATAATGACATACTATTGAATAAAACAATGTTATTTGAGAGCCTGCTGTATATTGTTCATAAGGTGACAATGTTCAGAAGATTTATTTTCCAATCAGCTACATAAAGCTAGACAAACTAGTAGGTAGAATAGACACTTTGTTTCCTTTTAATGGTCTCTTGATATCCCATCTGTATTTTGAGGAGAGTCTGGACAAGAACTTAGGGCCTAAAATATCAAGTCTCCTGGAAGATACTCTATCACTGTATTTTACAAACACATGGAGGTGTCAAGTTGATAGTTGGATATATGTTTAGAGAGAAGGGTGGTCTAAACTACAGATATGAATTTGTGATTCATTAAGAGAGAGCTTTTGAAGCATGGAGTTAGATAACAACAACTAGAGAGAGTGTAGATAGAAGAGAGCCGGAATATAGTCGAAGTTTAGAGTTCGGTAAGAACAGGGGCCAGCAAAGAGGACTAAGGTAGAGCCAGAGAAGGAGCAGGAAAACCAGGAGGGAGTAGCATCATGAAAACGGGAGAAGAAAGTATCACAAGAAAAAGAATGTGTCCATAGCAAAAATACTGCTGAGAGGCTGAGGGAGACAGGGACATGGGCTCTCTGGTGAGGTAATGGTCCTGAGTCACAGGGGGGGATGAAAATGAAATGAAGTAGGCTGTGGAGAGGACAGGGAGGAGGAAATGGAGACAGGTACTCTTTACGGATGTTCTACTGTAAATAGGTCAATGAAATGGAGTGCATGCTGGAGATCAAGGGGAGGGGGATTTAAGCTAGGGAGACAGATCTCACAAAGAGCAGTTAATTGCATATTACTGGCCTTTATATAAGAGCAAAGACACAGAGAAAGGTGGAGCCTATGAGCAGAAGTGCAGCAGGGTGGTGCAAATGGTGGAGACAAATGACAGAATTCCTTCTGGTTGCATCTTTTTTTTTTTTCTAAAAAATATGTAGCAAGGTCATTGATTGAGAGTGCAGGAAGTAGAATTATTGGGGCACCTGAGAAGAGACAGGAAGGTGGGAAAGAACTACTGTAGGGAATAAAATAAAGAATTTCTTAGGCTTTTCCAGCTACAGGCCCGCAGGCAGCAGCTGTCACAATGGTGATGCCCAAGAAGAACTAGATTGCCACTGAGAACTCCTTTCTAAGGAGGGGATGATGGTGGCCCAAAAGGATGTCCACATGCCTGAATACTCCAGCTGGCACACAAGAATGTGCCTAATTGTCACCTCATGAAGGCCATGTAGCCTCTCAAATCACGAGGCTGTGTGACAGAACAGTTTGCCCGGAGACATTTCTACTGACCTTACCAACGAGGGTAGCCCATATCTCCATGATTACCTCCACCTGCCCCCCAAGATCCTTCCTGCGAATTTGTGCCACAGCCAGCCTGAGACGGGCAGGCCAAGGCCCACAGGTCTGGAGGGCGAGTGACCAGCAAGGCTCACAGGACGGGAAGCTGACAGAGACCTACAGTGATGCGCTGTCCTGAAGGCTGGGGCTGGGTCAGCAACCAGGCCAGCCTCAGACCCAGCAACTGGGTCAGAGGCGGATTTATTTGGTTGTGGATGTGGTTAACCACTTCAGTGAAGTTGGGAGGGATTCTTTTGTGGCCAGAAAATTAAAAAAGAAAGAATTTGTTAGGAAAATATAATAAAAGCGTTGTTGGCCAGTTTTGAGGGTCGATATTTGAGATACGAAGTCAATCAGAAATATGAAGGGAATAGGGAGAGGGATGAGGAAGTGTTATCATCCAAATATGATCTTTACTAGTTGAAAGCTAATGAAAGGTAGGCACTTGGGTGTAAGCAATAGATGAGCAGTAAAAGAAGAGTCATATTGCTATTTTTATAACTTCATAGTTCTGTAGACGTTGACTCTGTGTCCATGTCTGATCTAGGCCAGTCGGGGAAATAAAATATTCCTTCCAAGCCTAAAGATTTTTTTTTTCTTCAGAAGCCCAATACTGAAAAACTAAAAGCATGTGTCAAACAAAACAGCCTGTTTACTACATTTTAAACTCAAATCTAAATTCAGTTAACAAATCAGGAAAGTAAAATGGGAACATACTGAGTTTTTACTTCAGCGGTCAGAGGACCTTTATTGTTGTGATCATTCAAGTGTGAATTTGAGGGCATAGCTATCTCCCCTCCTACCTCAACGTATGCCAGGTGAAAATTAAAAACTTACTGCACAACTTTAGCAATTGCATGGGTGAAAGCAGTATAATGGGAATTAATACCTAAATACCCACAAAGGCCCAGGAAGGACCACTTGTGTTATTTTGCAGGGAAATAAAAACCAATACGATCACTTTGATATTCAAACAAAAGCACATGATTTTTAAAAATGAGATCAAATGCAAATATTGACACTTTTCATAGGCTGTATTATGACATCATAGTTCTTTGCAAAGATCCTTTTATAACAGGAGATGAAAGACACAATGTCAAAGCACAGGTCACAAAGCCCAGGATGCCTAAGTGAAAATTAAAGAAGTAAAAATGCCTTAGGGAAACTTGGATGGAGATTGGACATGCAGACTAAAAATGCAACAACAGAAGTTTTGACATCAATATGTAGAGGCTGTTACAAAAACCAGGACAATTAATATGGCAAAGAGAAAGGAATTGTGCATAAAAAGGTGAAGAGATTTTTTTAGATAAAGACATGAAGTGATAAAGATTTTAATTGTCAAGTCAAAGTTATAAAAGTTAGAACAAAGAATTAAATGCAAGTACAATATTTGTTTGCTATTCTCCTCTTTTCCAACAGAAATATTTTTTTAAAGTACCTTTATGAGGCCCAATCCCCAAAGCATAAGAGCTAAATGAGGAGATGAATGAGTCTTGCAAAAGAGCTGGTCAAACTCAAAAAACTGATGTTAAAGGAAAAGACATAAACGCTACTCTAAATCATGTTCCGGTTAAATTATATTTCAATGAACTATTAAATTGCTTTG
>NW_017732480.1:75903-76930 GCF_001890085.2 Hipposideros armiger | reverse complement strand
ATCATCATCATCATCATCATCATCATTCTGGGCGTGGAGACTGTGCAATAATGTGCACTGCAGCACTAGTTCTTGATTGTGGCTATCAATGTGGCGAAAGAAGAGATAAGGGTTTAATGAGAGATACTTTGTGACCTTATATTTATCTGCAGTGTTTCATTTCTTAAGCTGGGGGTTGGGTACATAGTTGTCCCTGAGGTTATTCCCTATACTTTTGAGTTTTTTCATAAAAATTAAAAAACAAACAAAACAATGACTTACCAAGCTATCCACATCTATGCTGGAGTTCACAGCCCACTGCAACGTACTCATGATATTCATGGCTAAAGTTAGAATAATGCCAACTCTTCCTTCTCCTTCACCTATAGGTGGAAAAAAAGATAAACAACCTTTTTTGTATCTCTCTTCTTTGAACTCCTTTATACCTCTCCTAGGGCATTTGTCATTTAATGTTACATTTCAATTTTGTGCCAGTTTTAACCATCTTTCATCTCAGTTCGGCATAGCATCTACCACTAATAATAAGGCCCTGCTTATAGTAAGTATTCAACCAACGTTTTAAATCAGAGAGTGAAGATTAGGAAAGAGTTGCCCTCTTTTTAAATGTTTCAGATGTTATAGGGGCTGTTGGTGTTGGGTAGATACCACGTTTACCTCCTCTACTGTTATTCTGTAAGTAATACCTTCCAAGACTATAGTGGATAATGGAAGAAAAGGCCTGTGTCTCAATGAGCTCATCTACAATGAAGTTGAAAGCAGGGGAAGGTGTGAGCAGCATCCAGAAGATGTTTAGGTGTGTTTCGTGCCTTATGAGGACTGTCTCTGCTCATCAGGTACTGTTGGGGAGAAAGTGGATTTCAGAGTTTCAAGGGCAAGTCAAAACTCATGGGTCTGCCCTTTGAAAAGACAAGACTGCCATTTTTGTTTTTCAAAAAAGACAATACTAGTTCACTTAGGAAGAACAATACTTAAGTGTTTAATTAGAGTAAGTAGGTTTTCAGAGCTGGAGAGAACCACTGATTAAAAT
>NW_017732480.1:72543-73363 GCF_001890085.2 Hipposideros armiger | reverse complement strand
AATAAATAAAGAAGTCATTAGTTCAACAATAAAATAATAGAAATGAAATTCAAGGAAATTATTTGTTTAACAATAAACCAAGTTTTGATTAACAAACTCTCCCCAAATTTTTTTAAAGACATTTATTTGTTTAAAAATTTTAAATTAAATGTTTTGCTAAATAGCAAACAAGTTCATCATACCTGTTGTTAAAATGGAAATGAAGGTAATAGCAATGAAGAAGATGATGAAAATCATCTCTATTCTCATTTGGAACCAGCGCAGCGTTGACAGGTACAAGAACCAGTTGGCAGTATGTAAATTCAGAGCTTTGTGGAACAGAGTTTCAAAGTAAGGCTGACGTCCAAACGCACGAAGTGTCCATAGGCCTTTTAAGCTTGTAACCAGATGAGTGAAAATTGGACTCCTGCCTGTGAAATATTTCCATAGAAAACAAAGCAAATCATATCAATACATAACACAAATTCTTATAATCATAAACCTGATAAACATTAGCTTAAAAAAGTAATCAAACAGCAAATGTCACTGGTTAGGGATGTTTTCATTCTGGTGCCATACTTGGAATAGACGCAATTTGTTATTTTTTAATGAGTTACCCCTCCTTTTCTACTTGGCTACTGCCATTATTTATTGATGTTTCTTGGCTACCACTGGGCATTGTTTTTCTGGCTAATCCTGAATTGATCACTGCTGATAGGAAATGTTTTTCTCTTAGGGCAATTTATTCAAGGCCTTGATTAAGAATGTTTATGTGACTTAATTAAGCAAATAACCTTCAATGCAGAATCGCCTGGAAATTTATCCCCTGAAAATGCACCTG
>NW_017732480.1:66314-67545 GCF_001890085.2 Hipposideros armiger | reverse complement strand
AGAGCCCAGAAATAAACCCATCCATATACGGTCATTTAATGAACGACAATGGAAGCAAGAATTTACATTAGAGTAAAGATAGCCTGTTTAATAAATAGTGCTGGGAATATTGGACTGACACATGCAAAAAAATGAAAATGAACCACCTACTTACACCATATATGAGAACAAATTCAAATTAAATAATAATTCAAATAACAATAATCCAAATTAATTTTAATAATAATAATAATATAATAATTCAAATTAAATAATAATTCAAATAACAAATTAAAGATTTAAATGTATGCCCTGAAACCATAAAACTCCTGGAGAAACAACATAGGGAGTAAATTTCCAGACATTACCCTCAGTAATATTTTTACTGATATATTCCTTCGGGCAAGGGAAATGAAAGAAAAAATAAACATATGAGATTACATCAAACTTAAAAGTTTTTTCATAGCCCAGGAAATCATCAATAAAACAAAAAGGAAGCCTACTGAATGGGAGAAGATATTTGCCAACACTATATCTTATAAGGGGTTAATACCCAAAATATATAAAACACTCATTCAACTCAACACCAAAAAAACAAACAACCCAATTTAAAAATGGGCAGAGGATATGAAGAGGCATTTCTCTAAAGAGGACACACAGATGGCCAACAGGCATATGAAAAAATGTCCAACCTCACTAATCATTAGAGAAATGAAAATAAAAACAACAATGAAATACCACCTCAGTCCGGTCAGAATAGCTATCATCAATAAATCAACAAATAAGTGCTGGCGAGGTTGTGGAGAAAAGGGAACCCTAGTGCACTGTTGGTGAGACTGCAGATTGGTGCAGCCATTATGGAAATCAGTATGGAGGTATCTTAAAAAACTGGAAATGGAACTACAATATGACCCAGCAATTCCACTCTGGGGTATCTATCCAGAGAAACCCAAGACGCTAATTCGAAAAAATATATGCACCCCTATGTTTATTGCAGCACTATTTACAATAGCCGAGACTTGGAAATAACCAAAATGCCCATCGGTAGACGACTGGATTAAGAAACTGTCGTACATTTATACAATAAAGTATATTACTCTGCTATAAAGAAGAATGAAATTTTACTATTTGCAACGATATGGATGAACTTAGAGACTACTATGTTAAGTGAAATAAGTCAGTCGGAGAAAGACAAATACCATATGATCTCACTTATATGTGGAATCTAAAAAACTGAATGAACGAGCAAAGT
>NW_017732480.1:42129-66179 GCF_001890085.2 Hipposideros armiger | reverse complement strand
ATATATATATATATATATATATATATATAGTCACGGGATGTGG
Organism: Hipposideros armiger; assembly: GCF_001890085.2. NCBI lineage: Eukaryota > Metazoa > Chordata > Mammalia > Chiroptera > Hipposideridae > Hipposideros > Hipposideros armiger. The sequence goes on along the minus strand of NW_017732480.1, from coordinate 66,136 downwards.
AGTATAGTGTGGGAGTGGAATCAAGGGAATTGTAATAGATATGTATGCTATTGGGAGGGGAAGTGGGGCGGCGGATTGGGGGAGGGGGCTTGTCACTTTGAGGAGTAAAAAGTATAACTATTGCACTGTGTTGTACAGCTGAAACTGATTTTTTAAAATGTTTATTTCACAATAAAAATATATATATTAACAGGAAAAACAAAAAATTTTCCAGCAGCTGCTGCTGAGTTATATCCTCAAACAGAGCAAGTGAAGGAAATCCAAAATGTTAAAGTTTACTTGGAACAGCTAATGCGTTTGTGCCAATCATTTCACATGAGGCAAACCGACAATCTGGTTTTTCTGCACCTGCCAATGTTGGTTGTGTGTACACACATATGTGGTAGCCCTTATTTTGTTGTGTAGTTTCTCTCAAATAAAGTATTGTTATTGGAGTGGGGTGTGAAAGTGAGAGGGAGGAAAGAATGACTCAATCCTAGGATGGGCTGCATCCTGTTCCAACTGTCTGTGCAAGGACATTGCTGAGACTGTGGCATTTGCTCTCTGGGGCTCAACCTAAATCCAGACAGGAAGCTGTTTTCAAAGCCAGTCCAAGAGCCAATGTTATTCATTCACAACCCTCCTGAAGTCCTGTCATGAATGGAGACCCAAGGCGGCATCCCCAAGCTCCCGTTCACCTCCAGCCCTGCTTTCCCTCTTCACTTTCATCGCCAGCCGGTCATCCCACCTGAGAGACATGTACTCAGAGTCAGGCTGCCTTGCAGGCCTCTTCAGGTCAGTCACCCAGGGCTAGTCCTCACCATTCCTGAGTTTCTCTTTCTCCTTCTTGAAAATGTGTCTGCACTTCTGTCTCTGCATCATGGTCCTGGCTGTGAGGTTATTAGCTGGCTAATCGGTGCCGAAGTGTTTATGGCTGAGACTGGTTGAAACTGTAGCCCACCAAGGAGCTGGTCTTCATTTAACACGTGTCCTTTGGAGGTGGGTGACTTCCACCAAATAGTGAAACCAATGTCAAAAATACCATACTTCAAGGACAGTGATTTGGGGGAACATGGTATGTCATATATACTTCTCAAATCACCCCCCCAATAGACAATTACATCTAAGTGTGGAATTCCGTTTGTTTTAGGTCAGATAAAGAGTTTTGACTTATCACTGAATTTACTAAAGTTATGCATCCTTTGAAGATTTTTGGTATTGACAATAGGGCTTCAACTCTCAATCAAACGAAAAATAAGCAAAAACTCATTTACCTCTTTTACTAATTATTTTTTAAAGTATGAACAACTGCAAAGACATGTAATAATACTGAGTTTTACAAACCTGGATGAAGTCAAATATGGTCAGAGGCAGAAGATCATCCAAAATTGCTATATCTTTGGAAAATCTATTAAGAATCCCACCTATAAAATAAAAGAAGATAAATTCCTCAAAAACCAGCAATCTTAAAAAGACATATCAACATTTGATAAATATGATGAATTTGGGTCATTGCAGAACCATTCAGAACTCAAATAATCAGCATTTAGTCAGATAAATAAGGACTGAGAAACTTTTAGTGATGTACAAAGGTTCTAAGTACCTAACTATATGTTCAAGTTATTGTCTCCCACTTTTAAACCTTTATAAAATACAGATTACTGTAAGATCCAGGCAAAAACTATGTCTTTAGTAGAGCCCTTATCACAAATTATGTCAGGAATGGGCACTCATCCTACTCAGTCTCACACTTGCAAGCCTGAGTGTGTAATTCCCCAGATGTGCTCTCCTTCCCTCACAGCTGCAGCCCACACCGTCCAGCTCCCCTCTCCTTCTCTGACTTCCACACCTTTCAGACACATCTCTGCCCTGCCCATGGCTGTCCCCACCACGTGGGCCTCCTTTGCCATGTCCTCTCTTTTCACTCTCTTCACTAGCAATCTAAGCTTCAGCCTGTCTTCTAACATCTAGACCCACATTTATAAGTCTGGTACTTTTTTCCTTCGATGAAAAAGAGTTACATAGGAAATGTTGACTATGTGCCAGACACAACGCTAGGCACTGAGGTGACAGAGTGGAATAAGCCACGCTCCTTGTCCCTGAGGAATTCGTTGACTGGGGGGAGGTGGGGGGTGGGGGGAATGAAATATATAATTAGATAAAATATAACACTGTACAAAGTGATATTGAATCTTATCATTCACCCCCCCATTAACTGCAGGATAAAGTCCAAAATTCTAAGTTTAATATTTAATACCTTTCATGATTTAGCCTTAAATCACCTAGCTAATACAAGCACCCTCTACTCAAATATCCTGTTTCAGCCAAATTGGTTTATTCTTTTTAAAATTTATTTTTACTTTTAATTGACATACCATAGTATATTAGTTTCAAGTGTACAACACAATGATTACACATTTATATACCTTACAAAGTGATCACCCCGATAAACCTAGTACCCATCTGATACCATACATAGTCATTATAATTTTGTTGACTATATTCCCCATGCCATACTTTAAGTGACTAATTTAATTTTATAATTAAATCCCCATCTCAGTTTACTCTTTTAAATGCCCTCTACACTCTCCTACCTCCCTGCCTGTCCTATGTGAGTCCCTCTGCCTGAAAATCCTTTCCCCTCATCTCTGCTTGTCAAAATCTATGTCACCTTCCTGGCCCAACTCAAATGCCTTTCTTGCAAGGAAGCATCAGTATTTGCTCCAGCGCAAACTAATCCCTTCCTCCTTGGGACACACTTAATACCTTTAACACACCTTGTCAGCGCCTCTGTGTTTTAATGACCATTTCCATGTCTTATATCAAAGTCACTTGTATACATGTCTTATCTGTTTTTCTAGATTGTAAATTGCTAGAGGTCAGTGGGACCATGCCGTATTTATTTTGTATCACTCATAGCCCTCAGCAAAAAGCCTCAGATGTAGGAATTATTTGATGCATATTGATTGATTTAAGTCACTATCTCTTAGCCTTTATTAAGAACATTTCCCTCTAGCATATTTAGACATAATTGTACATTTTTCCATAAATTAACCAAAAATTGAAACTATAATTAACCTATGAATTTACTCATATACTGTTCAGAAAATGAAAGTTCACTTTGGTGAAAAAATATCATTCTGGTGGTGCTTATTGTATTTCAAATGGCAGCATCCTCTGGGAATATGCACTCACACTTTCATTTATTCAACATACTTTACTGAGCACCTACTATATGTCTGTGTGTCTTAAAATTATTTAAACAGCAACATAGGAGAATCAGACCTGGAGTCAGAGAAAATCAAGGTGAACGATCAATTGTAGAAGGGCATGTCGGGAGAAAGTGAAGTGCACATGAGGCAGGGAAGCCCTGGTTGCTACTAAGTATAGCAGAGACTCTCTGGGCAACATAATGAGAATGAATGAATCATAAATCAGCAATAGCAATGGTTTTTACAAGAAAGCACCATCCTTGCAGACTGAAATTGGGACTGCAGGTAGGGGTGGGAAAAAGACATCTAGATGTTGTAAGATCACCTTGAGATTTCCATTCTCAGGAGCATAAATAAGGAGAAATGCAAAAACAGATGTTTCTGAATCATCCTACAAGTGGATTAAGGTTTGGAAAGTAAGATGCATGAGAAAATGAAACGAATGCTACCCATTTAAATATGAAAGAGAGAAGGTTCAGAGCCAACTATGAGCAGTGTTTAAGGAAATGAGCAATTCTGAGATGTGAAGAGGGGAATGGAAAGTGTACATTCCATTCTGTGGGAACAGTGCCCCAAGAAGGGAACGACACTGGGGAACTGACATATATATGTAGGCTACATGAAAGGCAAGTCGATTGCCTTGTTTCTCACAATGATCCTCCAAGACCCCCGTTTTTCAGATGTGGGGGCAAGGCTCAGAAGAATAACTTGCCTGTGATCATCACTCTTATGGGGACAAGCCAGGCCTCAAACAATGCCTGTGTTTTTTCCATTATGTCTCATTGCCCATTTCTGATGGCTGGAAACTTGGACAAATATTCTACTTTCTCTGGGTCTCAGTTTTTCCATACAAAAATGAAATCACTGGACCAAGGTAATCTGACATTCCCTTTTAGGTTTAAAATCTTCTAGCTTTAAAATCACTAGTGGTGATGATTATATCCAAATGAGGCAAAGCTTTAGTGACACACTAAATTATAAAGTGACACACTAAATACAAAGAATAAATATAAAGATCTTCCTAAATATAATAACACTGAAATTTTGTTAGCAAAAAAAAATTGATGGATTGATATTTCTTATCTTGAGATTTGTAGATACAAATCTTCTAAAAATCTCAATCTTGGAATTTACGAGTATTCTTTGCTTAATCAAATGCTTCTATCTCTACCGCCTCTTCATTTTCTTCTAGGGCAAGGACTGTGCCTCATTCATCTTTTCACATCAGCTGCTGGTGTGAATTTGTCTAAAGTGAAATGAATGGAATTGATTACTTTCAATGCACCTTATTGTCGTTAGTTTTTTAAATCTTTGGTCCCTTTATTTCACTAATCTTTCTTTCTGTGACTTTATTTTTTATTGAGGAACAAACAAAATTGTAAGATATTTTAAGTGTACAACATGAGGCTTTGATATATGTACACATTGTGAAAAGAGTCCTCCCATCGAGTTAACACATCCATCATCTCTCATATCTACCTTTTTTTGTGTGTGTGATAATGTTTACATTTTACTCTCTGAGTAAATTTCAATTATATAGTACAGTGTTATCAATTGTAATCATATATTATACATTAAATCCTCAGGACTTACTAATTTTACAATTGAAAGCCTGTAGCCTTTACCAACCTCTATGATGGTGTCAAAAATACTTTTTAAATACATTTCAGATTTTCACCACCACCTACTTCCCCACCTTCACCCCCCCAAAGAAAACACAAGAAAAAGATAAAAAACAAACAAACCTGGAACAAATTTATGTGATTGTCTTTGAACAATTACAGGAAACTAAATTATTCTACCCATCAAAAGACTGTCAGCACAAGAATTTTATATTTTCCTGATCACTTCATATCTTCTTCTTTTTAAAAGAATACTCAACATTGGCAACAAGAAAGAAGAACTCATAGACACAGACAACAGTTTAGTGGTTGCCAGAAAGTAAGGAGGGCGGGGGGTGATGGTGGTAGAAGAGGGTAAAGGGGGTCAAATATATGGTGATGGAGGGAGAACTGACTCTGGGTGGTGAGCATACAATGTGATATATAGATGATGTATTACAGAATTCTACACTTGAAACCTATGTAATTTTACTAACCATTGTCAGCCCAATAAATTTCATTAAAGAAATCTAAATAAAGGAAAGATTCCTTGAAGGGGTTAGACCAAGCATCTCAGTAGAGAGCAATGACCCAGAAGAGCCTGGCTTTCTGACTGCAGTGCCGTCAGCACTGCTTCTAACAAACTGAGCTACTTGAATTAGCTGATACAGAAATATGAGGAGTGAGGCCAGCCAAGTGGCTCAGTTGGTTAGAGCATATGCCCTTAACAACAAGGTTGCCAGGTCAACTCCCACATGGGATGGTGGAATATGCTCCCCCACAACTAGATTGAAAGCGGCGACTGGACTTAGAGCTGAGCTTGCGCCCTCCACAACTAAGATCGAAGGACAACAACCTGACTTGGAGCTGATGGGTCCTGAAAAAACACAATGTTCCCCTCCCCAATTCCTCAATAAAAATCTTTAAGAAAAAAAAAAGAAAAGAAATACAAGGAGCAACAATATCTGACAGCCTACAGTGTATGAGAAATGTGCATGCCAGTCATAAGAAAGCTCAACAAAGGGGCAGATGCCTCCATGCAAAGCCAACACTATCACTATAAAACCAGGTGAATCACAGGCCCTTTGGAGGGTGGATCAGTGGTTTCATGTTGTACACCTAGTCAAGTACCTGCTTTTAAGGTGTTCAGGGTTGACATAGGTGCATGAAGAACAGAATGTAACATCTTGTGGTGTAAGATTTTCGATACTGTGATGAGATTATGCACCAGTGGTAAGCCTCGGAAGAGTCCCAGAGCGAGCAAAGTGTCAGCTACTCCCACGTAAATGTAAAATACATAATAGAAGCTGGTGCTGGTGACAATAACCGGGTAGCTGCTATTTGTGCTGTTGGTATTATTCCCTTTGTCTTGAGGAGATGTTCTGTAAAGCAAAGGAAAACTGTTATTCAGCAACCAAACCTCCCCACTGAATTTCCGATATATATATATAAATGAAACTGAACTTGAGTCTAAAGAAACATTTGGTTAGCAGAGCTTATGCTCTTAATCTTAAGGATTTACTACTGCAAAAAAAGTGATTAAATTTTTCAGCACTGGAACAGATAAAAGTGATCTTTATTAAGTATGCAGAGAAAATACTAAGGCATAATGTTGTTTTAAATATTTTCATTACATTTTATGGCAACTAAACACAGCTAAATCCTTTAGAAATTGGTAAAGAGCTGTAGGAACTGCCGTGCTCACAATTTTAAACAAAATAATTTGATTTTCCACTACTATAATAGTGTGGAAAAATGAAGCACAGTGGATGTTACAATACTTAATAAGACCCAAATAATCAATAGAAACAAAATACAACCCACAATAGAACATGGAATACTCACTTATTAAGTAGCCACAACACAACCAAAGAAGCAGCCACCTGGAAAGGAACAATACACACTTGATTTTTTTCCCAATCTCTATACCCGTTCTGCCCACACCCATCTCTAATTCCACCATGACCAATATCAAAATGCACACAATTTGATTTTTCTTTTCTTTGTTTCCTGGGTGCAGCAGCTGCAATAATTGTTCTAAGAACCATTATTTGTGGTGAGAACACGTTAAGTTAATGGAATTCAAATTTCACCGTATTAAATACTTTGTCATTTCTTCTCTTTATTCTACAGCAATTATTCATTGAACCCCAGAGAAGAGGAAGATTATACTTAAACATTTTAAACAAACTTTGTTTCCTATAAAGAGACTAATCTCAGTCTGCTGGCTGATAATTTATCTGGTTACTGATAACCAGATAAATAATTTTACTTATCATACAATGATTATGAAGGACTAATATCTATAAGACCAATTAATTATTGAAAGAGATGAGATTAACATTTATGGAAATCAGTTAAAAGTCTCCACAGTACAAAAAATTCATAGTTTATGAATACAGATAAGGTGCTCTCAGGTTAAAACATGCACTATGGGTACTATTTGGTCTTTCAGGTGGAAACTTTTGGCTGAGGAACAAATGTTTTATGCCATAACTAAACAAAACTATTTTTTTAACAATTGTAATATTTTTAGTTCCTTTGATATTTAAATGATCTGTACTCTATTCTATTTCAATTTGGGTTTTTAGTCTCCTATACCCCTGTGGAGAAACAATCTTCTATTGAGGCCATCACAATTGCCATACTAGAAATGACTGAAATTGTACAATTTTCCCAATAATACTGTACCAAAAATGCAAATAGAGAAAAAAAACCACAATAAATTGTGAGTAAAATAATTTGAAAATGAACACAGCATTATAATAAATAAGGGAGAAACAAACATGCTTGGTGTAAGAAATCTATGTCTTATTTCACACTGGAAGTTATCTTAAGTATTTAATAGCACTATATAAAAATATATTAGGAACATTTAGCATTAAGAAATTACACTGTGATGTTTTAGGGCCGGCCGAGTGGCTCAGTTGGTTAAGAGCTAGCTCTAGAATTTGAGCTCTGAGCAACAGTGTTGCCGGTTCGAATCATGGCCCAAGCTGAGCTGCCACTGAGCTGCCAACAGGTGACAGGATGGCTCAGCTAAAAAAAAACAAGAAATTACACTGTGATGTTTTATACTTGAAACAGGTATGGTATATCATTTTTAATTAAATTCACATATCAGGAATATAATGACAAAAAAATCTAATGGCATCATTCTCGCTTTTCTACTTTCTTCATTGTACACATAGCTTTCCTGCACTGTATTAATAAAAAGAGAAACTATGCTTGTTTCCTTGAAGTTCAAGTAAATTCAAAATGACAAGAAACTCGGCAATAATCTGTCAAAACTCTTTGTTCCAGTACAAATGTTTTCTTATTTCCTAAGACTAATCAAATTACTCAAGAACTTAGATGAGGGTATATTTCTAAGTCACTCTTAGGTTATTGCAGTCCGGCTTATTCCAATTAAAGGGGTGTCAATAATGATGCCATTGCCAAAATTCTCTGGAAGTGAGTAAATCCAATAAATAAATATTTTATAATATTTACTATGGAACAATAACTAAAGCAGTTTTCCAAAGAACTTGTCTTATCAGTGTAATATGAAGTGATTTCCTGGTACTTGTGGGTAGAGACCACTTGTGGATAGAGACATGGAACCTCCAATCCAAACTGCTTTTACTGACTGGAACAAAAACCTTTCCAACCATTATTGACATAATGCCTTTAGCAAAAATACTTGAGGCATATAGAAACAGTTGAATAAGCAAGTTCTATCATTTCATTTCCAAAATGTTTTCAGGTTATAAAGTTCATGCAGTTTACGATAGAGGACAGTCCTGGATGATTCAAAGATAAAAAGGTGATTATTATTTTCAGGATTTAAAACATCATTCCATATCACACAGAAAACAGTACAGTCTAGAGCAGCCCCGTCCAATAGAAACTTCTACAATGATAGAAATGTTATATGTCTGTGCTGGTCAATATTGTTGCCACTTATCACATGTGGCATTTGATTACTTGAAATTTGCTAGTGATGTGACTGAGGAACTGAGTTTTGAACTTTATTTCATTTTAATTAATTTCATTTACGTAACTTACATGGTCATACGTGGCTGGCTGGTGGCTACTGGATTAGCCAGCACGTGCATCTAACAGCGATTAGTTATGTAGGGTGCAGACAGAGTAATTATTATATTAAATATCCACGTCAGGAGCCAGGAACCTGATGGTGCCATTCTCTAAGGACAGACCCATGAATAGCCACGATGATGAGTCATGAGTTGTGCAAACTGCCCAAGACGAAAAAGAAGTAACTAGTATTTAGACACTAGGTCAGAATTAAAATTATGTAAGTAACTTGTCTATATGACTAAAAAAAATGGAGTGTGGGTACAGAATATCATAGTCTATACACATGGAAAGATAAGACAAGTACCTATATCTGAAAGACTTATTTGTTAAATGAATTACTAAACATCTTGGGAGATGTGATAGATGAAAGTGGATCACAAGTACATAGTAAAACCCTAACAGTATGGTTTCAAAAATTGTATCTGGAACCCTTGCCAGGTACAATTCTGATATTTACCACTAAAGAAAACAGGTGTGAAAGAGAAGAAAACTGCCAAGGGCAATGTAATAAGGCCAGGTATAGAAAATACTCAAAAATACGAATACAAGCAAACAAGGTATAGTGGTCCCACATTGTATCATGAAGAACTTTAATCAGTCACAGAGAAGACAAGCTTAAATATTTCACTGTGGAATATCAGCAGAGGCCCCTACATGTGACGTAAGGATCTCAGTGCTGGGGACGGTAAGCCTAGTTAATCACAACAATCCCTTCCAGTCATAACAGTCATCCCTGCCTCTTCTCACATCCCCATCCAATCTGTTTTCCATATAGCCGACAGAGTGATCTTTTCAAAACACAAAGAAGATCATATCATATTCTGTCTGAAGCCCTACAAAGGCTCCCTATTGCATTTAAAATAAAATCCAAGCTTATTAAAATAGCCAGTGGTCCTGGGAGCCCAGTTCTTGCTGGCTTTTCCGATATCATTACGTGCCACTCACTTCTCTCTCCCACGCTCCAATTATGCTGAACTCCTCTCAGTTTCCATAATTCACCACACTGTTCCAAGACCTTCACATTTGTCTTATGATGTGCAAGTCTGACTCTTCTTATCTTTTGGGTGTCAGTGAATACCATTCCTTCAGAAAGACCTCTTGTTCACCCTCCTTTCCCACCTTATCTTAATGCAGTTTATTTCCTTCTGGTGCTTATCGTGTTCTGTAATTATTCCCATCAAAATGTATTGATCATCTATCTCCTCTCTCAGAATGTGCTTCATAAGAGCAGACAGGAGTCATTTGTCCTCTTCCTCATTGTAATTTCAGTGTCTAGCACAACCCAGTAAATGTGTGTTTAATAATAAAGGAATGGACAGATAAGAGAATACTTAAATAAAAATACACTTTCAAACGTCAACAGAGAGACAAGTATACAATGATCATATAAACAACACATTTGAAAAAGTAGGTAACATGTTATGCAGGATAAAGATAAAGAACCAAGGTCAATTTATTCTACAAGCTTTGTACATTTATAGAATTCAGAACTACCTCCCAAGTCACAAAATGAGATCTGTGTTAAATGAACACCTATTAAAACACTATTGATATTTTGAGTTTTACCAAAGGAGCACAGCACTATAAATGCCCTGTTAACATTAGAAACAAAAGTACATTAGTGTATTCCATCTGCATGTTCTATTTTGTTCTTCATTGTACACATAGTACACAAGAATTGTGCCTGGCATTTTGAAGGAACTCAAAAAATAGGTGCTGAATGAGTAAATGGCTGAATGAACGACAGGCAGTAAGAGTAAAGTGACACCTTGTCATGACTTAATACACAATTTCAATATTTTACAGGTCAAATCATGCCCTACAACTCAGACCCATGCTAAGAAAAGCTGCCTTGGGCTGGCCGAGTGGCGCATTGGTTGAGAGCTGGCTTGGGATGCCAGAGTGCCCAGGTTCAGATCCCACATGTGAGGGCCGGTGGCGCTGCCCTCTGCAGCTGGGATGCTGGGCAACAGCTCGACCTGGAGCTGGGCAGCTGTGGGTCACCGGTGACGGCATGGGCTGCAGCCCCTGCTGCAGTGGGTTGCCATGGGCTACCGTGTGTAGCCAGCAGCCAGTGTGAGTGGCCAGCAGCTGCTGTGAGCGGCAGTCCAGAGGCCGGCAACTGATCTGCCTCGCCTGGGAAGAGCGCAATGATGGTGCCAGCTTGGGCCAGTGGGGCGGCGTCCTCCATGACTAGACTGAAGAACAGAGACAACAGCGACTTGTCTGTTCCCCTTCCCCTGATTCCCTAATAAAATCTTTAAAAAAAAGAAAAGAAAAAAGAAAAGCTGCCTTAACCCTCAGTCAGCTGCAACTGATCTCACAGATTCATTGCACACAAAGATGCTGCTATGAAATACGTCTTTACTAAGTTACAAACATGACTGGCGATAGGTTACGGTAGAGGGGGAATATACGGAAGCAATGAGTCATGAAACTTAAATTAACGGTTAGATATTTGAAAATTTGTGTGCAATGAATCTGTGAGATCAGTTGCACCTGATGAAGGGTTAAATGGATTACAGAAGTGGTATTATGGGAATATATTAAATGTCCATTTTACTAATAATGTAAAGCCACCTAGAGATTCCTCATTAACAAACAGCAGGGAAATCATAAAAGAATAGGATACAGTTCTCTGACATATTTCTTAAAAATCATAGAATGAAAGCACTAAATAGGAGGGTTTTTTTTGATACTCCAGTCAACAACAATATCCTCTGGTTGTTGTAAAAGGAACCAGAAAACTGCCTCCTAATCTATTATTTGCATTTTTTTTCCTTATGCAGCCAATGATGTACTGCCAAGCAGGAGTACCAGAAAGGCCAACATAATAGAAATTTTATAACCTATCTCCTTTGGGCTGATATCTAAGAACTTACAGAAGATATTGCCCTGTAATATGGAAAATGGTACAAAAATACAAGGGTAGACTGACTCCTTTATCAAAATGACACAATAATAATAAGTGGTAACCAACTGAATAGACCAAACTAATTTTTTCAGCTTAGCATTTTGAAAAAAATAAAAAGACTACGTATTTCATACTGTAAAACAGAAGCATATTGAACATACTCTACAAAATCATAAAATCTAAATTGAAGTACAGCTGCTATGAAAGCTAAAAATGGATATCAATTTCAGCAAGGAAGAAATGTATCATAACCTTTCTTTAGGTTCTCTGGTCTTAAGGAGTATGAGGCTCTAGAAGGTTTAGGAGAACTAAATGATCTCCCTGGTTATCACCTGTACCATGATGCAAAGCACTGATGAGATAGCTCAATGAGGGTAAGAAATGGACACCCTGGTATTAAGAAAGGGGCACAACCCAAAATAAAAACTATGTAAATTTTGATTCAAAGGAGGCAGCAGAATTGTGAGTGTCAGTGAAGGATTTGTTTAGCTGTATCACTGTGCACGTAACTAAAACCATTACTCTTTGTCCACTACCACCAAGTATTTGTGATTCAAAAATTTGAGAGCCAGTTAATTGGCAATGCCTCCAGGATATTGGCCAAAAAGGCTCATCATTTACAATATTATTTCTTGCCTAGAACATGGCATTATCAACTGTTTTGTCTACTAAAAAAGACTTCTTTTTTTCTGCAATATATGAGAGCTCAGCTAATAATGGGTAGTTATTCAGCATTTATATCCTCTGTTGTAATTTAGTTTCTAGACCGCAGACAAAGAACCACTGTCTTCTTGATTAACGAGCTAATAATTTAAGTGAGCTAATGTACACACATGCAGCTCAATGCTCAATCACTAATTAATTAATTATACACCATTTTGAAAGATGCATAAATTGCGTAGGACAAAAGTCCTGTAAATTAACATAAATCACCACCACATTCAGATAGGACCATTTTTTCTTACATAACACTATAAAATTGAAGACAATAAAGAAATGTGATGTTTCAATGCAAAGGTTCAAAACATTAAGAATTATACAGGGCTGGATTGAGATTAAATGTGACACAGAGCTGGGATTTGTTCACATTAATGTTGGTCATTTGGCATGGTTGGTGGAGATTAGTGAGGTAAATTTAAAATACATTTCAATAGTTTTTATTACTCATGTGAGAGTGTCAAATTACCCAACCCCATATTTTTGTTAAAGTTAAAAAGAATTATTGAAACTTTCATTATATCTGTGTTGTGGACTTTTCACCTTAAATTATCTTAAGCTTTATAATGATGATATGACTTTAAGGATATTAATGACATCAACAGCAGCTAGCATGGCTCAGTGTGCGCCAAACCCCACATTAAGTGCTTTCTAATCATGATGTCTCTTAACCCACAAAAACGGCCTGTGAAGCTGGTACTACTACAACCTCCACTTTATAGATGAGGAAATGGGTGATCAGGGAGGTTAACTAACTTGTTCAGTTTCCTAGTGTTAATAAGACAGCATTCACAGCCAGCTCAGGCTGATCCCAGCGTTGGCATTACGCCGAACTGCATCTTACATTGAGCCTCTATTTGGATTACTAATTTAAAACAGTAGTAGGGAACCTGACATCAAACTACACTACAAGGCTACAGTAACCAAACAGCAGGGTACTGCCATAAAAACAGACACATAGATCAATGGAACAGAATAGAGAATCCAAATAGAAACCCACACTTACATAGTCAATTAATCTATGACAAAGGAAGCAAAAATGTACAATGGAGTAAAGACAGTCTATTCAATAAATGGTGTTGGGAAAACTGGACAGATACATGCAAAAAAGTTGGAACTAGATCACTTTATTACACCATATACAAGAATAAACTAAACAATGACTGAAGATTTAAACATAAGACCCGAAACCATAAAACTCCTGGAAGAAAACATAAGCGGTAAACTCTCTGACATTGCTCTTATTGATGTTTTTTCTGACGTATTCCCTCAGGCAGAGAAACAAAATAAACAAATAAATAAACAAATGGGACTACATCAAACTAAAGTTTTTGCACAGTGAAGGAAACCATCAACAAGCAAAAAAACAAATGACTGAATGGGAGAAGATATTTGCCAATGATACATCTGATAAGGGGTTAATATCCAAAATTTATAAAGAACTTAGAATGGCTATTATCAATAAATCAACAAACAAGTGTTGGTGAGGACATGGAGAAAAGGGAACACTTGTGCACTGTTGGTGGGATTGCAAATTGGTGCAGCCACTCTGGAAAACAATATGGAGGTTCCTCAAAAAGTTAAAAATAGAACTACCCAGTAATTCCACTTCTGGGTATTTATCCAAAGAAATCCAAAACACTAATTCAAAAAGCTATATGCACCCCTATGTTCATTGCATCATTATTTACAAAAGCCAAGATATGGAAGCAAACTAAGTGCTCATCAAAATACAATTGGATATAGAAGTGGTACATATATACAATGGAATATTACTCAGCTGGAGAAAAGAATGAAAATCTTATCATTTGTAACAACATGGATGGACCCAGGGGGTATTATGCTGAGTGAAATAAGTCAGACAGAGAAAGACAAATACCACATGATTTCACTTATATGTGGAATCTAAAGAGCAAAATAACTGAACAAACAAAACAGAAACAGACTCATAGACACAGAGAACCATCTGATGATTGCCAGATGGGAAGAGGGTTGGGGGTTGGGTGAAAACAGTGAAGGGATTAAGAAGTACAAATTGGTGGTTACAAAATAGTCATGAGGATTTAATGTACAGCATAGGAAATATAGTCAATAATATTGTGATAGCATAGTATGGTGTCAGATGGTTGCTGGACTTCTCATGGTGATCACTTCTTTAGGTATATAAATATTGACTAACTATGGTGTACTCCTGAAACTAATATAATATTGTATGTTAGCTATATTTTAATAAAAATCTTTAAAAAAATTAAGTCCGGCATCTCTGAGTCCAAAAACAAAAAAAAAAGGGAAAATTTTATAGGAAAATGTAGATTTCCATCTTATCTTGATAAATATGAAGATTTAGCAAAACTGAGCCCAAATTCCCTCATAGCAAGTCCTTGGCTGGTGCCAGGTTACAGTTGTCCCCTTAGACAACTGGATGTCAGATATTCTCCTGGAGCCCAAAGGCCACCTCACTGCATACACTGTTCTTTGCCAGGCCCTTTTGGCATTCAGGCAGCTGCTCCCTGATCTGAGAACAGTTTCATCGATCAGTCAGCTTCAGGGACCTCCTATGTTGATGTGATCTGACCGGGAGGCCCAGTGCGCTGGTTTTGTAACCTGGTGGTATAAGGACAGCAGGTGCACAGGAAAGAGACCACAGTGGTGGCAGTGAACACAAAATAATTTTGTAACAAAGTTGGTAATTCAGATCTCTGAAAGGATTGTGTACAATGATTACTAAGCCACTAATATATGTTTGTTCAATTTTGTGAAGAAATAGTCATTTAAAGGTGGTGATTCATCACATGAATATTTAATAATTCAATAGATAGAGTCAAATTAATTTAATATTTAGTACAGAATGATTTTCAGTGTTTAATTTCAACCCATATAAAAGCATTCTACCTGCCTGGTTTTGAATCTCTCTATTAAAAACTCTTCATATAGAAAAGAGGTGTTTAAGTCTATTTTATATGCTATGTATGAAATAAAATATCAGTAGAACTATATGAAACTATCCGTACCATTATATTGGGTTGTCGGAAAAGTCATGATATATTTTTTTCTATGTTTTTTGTTGCAAAAATGCGTCATGACTTTTCCGACAATCCAATACAATATAAAGTTACATATATGCATATATACTTATATTTATGTATATACATTTATACAAGTGTACATATATATGCATATATCCTTCTAAACTATTCTTAATTTAACTTTAAATCAGAGTAACATTTTACAACAGAAAATTCTTACCTCGGCCAGAAAAACAACTATGCACCAAATTAGCGCAAAAATTAAGTTCTTGTGGAGAGTAATATATCTAAGGTATGTATTCCATGTAGTCACTGCTGGTATGCTCTCCACATCATCAAAAAAGCACTCCTGAAAAAAAGAACCATGGTTATTACAACAAGACTATACAGATTCACACTTCCACTGTGGTTTTATTTTGAACGTGTGGAAATAAGGAAATATTATTATTTGAAGCTAAGCACATTTCAACAAGTATAAACCATCCTGAATGACATGCGTGATGCCACTCTACAGCCAGTTTAATGTTTACTGGAGCAACATAGCTTTTTGAAAAATGAGAAACACTGTAATTATTGAAAATTCTGAAAATATATTACTGATTATATAACTATTATATTTGGACAATGTTATCATTTTAATGCTTACCAGTGTAACTTTATCAAATGAACAGTACCATCAAACTGATGCTTCCCAGAACTCTCCTTGTTCTAACTCATTTCTTTAGGGGCCCATGGACAAATAGTTTGGAATTTTGCTAGCTATAGAGATCTCCTAGTAGACCTGAAGTCCAAGCGATGTTTGTATAATACATTTCTCAGTAACCTAGGATTAACTTTCTTTCCAGTGATGATTTAACTTACGTAATTCTAATCAGTATATTCCCCTAGAAGTTTTCATTGTCCTATAGCAGATGCATTTCAAAAATTTGAAAAAGAGTAAGCCTAGATAGTCCAAAGGGAAAGGATACTTTTGCTTCTGATGAAGTCAACACAATTCATAAAAGAAGCACTGGAACTTGAAAGAAGGGGTCCTATGAAATTGGAACATAGTACCTTGGTTAGGTGTAAAGGTTTTTGGAGTCAAATAAACCTAGCTTTGAATATGGACTCCACCACTGACTTCCTAGATGCTGCTTGAATTTGGGCAGCTGAATTTCTGTAAACTTTAGTTTTCTTATCTGTAAATGAGGATAATGATAGGTATGTTCTAGGGTACCAATGGGGACTAAGTATATGCTGCCTGGCACTACAAGCAATCAACAAATAGTAACTATTATTAGTCAAAGAAATCATTCTTTACAACTAAATTTATAGGCTCAGGTTTGAGAAATTCATTCAGATTGGTATTAAAACCTCTTATGAGGTGTGATAAAAAATATGGTGAATGTTTAAATAATAAAAAAAAATTATTACAGTAAAAGACACATGGCCATTAATCCCCCTCAGAACGCTCTCCCTTGCTTTGAACACACTTACCGCATCGTTGTTGCCACTTTCTGAGGCACTTCTGGAAGTCCTCTTTAGTGAGTGTCTTTAGTTGTGCTGTTGTGGCTGCCTCGATGTCCTGAATCATTTTGACTTTGGGGAAGAGCCAGAAGTTGCACGGTGCCAGATCTGAGGAATAAGGTGGATGCGGACACACCAGAATGTTTTAACAGAAATTGCCATATCCCCAAAGCGATGTGTGACATGGAGCGTTGTCATGATGGAGGATGAAGTAAAGACACTCATGAAAGAGGACTCCCAGAACTGCTTCAGAAAGTGGCAAGAACGATGGGATAAGTATGTTCGAAGTGAGGGCAATGCGTCATTTACTGTAGTCAATTTTTTCTTATTTAAACATTCACTGTATTTGTTGATCATACCTCATAGATAAATTACCCTTTAGGAAACCTTTTTAAAATTATAGAAGTACTGAAAGTACCTATTTTAAAGATAACCTATTCTGCTCCTTCATTTTACAAAGACATTTTGGTCCAACAATGTTAAATGAGTTACGATTGCCAGGGATCACACTACTCTTAATTGATCTATGTGATTAAACGTATCAATTCATTAAAACTCTGCCTGCTTCATTCAAGGTACTTAAGGAATTTTTCTCGCAAAAAACAAACAAATAAAACCCCTCCTTTTATATTACTTCCTATTTTAGGAATAAAAGTATTTTATTCTTTAAAACCTAATATACAAAACTTTTTACCTGAAGGTTGGCGCTAGTATATGTTGAGTTTCACACACCTACTTTAAAAGAAACCTGCCTAGAAATCCTATGTATAAAGCACATCTAACAGATAAAAAAAAGCCACACTAATTAAATTCAGGTAAGACTGATACATAAATCAGAATGTAAGTTGGTTCTGTTGAGAGACTAGACATTTATATACCTTATATAGGCTGCCTCCACACAAATGTTTCTTGGTTTCTAAATCACTGAAACTATTATTTGTTCATATATTTATTTAGAATCCACCTCTTCCCACAGAGGTTTTAAGATGGTAATAAATCAGATTTATAATAATTTTTAATGATGTTATCATTTTTCTAATCTATGATAATGATTTTCACTGGTCTAGTAAACCCAACACTAGCCTTTGCTTTGACTTACATTTTTATGGGAAGAGATATGTCCATTGCAAAAGGAAATGGTTATTTTACATTTTCAGGGTGCTTACATAATTATGGACTTTGCACTTTGGGAGTCTTAAGGTAAACCTCATGCTAAACCCATAATTTGACTAAGTTTTTTTACAAACTATATATTGCATTCCACTCAGTTGTATTCTGTGGAAAAAAAAAAAAGCAAAACCAAAAACACTAATAACTTATACACACCTTTAAATCTTCCTCATTAATTTCTTCACTTATTTCTACACCACTGTCTTGAGATAACCGTCTTGAATATATATCCATTTCAGTAAAGTGTGCCTGAGGGGCCAGTGACATTTTTCTTGTGGGTGCTGCTGTGTTTCGATGAATGATTTGACCTTGGTTCACCGAGGAGTGTGTCATCAGGTTCAGAACAGACTGCCTCCTTCGTCCTTGAAATGTGGGGCCGGTGTTTACCATGTTACTTCGAGGCAGGATGGCCTCTCCCTGCTCAGAGTCAGGAACTAAGGACAGCCTTCTCTCTGAAGACTCTTCAGAATCCTCTTCGATTCCATTCATTTGTAATGGAGTCTTTTGTACAACTGAAAACTTTCTTATAGCATTGATTGGATTGAGAATAGAGTTCTTCCTTTTTTCACCAAACTCTCCAGTCTGTTTAAAAGACTGTTTTTTTGTTTCATTCCAGGGGACAGCAGCATCTCCTTCAAACGAGAAACGCCGTAAAGTCTCAGTTAAGATTGAATTTCTTCTTTCTGCACTAAACTGGTCGAAAGAATCATATCCCATGAGCTTTGAGCTGAAGTCGGGCCGTAGATTTTGTAATTCAGAAAACGTCCCATAAAAATAGCTGGTACCTTCATGTAAAATTAATATTTTGTCAGCTTTCTTTAAATGTTCCATTTTAGAAGTGACCAAAATCCTAGTTTTGTTAGCCATCAGTTTACAGACACAGCTTGAAGAACATAAAAAGATATAAATAAGACATCAATTTTAAAAACACATTATTATAATACTATATGTGTTGCATTTTAACATTTTATTAATCTACTCTTATAGAAAGCCTCTATGATATGATGTTATTATTATACTTAAAATAATTCTAAAAGTAAATACCCAGTAATAATTATTTGGTGCTTCTTGAGTTATTATAGCATGAAATACTATATGATCGAATTATTATAGTATGGTATATTATAAAGTTGAGTATTAACAGACCTAGAATATAAATATCTATATTAAATAAATGTTTGACTTTGAGCAAATTGGTTACCCTCTGGGTCTTGGTTTATTCACCCAGAAAATGAGAGACTTGTCAGATAAACTTTAAGATTTCTGGAGGGGCGGGGTTCTATATTTCTATGTATCTTCTAAAACATCAGAGCCTTCTTATTCTTTAAATTTTCCAGTAATTTCCTTTACATTTTAAGTTGACCATCAATTTAGTTTTCAAGAGCTTATACTAAGACTAATCTGATTTGTTAAAACAGCAACAACAACACACCTGAGAATTAGATAATAAACTGACCCTCCTTTAATAAAATTTCCCTCTAGGCTAGAACTAAATCTTGACTAGAATCATCTAAGGGAGACCAATTTCTTTCAGGCATTAAAACATTACATATTGTATAGAAGGAAGCATCATTCTAGGTTGTACTCTAACTTACCAACATAGCTAGCAAACTTTGTATTGCTAAGAAGTTACTTATCACAGTCACAGTATTATAAAAATAGTGTCTTAGGTATTAAATTTAACTAAATTCTAGGAAAGGTGCTTCTGGGAATAATGCCGACATTTTATACAAACATACACCTACATCCTTATTGCTTAAAATCTTTATTTCTAGAAGAGTCTCATTATAATTCTCTTAATAAACTACTTTATAGTCTATAAAATCATTTTGAAACTTTGAGATCAGGTCATATAACTAACTGTTCCCCTTAGAAACTTCCCATACTTTGAGCTTATTGGGAGCACCAATGGAATGAAAATCCCTTGCTCTGTGTGACTGAGAAAGAGGTTCTGAAGGGGGTACTGAGGGAGATGAATAGTCCGAGCCTTCACTTACATTAAACATTAAAACATTCAGCTCTTTCAATTTCTTAAGAAGTTTACCATCTAAGAAGGAGATAGAATAAAACACACAAAAATGCAAATAGAAATTTAAAGTAAAATAACCAATTAAAATAACATGCCACAAGGCAAAAATACTGTAAAAACTGCATAGATAGTGATGGTTAAAGCAATAGCAATGGAAGACATTGGTTTAGCCCGAGGTGGTCAGTTTTCGAGGAAGTCACCTTGAATCTTGACTGTGAAGGGAAAATCAGGTTTGAGTAAGTGCTATGTCACTTTCTTTCAGACTGAGGCACAATGTTGGGAATATTTCTCAAGGGGTAATATGCAGTCTACGGTGGTATAGTCCTTCTTTCTTTGTCTTTCACAATGAGCATTATAAGTTAGTCAAAGAACATACCTTTCAAATATTTCTTTTTCTGTTAAAACATCTAGGTATCCAAAAGGAGAGTCTAATAGGTACAAATCAGCATCTTTATATACTGCTCTAAAAAGAAAATGAAAATAAAATGAGATTTCCTCAGTATTTCTCATGTCATTTAGTAGAGGTGATTTTAAGCAAAGAATAATAAGTCACACACGATTTTTACGGTTTTTCACAACATTCCAAGAACTGCTGAGGTGGCTTTGCTAAATGTAATTGACATAAACTAGCAAAAGTTATAAATTGAATCACACCATACCATGCAATTTAAAACATTACCTTAAATAGAAAAAAAAATCTCTTAACAATAGTATTTCTTTAGGGACAAGTACCATGTTATGTGCTGAGATCTAACAGCCTCAATTATCTCACGATTTTTTCCATAAAGTGGGAGAAAAATCTTATCTTTACAGGGTGATATGCGGATTAAGTGAAACCTTTCTCTCTCTCTCTCTCTCTCTCTCTCTCTCTCTCTCTCTCTCTCTCACACACACACACACACACACACACACTAAAGTATTACTAGGCAATTGCAGGTGCCCAGTGAGTTACTTTTCTGTCCCAGCTTTTAAAAGCAGAAAAAATTAAGAGAAAGAAGCCAGCATATTCGTAAGTCAATATGAATTCTAGTTAACAACTTTGGCAACACAGAAAGAAGAATTTTCTTCAAACAAAACTAGAGGAACATTTGAAATCCCATATCACCAATAATTTTTTAAATGAACAGTTACAGTTTAACGACAAAGTTTTCTTCTTGACAGAAATAAACTGTATGTGCTTCTCTCCCTGACAGTTTCAAATGCTTAGACCAAGAAGGTCTCTGCCAGTGGAACTGCCCTCCACAGTGTCAGACGTGCTTGTCTTATTCGTCTTTAAAGATTACAAACCTTAAGCCAGGTGACGTCATTTGCCTTGCTATTCTTGTTATGAGAACTATTATGTTGAAAAATTTGAATATGTATGTTTATCTACACCAAGAAGCATAAACAGAGGTCTAGAGCAGGTGTATTCATTGTGGGGTGGTGGTGAGCAAGAGGCTGTGTGAGGGACTTAACAGAATGTCCATCTCATCTTTCCTTGTGCCATGCAGACTCCCAGAGTTTTCCTTTGTAGTAAAATGCACCATAAGGCAAACAAATATACACACACCAAAATAAGGGCATGCATTTTGAAAAGGCCATCATCTTTAGCAAATGTGAATACTACAATAGATCGTGATCTACAGTTCTTAAAGGTGACTCTTAACCAGCTCCTCATAAGACCCCAGGCACTTTTCAAACACCAAACAGAATTTAAAGAAATAGAGAAAAGTCTATGATTTTTTACATGCATGATATTTACAGTGAATGTTCACTGGACCAATAATTAGATCTTCACCTTGCTAAAGAAATTCTTGCTCGCTGCCCTCCACTCAGTGTGATGCCACCTTCTCCGAGAACTATATTGTCTTTCTCTGCAAACTTGGAGATATCCTATTAGCATAAATAGAAAATTAGAGAGGAATTGTTAGTATGTTGGATCTGAATGTGAAAGGTACATTTTCCTTCAAATGAACTCATATACCAGACTATTGTTTTAACCACAGGTGAATTCTATTCAATGCATCTTGATTATTTCAAATCCACTTCAATTGGTCAAAACGTTGCTGAAATTTAGAAATTATTTTTTCTTTTATTTTTAAATGTTATTAATGATCATTAAACAAAAATTGGAAAATATCAAAGTGTAAAGCCTATATATATTTATGGGTGTGTAAACATGTGTGTAAACATTCACAGGCCAGTACACAAATCCAAGTGCTATGAATGTGCTCAAGTGCATGTCCTTCTAATTTAAATTCACTTTTAAGAGGAAATCACCAAAATTGAACACAATTCTCAAGAAAAGAAACTGAAAGAGCCCTACTTACATCCCCCTGCAGCATCTAAACATAGTCAGTGGGTAGCCGTGGGCAGAAGGCAGCTCCTTTCCATCCTCCTCTCACCTGCCACACCCAACACAGCCTTCCCTCTCATCCATCCTTGCACCTAATCCCTATGTCCTCTCCCCATCCACGCTGCCTCCTGTCACCTCCTTTCCACACAAGTTATGTCGTTCTTTCTCCCAGTTAATGAACTTTCTGTGACAACAACCATGCTAGGCATTGTAAACAAAGGTTAGAATTGATCAGAAATAGCCTTTGACTCCCAGTCATTCTAAATCTAATATGAAAGAGAAGCCACAACCCTGGAGAATGCTAAACAACATCCCAAAGGTTTCATTAACCATTTAAAATAGGTCATTGGGCTGGCCGAGTGGCTCAGTTGGTTAAGAGCTCACTCAAGAGTGCGAGCTCTGAGCAATAGCGGTTCAATTCCCAGCCCGAGCTGAGCTGCCGCTGAGCTGCTAACAGGTGGCAGGATGGCTCAGCTAAAAATAAATAAATAAATGAATAAAAATTAAAAATTAAAAAAAATAGGTCATAATAGTACACAGTTAACTGGCAGATTCATTGTACAGATAGATAGAAAATGCTAGAAGGCTTTCTGAAAGAGATGAGGTTTGGCCTGAGATTTGAAGAAAAAGAAGAGTTAGATAGGTAACATTCTCCCTTTAGTTCAAAAAAGTTCTCTCCATTTTCTCTTTCCGTCCCCAAACATCTGCTCTTCTCTTTTGTCACCACCTTCCTCTCTCTCCCTCTACTAAAAACACACTTCCATGCTGTGCCTCCATTTTCTTTCACAATCCAGAAGCAATCCACCATCAATCCTTGAGTTGCCACCAACATTCTCTACACTTAAATTGTCAAATGGTTACTTCTGTTAATTCATTTGTTTCTGTTATCTACTCTATGAAAGTTAAGTAGAACATCATATGCAAAACTGTAAACAACAAATGTGGTAAATTGTCAAGTGATCATTTATGTTAAAAACTATTCAGCAGGTCCTGCAGGTGGGAACCATGCTAAATACTGTCCCCAAGGAACTATTGTGTCAATATTTCTGACTAGGGTGACCTCATGCCTGAGATAATAAATGTTGACATATTGAAGGAAATGCAGAAGGACACCCCTTACTCCTGCCTCTAACAACCATCAACCTGTCCCCTGTGTCTACGGGGTCAGGCTTGTTAGCGAGATCATACAGAATTTGTCTTTGTCTGACTTATTTCATTTATTGTAATGTCCTCAAGTTCCATCCATGTTGTTGCAAATGACAGAATTTCCTTCTTTTTTTATGGCCGAATAATATTTGAATATATATATATATATATATATATATATTATAAAGAAGGAGAGGAATTGTTAGTATGTTGGATCTGAAATATACATATACATTGTTTCAATGTTCTGGCTGTTGTAAATAATGCTGCAGTGAACATGAAGGTGCAGATA
>NW_017732480.1:37555-39679 GCF_001890085.2 Hipposideros armiger | reverse complement strand
CATATCACATTCACAGCAGTGATTGCCTAAAGCTTGGGATTTTGTGGAAGAATGATTGTGAAACTTGCCTAGGTCCCTAACAATGCAGTTAAGAAAACAGGGATGTTGTATAAATGTTTCCTAATGGAAGAGACACTAGTGAGACAGATGACCTTGAAAAATAAAAGATGCCTGCATCTGAAAAGATAGGATATTCTGAGCCAATGTATTTGGCCTCCTTTTCTAGATTGAAACCATTTATGAAAAGAAATGTGTAAATTTGGATAACTTGATGAGTATCTAAGAGATTGTAATTATTAGAAAGCTGCTGAGATTGAAATGAAATAAAACAGCGGAGGCAGATTAAAGAGAATTGTGAATAACCCATTATTTTAAGATCAAATGCATGCATAATAACAATCCTGCTGCTAAGACGAGCACTTGTTCTGATTACTTAGTTTATTGTACAGTTGTAGATTTTTTATTAGTGTTTGGCTTTTTCTATTTGATTAAACATAAAACACTTTGTTTTGTGTACACTGTTAAACATTTATCTTTGCTGATTACTAAGGGCACTCAAATCTGGTAATATACTTATCTTAAGGGTGTTGGTTTTCAGCCTTCACAGCAGATTTTCCCTTTTGTGGAAATTATAGCCAAAAACAAAATTATACCATTTGGTACTCTCATGAGTTTAAAAAGCAGCCAAAAACCATGATCTGATTGGAGTAGGCTTGCACACAGAGACAAACTATTTCTCTTCCCTCACACTGCAACTTCTCTGGAGTTATCCATAAAAATTGTTGGAGGAAATCATTCAATGAAATTAAGATGCTAGGCATGAATTTATTTCTTATATTAATAAAATTATAAAAATAATATTAATAAAAATTAATTACTGAGATTTAAAAAAAACAAATCTGCCTTATTGTGGTGACCATTTTGCAATGTATACAAATATAAATTACTCAGTTGTGCACCTGAAACGATGTTATATGTCAAATATACCTCAATAAGAAAACCTAAGTCTTAAAATAAATCAAATATAATCTTATAAAAATTGTGATCAATTAATTTTCTTGTTGAAAGAGACCCTGAAAAATCTTTCTTAGAAACCATCCTACAATGCCATTTCAATTTTTAATAATTTTATCAGCACAGTTTATCTACAGATAAAATCAAGTATCTGGATAATTGGTTCTCAAAGTGTAGTCCCTAAACCAGTTATTTCAGAATCACATAGGAAGGGGAGTGTTAAAAAATGCTGTACTATTCTTACTCAGAAGAATTAGGGCAGAGCTCAAGAATCTGCGTTTTAACCTGTGACTATTCCACCTACTCAAATAGAGCCTTGTTCTCTGGCTAACTTCCTTTACAACATGCTGTCAGAAAGGCAAACGTTAACTTCAAAGGATTCTGTGCATACAATACATTAGGTCTATTTGAGATTGTAAAGCACTTGAAAATACTTAGATAAAGAGTACTAGAGAGGTCAAAGTAATGTTATAATAAGTGTGCAATAAAGATTAAGTTCTTTTATTATTAAGAAGTGTATAATACACCCATGTGATGTCTGTACTTTTCACACAAATATTTATGATTTTACTTTTTAAAAAGGCTTCTAACTTTATCACCCTAATGTTATTCAACTGAGCTAGACAAATCAGGGGTTGTTAAAGCTGCATTGCTAATATAAGCTCATTAAGTCAGACCTGAACACACAACAGAGGAATGATGTAGGTAGGGTGTCTTTATATTGAGAGAGAGAGAGAGAGAGAGAGAGAGAGAGAACTTTAAAGAAAGGGTGGAGCGTTACATTTAATGGTCCTGTGTGATTGTGCAATATTTGCTGAGTACATTTGAGCTTCCTGTGACTTTGTAGATAGGAACATACCGTAAGCCTTGCTTTATGGCTGCCTTATCACTCCTTAGGACAACCTTGACAATATAGCTGCTTGTGGTAAGGAGGGTGAGAAGCTTGGGCTGAGGAAACATGAACTTTAGAGGTCACGCCATCCAATAAAGCCTGTCTTTAACAGTAGATCATTGGATAGTTAGTGCCATTGTTATTAATGTTTAATAGTCTTTAACAGTAGATCATTGGACAGTTAGTGCCATTGTTACTAATGTTTAATAATTACTAAA
>NW_017732480.1:35965-37136 GCF_001890085.2 Hipposideros armiger | reverse complement strand
TCTTTATATTGAAGCATTCCTATCACAAATCTTGCTTGGTCACATTTTATTACTTTTTTATACCATGCTGGATTCTATTTTTTAATATTTTATTTATATTTTTTTATTTTAATATCTATATCATAAGTATGATTAACTATAGTTTTTTTAAATATTATTTTTCAGATTTTGGTACTAATACTATTCTGACTTTAGAAAATAAATTGAAAAGCTTTCCATCCCTTTCTATGGCTTCATATGATTCAAATAACTTAGGAAATGTATGTTATTTAAATGTGAGATACAATTCAGCTACAAAATAATCTAGTGATAGTGCCTTTTTAAGTAGTAGACATCAAATTGCCTTCACATGGTAATGTCTCTACTCATTTTTTTTCAATTTTGATCATTTGTATTTTGTATATTATCCAGCTCCCTTAGGTTTTTAATTTTTTTTTTTTAGGTTTTTAATTTGGATAGCAGTTGTGATCATCTCTGGTTAGATGTACTATACCTATAAAAATGGTATTTTACACACCATTAAAATATTATTGAGGAAAACATTGCTAAAGGATAAAGTCTTGTTGAATGCTTAAAACATCTTCAATTGCCTCTCAGTTTAGATCTTTTTCAAGAAATTTGGAAGATCTCTCCTCTTAAGCTAAGACAGTATCAAACAGGAAATGATTTTATTAGTGTTAATACTTGTGTCAAAGGAAATAGGGAAGGAGTCATAGAAGGCTGGGAGGGTTGTCAGGCCTCAATGCAAGACCAAGCCTGAGTGAAGGACAGACAGCAGGACAGAAAACCAGATGGGAGAACCCCACACCACTGTGCAGTCTAAGTCTAAGCAAGTTTTGGAAAGCCAACTGGGAGTCTCTGAACCAAAATGAGTTAATAAGTAAGTCCCATGTCTTGCAAGCACAAATCTGTATCCCAGCCACACTCACATGAATATGGGAAGCAGCTGTGGAAGGAGCAATCTCAAGACTAACTCAGTGAGGGAAGGATTTCAACGCATAGTAACTGTGGCTGGTGTTCAACTGTGCTCCCTACCACAGTGGTCTGTAAGGTACATGGCACAGCTGCCACAATAACTTACCCCCCAAATTGGCAAAGGACATGAAGTCAGAATGGCTAACATGTATAACCTCACCAGCAACAGGGAACTGTAAATTAGAAAAATAGAGAG
>NW_017732480.1:20061-31910 GCF_001890085.2 Hipposideros armiger | reverse complement strand
GGCTGTTCAACTTGCCCTGAGCAGGCTTCCTCCCCTGTGTTGTCTGTCCGCTTGCTTGGGCTTCTATATTTTAAATATGAGGTTATGAAGCAAGGAGAGATTATGCCCCCAAGGGGAAAGGAAAAGGAAATGCTAATTTGGGACAAGATCTGGGAAGAAATTTCCTGACTCATTTAAATGTTAAGTGTGTTAGTATGGATAGCTTCCCTAAGACACACTTATTTAGGATTGTGGCAGCTTGATATATCATTTACATGAAAATAAACATCCTCAAATACTTTTTAAAACTAAGTCACGGAATTCTCAATGGCATTAGTTCACGAGTCTTTGTTATTGTTATCTTCTCCTGTATGAACAGCAGATTTATAATATGATGGTGTAATAATACTGTTAAAATCAGAGTAAGATGAACTAGCCTGAAGTTCTAACTTTAAGTCAGCAATGTTTCATGGATAAGTCATTAGAGTGTAAGATACGGTTTCTTTTCTAATACACAGCAACTCTAATAGAAAAAAAATCAGAAGATTTGGATTCCATTGCTGGTCCCATCAATTGTAAGACATGTGATCTTAAACAAGTCTCTTAAACTTTCACCTCTTACTCTTTAAAATGTGAAACAATATTTGATAAATTACTAACCACAACATCTCCATTATCTCCTTCCAGTTTGCGTATTACTCTAGATGAGTCTGCCTAAGATATTGTTTTGATTAGGGCACTTCCCCAATAAAGAAAAGCTACTGTGGACCCATTTACTTTCCTCCCGCTTAGCTTGTGTTTCCCTGACTCCTCTGTAGCTAGAGCGCTCTATGACAATGGATTTCAAGGTACATGAAACATGAAGGTGAAGTGGAGCACCTCCGGCTCTCTGCAACTTTGGGCTATTTTTGTAAAAATTGCTGGACAGAAACCATGGTCTGACTGTCCTCTCCCAGTTCAGCTCTCACTAGATCCCCTTCCTTTAGACCCCAGACTTCTTGCACTGCCTACGAGATCTCCCCCAAAATGTGATGCTCTCTCTTGGTTCCAAAGTTCATTTCATGCTCCACCCCAGCCACATGGAACTGAATGTAGCTCCTCAAATATACAATGTTCTCTCTTGGCTCCAGGCCTTGTACATTCTGTTCTCTTTCTGGAATGTTCTCCCTGTTCTTCATTCACATGACTCCTACTCATCCATCACCTCCCACCTTGGATGTCACTTCTTCCAGGGATACCTTGTCTGACCTTCTAAGACCAGATTAAGTACAGCTTCTCTGTACTCATATTAACCAAAATCATAGAACTTAGCAAATTGCACTGGTTTTTATAATACTTGTTCTTCTCCACTAGAATGAAAGCTCCTTGAAGACAGGGATTTTATCTTGTTTATTAATAATACCCAGAGTTTGACACAGTCCCTAGTTCAGTGTTTGCACTCACAAATATTTATTAAATAAATATATTCATATCCCTTTTACCCAAAAGTATATCTAAGTAAAAAATTCACTGTAGACCAAAGACCCTTGTTACACTGCAGATAGAATAGTGCTGTGTCCATAATAGAAACTCAACAGATAGCTATTGACATCAATTTTTAAATTTATTAAATTTCAATCAAGGCAACTAATCCTTCTGAATAAAAATTAGGTATTGTAGGCTTGGTTCTGCAGCATATTAATAATAATACAATTGCCATTTCAAGGACTCTTTTGTCTAGAGAACACATGCTCAGAATTTTGAGAAAAACCAAGTTTCCCTTCCTGTAAGGTCTTTATGAATATTCCTAAGTTCTAAGGTTCTATTAAAATACTCTTATGAGTGTAAGGTCTACTCTTAAACTAGTTTAGTTAGCCATTACTACAAAAGGGAAAAACTCCTGGAGTGCAAGGTCCAGCATCTCAGTTCTTGAAGAGGAATGAAATATCAGGCATGCATGTAATGATACAGCATGGCTTTTCTTTTTGGAAAACCTCATGATTTTGGTTTTTTAATATGAAGGCCTGGTTTAAATATCTTAGTTTCATTATCTACTCATGAGATAGCTGGGTTCTAGACCATTATAATTAAAATTTTACACTACTGTTTTTTTGACGTGCCCAAAACTTACCCAAAACTTAAACCAAAACATTTTGGTTTGAGAGATGCAAGAACTCTCACTTGTTAAACTGATAATCAGTTCCAGATTTGTAATCTTAATTCCTAAAACTTAGTTCACAATTGTAGAATTCAGCACATTTTCATTTTGATGGCAAACTCTAGGCACAGTTGTCACTAGAGAACCAGAAAGTGAGAATTCGATGTACCAATGCACACAAAGTACTTGGCACACAGAAATGACATGTGCTGTCTCAATAGATGTTAGCTATTATTTATTTTTTTAAGTTCCAGGGCTCAAATAAAGTGAAATAACAGTTTCGTTCAGGAAATGCTATGCCATTTATGTTTGGTTCTGGTTCAATAGTTTTCTAAAATAAAGATACTTGCTTCATATTACAGTAAACAAATGGCAGTGCTTTCAAACTTATTTAATTACCTATCAGTAGAGAATTGCAGGTGGTTCAAGGTACAGTCACTTAGTGTGGTTTATTCTGGTTTAGGGGACATAGTTCAATGTGCTTCAAATATCTGTTTTAGATGTCTGTTATTTCTTGGCTACTAGTGAATGCAAATGTTAATGCCTATAGCACCTTTTTACTTATAGATCTCCCAACTGAAAATTCCTGAATTATCCTACAATGGCGGATTGACTATCCAAAGGTTAGGCCTCTGTTCAGTGGAGGCTAGTTTTGGCCAGATCTGGAAATACAGAAGTCAAAATTTAAATTAATTAGTCTTATGGTATCTGCATGATGGAATTTATTTTCCAGAACAGTTGTTAACTCATTTCTTTGCTTACTTCCCTCCCAAGTTTTTCATACTTCTTGCCAATTTCCCTCCCAAGTTTTTTTTTCTTTTAGTAACTTCTTGCCAACTTCCCTCCCAATTTTTTTTCTAGTGACTTAAATATGAAAACTTCCAAGCAGTGGTGAAATAGACAACACAAAAGTTATTAATATTTCAACTTACACAGTAAATAGTTTTGTTACAATGCATATGTAATGGCTGTCATGACATAGTTACTTAATGCAATCATTTTGCGGTTACAAAAGGATTTCAACAACTTTGTGGAAACCAGTTACACATCCTAAGCTCCTGACCTTTCTCACATACCTCCCCCAACCTTCCACAATGCACTATTATAAAAGCCAATTACTTCTCCAAACCCAGATACTTTACAAGAGAGTGAGTCACTGAATAAAGACAGTATAGTTACTGGTTCCCCAAACAATGGCCTGCCTAGAATTCTCTTGCTGTGGGGGGCCTGTGTGGTAGGACACAGTATTGGTAATGCGCCAAAGAGGTGGTATTCTGGGGGTAAAAAAGGCAAGAGAACAATGAAATCTGTCACTCTTTCAGTAACAAAATATGATTATAATCTCTTAAGAGATATGTTAAGTAAATGAATGAGGCCCCAAGTAAATGGACTCCTCTTTTTAAGCTAGCAAAGTCTGCAGTGCTAGTTACAAAAATTACAAATATTTAGGAGGACTCTAAGGGTAATTTGGGTGTATGCAAAGAAAAATGTAGGAGGATAAGTTAATGGACACAGGGATATAAAATTGTATTGAAAAAATAATTATCAATTTGCCTAGAAATCCATTCTAATATAATCTAGATCCAAAGTAGGCTATATAAGCAAGACATGGAGATGTTCCTGAAAGAGCAGGACAGAGGTGAAGAATCTGAATGTGATTTGCTCACTCGTGACTGCACATTACAAATTATTCTATCAGCACAGAACACTCTCCATGCCATTCCCTCAGATAAAGTCTTTAAGCTGCCCCACTGACTGAATAGTTTTCAACAAACTGAAATCAGAAAACTATGTAAAATATGTTGTGCATGCTTTCTTCTAACCATGAAAATTTATACCTACCTGCCTACTCCTATGACACCAAACATCACTACATATGCAGATACTGTAGATATTACAGCTGGACAAAAACACAAAAATGTGGAAGAAAAGAATTCATTCTCATCTCCAGTTCCAAATCTAGATGTAACTAATCATCTTTGGCAGTCAAAATGAAAACATAATTGAATCATGAATGTTGGTATTTGGTGGCAGGGGCCACAGAGAGAACATGAGGGATTCTTTCCTGGCCCCAACTCCTTAACTGTCAAGAATTCTCCATGTGTTTTATGTCCTTATGCTCAGAACTCCTCCACAATGAAAAAATAAAGCTTTCATTTTGGAAGGTTCTCACTGTTTTTTTTCACATGTACGAACACTTGTTTAACAACAACCCACCCAAAATAAAAAAATTGGAAATCATAAAGTCACTGAAAACAGGGGAAAGTTTTTATTTTGACTGTTAACATGATCGGGCACATTTAATTACTTGTGTAACTCCCAGCAATAATGTGCTATCATGTAATTGTCTCCTCAAACCCTTAGACTGTGAGGCTCAGAGAAGAACATTTTCAGAGCAAAATTCCTGCAACTGACATGCCTACTTCAAAATATTTTTGAAACAGTCATCCAATAAGAATTTACCCTTCTGCGTATCAGTGTGCTAGGTGGAGTGTACCAAAATATTTTTTTTAGAATTGCTGTTCTCAAGAAATGAGCCATGTAATTTGATGCATAACACCATATAGGAAACATTTAGCAAAGAGAATGGCATATACTAATGTATTCATTGTATGCACTACATTTGCGAGTTTGAAGTACAAGGAATTTAGAAGGTGCTGGACATTTTCACCTATCATCAGATGACTAGGAAGGCCTAAATCATTTGGAAAAGTCAGCAGGAAAGAAAAGAGCAGGGATTCATGGATTGTTGAAAGTGAAAAACTTATTGTTTTATTTGATATTTTAAGCAAAGAGGGAGAGTGAACTGTACATTAAAAACAAAACGAAGGTCATCACCATCATTAATCATTTACTAAAACCCACCTAGGGGCGTCCTCCACTGGCACTTGGTTAGTGAGACCTCTGCTCCTTCTGCCACGATGGGATGTCTCGGTTCCATGGAATTTGCCTCTATGTACTCCCTTGCGAAACCCACAGCATCTCTACTGTCCCTCTTTCCAATTCCTGCCGTACAAGGCATCCTTATTTCTAAACCAATTTTTCTTCTCTTCTAATTTCTTGAGGAAAAAAATTCACTCTTCCCTGAAGTCCCATTTTTCCTGATGCCTTTTCTATAAATGCAAATATTAAGTACATAAATATGACATTCCTTATAGTCTCATAATTCCTCTGCTTAATTTTTTGTCTCTTCTTGTCCATCATGACCATAATCTGGATTACTAAAATAGCTTCCTGTTAGTCTCTATCCTTTTAGTCAGAATAGCAAATAGTACTACTACTACTACTACTACTACTACTACTACTACTACTACTATTGCTAATAATAATAATATGATGATGATGATAATAGCTGTTTTATTTATTAAGTACTTTCTATGTGACAGAAGTATACAGGAAGCCCTTAAAAAGTAGGTAATATTATTCCCATATTGCTGAGGATAAAACTCAGTATTCAGTAAGGTTAAGTAACTTTCTTTAATAACCCAGCTCTGTCAGATTTCAAAATCTCTGTTCCTCCTGCGATCCCACAAAGTTTTGAATCGTGTCCACTTTAATTCTGCTCCTCTTATCAAAGCCAAACTGACATAGCTAAAATGCAAAGCTGACTGCATCATTTCCCTGATTAAAACTCTCCAAGACCAAATTCCTAAGACTGGTATACAAGGCTCCCAAGACACGGCCCTCCACCTTCATTCCTCCCCACTCACTGTTCCCCAGTTCCACTCTGGTTCATAAAGACTGTGTGGTTCCTTGTATTAACCAAATGGTTTCATTTTCCACTCATCGATTTTCCTCTGTCTAGAATACCTTGTCCATTTTTACTCATCCTCCAAGGTGTCCGTTTTTAGAGAAGGCTTCCCCAGCCTCTTCAGGCTGGCTAAACGGCCTCCTCTGGACTTCTGTGCTGCCCTGAAAGCACCTCTGTCCCAACACTTGCTATATTATAATGAAATGGTCTCTTTTTGTGTTTTACCCCAGCTAGCCTATAAGTTCTTTGAGTGAAGGGATAATAAAGTTTTCATTTTGTACCCGCCTTGCTCCCACCACAGTGAACAGTGTCTGGCATATGGTAGTCACATAAGTAATGTTTTTGGGTCTGAAAGGGATAAACATAAAAACTGAAATCACCTCCCAACCCCATTTCCATTTCTGGAGCATGGAACCAATCTGCCTATATACTAAACACTCAGGGTCTTATGCCACCTGTTTTATTCCACAGAATACTTCAACTTTTGTTGACTGGGTCATAAAGACCAACTACCATATTTATAGATGACCACTTTTTAATTAATTATTTATTTATTTTAATTTTTATTATAATTATTTTTTTAGCTGAGCCATCCTGCCAGCTGTTGGCAGCTCAGCAGCAGCTCTGCTCAGGCCAGGAATCGAACTAGCAATCCTGTTGCTCACAGCTCACACTCTTGAGTGAGATCTTAAACAACTGAGCCACTAGGCCAGCCCTAGACCATTTTTACAATTTGCTTTTATAAGTTCTTAGTCACCAGCAACATTCATATTGATGCTTTTTCATGATTTTTGGCTTCATGGTTCTCCTTCTTAACTACACCCACCTCCTCCCTGTTTCCACAGCAGTCATTCACTAACAAAAACTGACTCTCAGACACATTTCTCTTACATCATACTCTCTAGCAGAATTACTCACCTCAAATGGAAGTAGAAACGAGCTAATAGTTACTGAACAGCTAATTTGCACCAGTGGCTGTATTAGGCGCCTTATAATTAGCTCATTTTTTTCCCTCTCAACAATCCAGTGATTATTTACTCATCAATCTCCCATTTCTTCACATCAATGTAACTGTCTCTCTATTTTATTGGCAGCTCTAATGTTCTTAATCAAAAAATTCCTACAAGGCCATAAGTTTCATTCTTGTCACTACTGGAATTCCATAGTGAATCACTCCATCAGAGGACATTAGTCTTCTGCCTCCCTGGAAATTATTCCTTATGTTAGGCAGACCCTGGATGATTCTACGCTTCCTCCTCTTACGCCTATAGAAATGCCTCTTGCTTTTTCTATTAGAGCACCCATTACATTGTGTATTGATAAGCTTCTACCTCCTACTGCTCCATGAACCTCTGATTTTATTCATATTTTCATAAAATACAGCAAGTCTCAATAAATGTTGCCTTCTTCTTGTTGAAAAGATTATTTAGGCACAAAAGAGCATATACTGTATGATTCCACTTATGTAAAATACCCAGAATAGTAAGTTTTTAGAGACAGTAGGTTGCTTAAGGCTGGGTAGCAGAGTTACATATGAGGGTATAAAAATGGGGTTTCTTTTAAAGGGGATGAAAATGTGGAGATGGTTGTATAATCCTGTGACTATACTAAAAAGCTCTAAATTATACAGTTTAAAAATAATTATAAGGCTGGCCATAGAATAAAAAAAAAAGAATAATATGTTCTTCCCCTTATCATCTTTCCTTCATTTTAGCAGCTTTATTGAGATATAATTCACATACCATATAATAATTCATTAAAACATAGGTCACTATACCATGAACCCTTTAGAAAATGGACCATGTCTGATTCAATTTGGAATTACCAGGCCCTAACACACTATTCAGAAGTTAGTAAATGCTCATTCCATGATGTGGGACCTCTAGTTCTGAATTTATTATTAGTAACATAACTATGCCACATTTGGGTTAAATATACTTTTATAGGTTTCTTTGGGGGAATCAAACCACCATTTACAATATTATTTCCATGGGAAATGGTATATTCAAAGCAAAAATAAGCCTACTAGAAACCTTCCGACACCTTTCCACTAATAAATAAAGAAAGCCCATGAGTTATCTTGCAAGGCATCACCACTCCTATATCCTAGTACCTCCTAGACAAATATCTGTGTTCTCTAGAAACACTCAGATTTTTTTTTATTATTACAAATCTACTCAGTGTTCCAAACTCCAGGTTGTGAAATACTATTCCTGGAAGAAGGGCTTTTGAGGAATGAAGATTATCTTCTTCAAGGTAAATCCAATATTTTTTCAGGATAGATTTATTTTCATTAGGCTTTCAGGGTATATGGAAAACAAGAGGAATGGAACTTTAGAAAACTACTGTTGAATGAGTTAAACTACACATAGAGAGCCATTTATACAAGCATTAGCCCTCGTTTATAAAAATTGCAATTTCTATCTATTCCATAAGTAGCCGTTTTCTATTTTCCACATACTGTATTTTAAGTTTCATTTTATTCCCACTGTAATTTTTTTCATTAAATTTAATTGAAAGGCATTCAAAAATGTAAATGTCATCTATCAAAAATAGTGATTTTGAATCAAGAATACCATGTAAGCAATACTGCTGATAAACCTCATAATGATATATTCCCTGTCCTATATTTACATCAATAATTATTAAACCCTCCATCATATAATTTATGTATTGAATAGCACAAGATCCACATACTGGCTTCACTGGAAATACTTTATGTAGTTCTAGATAATTAGCCCATTCCCCAATATTGTTATGAAATGAGTCAACAGTATCATCTCCATTTTGTCTCTGTTTCAGACAATTATGGTCGCTAGAAGTTATATAGTTATATGTTCAAGGCCAAAGGATAAGATATGATCACAATTTTATCTTTGATTCTCTACTGGCAGGTTAATGCTTGTTCCATTAGACTATGGTATGCTTAAGATTATTAAAACCCTGTTATGTAATTTTGAAGTATTTTTTTTAAATGCATGCCATATAAATGCTGCTTGAGGACATTTGTCTCACTAATGAGTAAAGAAAATGTTTACCATTTCATAGTTTTTATTCTAACCAAATAATTCCATCACTTTGGAAATCAATTATACCTTCTCTATGTTTTTGCAAGTTTCTTAAAGCAGGGGTCATATATTTTCTTAATTGATTTACTCACAGTAGTTTATCCATAGTGGAACCTTGATTAATATATGTAGACTGACTGATTAAATAGGGAGCTAAATATATAATTTAAGTAGTTTGAAGGTCTCATATGCATAACTATAAAATTTTCACATCACTACTTACCTCTTCTAGTTGGCATGCTTTGATGACACTCCTATATCTGTACTCATCATAGGAAACACCGAAGATGATGTTTTCTTTAATGGTACCAGGCATAATCCATGAAAACTGAGAGCAGAAGGAAATTCTTCCACTGTGTTTAATTTTACCCTCTGAAGGCTCCAGTTCTCCCATAATCATCATCAGAAGTGAAGTCTAGAAATAAAACCATTTTTTAGTAAGCGAAATCATTTGACCAAATCACTCTCAGGATGCACTTGCCTCCAACTGGCATCCTAAGTAGAGTTATCTATTCTGATTTTAAAATATTCTGTATTAATTCATTCTATTAAAAAAAATTAAGTACTTCCTGTTCTGGGGGATCTAAAGAAATAGAAGAACAAAGATGTAACATAAAGTTATTATTACAAATATAACCATGAGAACAGAAACACCTCTCCAATCTTTAGAA
This sequence comes from Hipposideros armiger, assembly GCF_001890085.2. Taxonomy (NCBI): domain Eukaryota; kingdom Metazoa; phylum Chordata; class Mammalia; order Chiroptera; family Hipposideridae; genus Hipposideros; species Hipposideros armiger. The sequence continues at coordinate 22,304 of NW_017732480.1, read as the reverse complement.
GTTGGAATGCCCTTGGGCTTGTACCTTGGCCCCTTTTGCTTCTTATCAACACTCTCTCCTTTGGACTCTCATTGAACCCCATGTCTTTATAATGCCTGCCCCCACTGAAAGCCAGACTTACATATCCAAATACCATCTCTATTTGGATATCAATTAGGCATTTTAAGCTTAACAATCCAAAATGTATCCTCACCCAAAACTTGTTTGTCCCATAATTTTCTCAGTAAATGGTACCTTCATCCTTCTAGTTGCTCAGTCCAAAACCCTTGGACTCATACTTGACTCTTCCATTTTTCTTATGTGCTATGTCCAGTCTATATAACTCTGCTGCATCTTCCTTGGAAACATGACCTGAATCTGATGACTACTTCCATTACTGTCAGGATTAAGCCAACATCATCACTTGCCTGGATTTGCACAAAAGCCTTTTGACTCATCTCCTTGCTCTGCCCTTGTATCCCTACAGATCTTGTTACTTCTCTGCTTAAACCCCTCCAGTGGCTTCTCACCTCCTCAGAATAAAAACGAACTCTTTACAAGGCCCTTTATAAGGCCCTTAGGGCTCTTTTACAAGGCCCAAGTAATGGTCTGGCCCTCCATTACTTCTCTGACAGCTGGACCCTCCATGGCTCATTCTGGGCCAACTCCACTGACCTCCTTGTTGTCCTTGGAACCAAACAGGCACAGTCCCACTTCAAGGCTTTGTTCCACCCTCTACCTGGAGGACCTTTCCACAGATATCCACATGACTAATGCCTTACCTCCTTCAAGTTTTTTCTCAGATATTACTTTTAAGTGAGGCCTTACCAATCTCCCCTATTTAAAATTTCACCCTTGTCACCAATCTTCCTTCTCTGCTTTATCTTCATAGCATTTACCAACATGTGACATCCCACACAAATATTTTTTTTTCATCACCCATTAGAATGTGAGCTCCTTGGGATGGGGATGAAGACATGTTGTGGGTTTTGTTCACTACTATATCCTCAGGGCCTAGAATAGTGCCTGGCACAAAGTAGCTACTCAGTAAATGTGTTAGATAGTATTATGATTTAATGATACTATGATACATTATATAATATTATAAAGGCTCAATAACTTTAAACAGTGAATTGCTGGCACATATATAACAGATGAAACAATGGAACAGAATTAAAGCTACAAAAATAGATCCAAATGCAAAATGGAATTAGTATTTGATAAAGGTAACATCTAAAATGAGTGGAGAAAGATGGGTTATTCAATAAATGATGTTGGACAATGAGAAGCCACCTGGAGGGAAAAAAAAACAAACTGTATCCCTATCTCACACCATATGCCTGATGAATTTGAAATAGATCAAAGAATAAGCACAAGAACAAGAACATAAAATGCTTAAAGAAAACATCAGAGGATGCCTAAAGGAAAAGTAAAAAAAATGGAGTAAGAAAGCCATTCTATGACTCAAAGTCCAGAAGCCATAAAATAAAAGACAAATTAAACCAGATTTTAAAAACAAACAAACTACTTGTACATGGAGAACAAAAGAAAAAAAATGTCAAACTGAAGTAAATATGTGTAATTTATATCACTCAAAGGAATAACTTCCCTCTAAATAAAGTGATCCTAAAATCAAAAGGAAACATACAAACAACCCATCAGAAAAATGTACAAAGTATGTGAACAGATATTTCACCAAAATGAAAATAGAAGTGACCTTTACACTTATGAAAAGATACTATACTTTATTCATTATAATCAGGGAAATGGAAATTAAAAATACACTGAAATATCACTTCCCCCAACAAGACTGGAAAGAATTCAAAAATTAGATATCACCTGTTGGTGATGCTGTGGGGAAATCCACACTCTTATATAAACAGTATGGTGCACGCCTAAATTGGTGCAACCTTCAAGTTTGACAAATACACAAATGCTTTACCATTACTAGGAAGCTATCCTACTGGTAAACTAAATGGCATATGTGTAAGGCTATTCATAGTGTCATTCTTTGTGTTAGCAAAATACTGGAAATAATCCAAATGCCAATCAATAGGTGACTCATTCCTTATAGAACATCATCCATTCATACAATGAAATACTATGCAGCTATTTTTATTTATTTATATATGTGTATATTTATTTATATATGTGTGTGTAGATACATATATGAAAATTTTCATATATGTATATATTCATATATATATATATATATATATATATATATATATATTCAAAAATTTGTTAAAATGAAAACGGATCTG
>NW_017732480.1:0-19582 GCF_001890085.2 Hipposideros armiger | reverse complement strand
CAGTGAAGCAGCGTCCTCCACAACTAGACTGAAGAACAAAAGGACAGCAACTTGTCTGTTCCCCTTCCCCGATTCCCCAATGCTGTTCCCCTCCTCCAATTCCCCAATAAAATCTTTTTTAAAAAATGAGAAGTAATGCTTTCATATAGAACAGCTTTATAGACCCAAACAGTGAAATGGGTCTGATTATCCAGGTTAAAAATACATTTAAAATTTTTTTAAAATATATATGCATATAAATAAATATATAATTTATATATATATATATATATATATATATATATCAATATTTTGGTATTTTGAGAGACATGAAGTTAAATGAAACATCAATGAATGTTATATTTATATATATATTTATATATAAATATTGGTAAAACTTTGTAGACTCTGCATTTTATTTTAAAAGTCAGCAAAAGCAGGAGCTAATAGCTTAACCTACACATTTAATGCTCAGTTATTATAAGATCAAGCTAAAACTTAGTACCAGAGCGAGGCCAGGGTGGATGACAGAGACTGTGTAGTGACAGGAGTTGTCAGGAAGGCCACAGGACTGCTTCAGTTGTGGTGGGCATGACAGAAAATCTCCCCACACTGGGAGACACACTTCAGTGGTGGGGACGACAGAAGAACTAAAAATCTCCACACACTGGGGGAGATACTGCAAGCCAGCCTTTAGTTCAAGGTATCCAGTGGTGCAGACTCTTATACCTATATTGCTTAATTAAAATAAGTCAAGGACGTTTCATAAATGAAAGACGCTTAATGTAGATTAAAACAAAAACAAAACCACACCAATTTCCCAAAGATGTTCAATTAAATAAAAATGTAACTTTGATTTGTATTTCTGATTTGATTCCTTCCTGCCCTTTAAAGTTATTCCCTAAAGAGAACAGTGTTTTCTCATTATCTGAACAATAGATCATATCCTTAAAGATCACTATAGTTTTCTCTTCTTCTGACAATGAGGTTTGACCCTTTAGCTGTTTTTGCTTTCTAGTCTATTAATTTTTCTCAGATGTATCTCCTAGTACCCCTAGTTTATAATAAGTTAGAGTGGGGTAGGGAGGACAGGGAGCCTGACCAGCACTGAATAAATGAACATTCCTATGTATTTCTTTCAAATAACTATCACACTCAATCATTTTTCCTCACAATAATTTGTAAGTAAATCTGAGTCCATGCTCCAAAATTCTAATGTCAACAAAATGGGGACCTTTGCCTATGTGGTTACATGAGGTAAAATCTAAGCCATGATTTTCCTGAACCAGTTATGCTAAAAAATGCGTCTGCCACAGACTGGTAGAAATGGATCATTGATTCAATAACGTTATTGAATGCCCACCACATACAAGACACCATGCTGAGTGCTATGTAAAACTTAAAGATGTAGGAAGATTCACTGGAAATAATATGAAGAAATAAAAGGCTAGAAGATATTATCAGCAGAATAAGTTATATTATACAAAACACTATATCTAATCATTCTCCTAATACCCATGTAAGGATTTCTCCAAAATACCTTTTTACACTACAGACCAACCTGAAAAAGAAAGGAGAAATGCGTGCCAAATTAAGACCATAATGATGAGTAATAAAAGAGACTACCTTGCCTGCTCCAGTCGATCCAGCAACTGCCAACAACTGTCCTCTTTCTATCTTGAAATTGATATCTTTCAGGACAGGAGTACCAAGAATTGAGAAGTTACTAAAGAAGAGGCTGTTATCACCATTGGGAATGTTTCCATTATTATTGTTTTGTTTTGCATTTTCAAATAATTCCCCAAACCCCTGTAAAAAAAATAATAAAGGGTGTTTTTCAGATATTTTCAATAGCTATTTATTTTATGTAAAATTAGTTTGAAAAGCACACAGCCTATGATTCATACATTATAGCACATAATTATATAGCCCATGATTTCTAGAGCACAGAATCCAAAATATTTGAAAATTATAATTATAGCCAAAGCTGATAAAGTGAATGTTTTTCAGAAAAGGATTTAGCACAAGGAAAAAGGAGATGAGAGTGCTGCTGGGAGAAGAATTGAAATGATTGGTCCAGGAATAAGTGGAGATTAGACCGGGAGGGGTCCAAATGGGACAATTAAAGAGATTAGAAATCTTGATGAAATTGAGCAGCAGTAAAAATGGGATTAAGGGACTAAACTGGAAATTCTGGGCTGAGAAAGAGATTTCAGTGTGACATAATCACCGAAGTGGAGTAAGCCTGGGTGCCCACAAAGCTCAGGGTGTGACTGTGAGAGGAAACTTCTGAGGAAGTCCCATAAGATGTAAGTTCAAAGGATGGCATTGGAAGGGCTGCTTGTGTGAATGCTGAAGTCTTAGACACGATGGCAGACGGTTAACAAGCACCACCATCCTGAGTGTCATAAGGGAGTGTCTGGAGTTTGACAGGTGACAGTCAAAGGCTGGAGGGTGAGGATGCAGCCAGACAGGAGTCAACAGTTCAGGGAAAGGGTTGTAGATTGTGACATTTGGGTCCAAACCAGGCTTCAGGTCTTGCCAATTGGGTGAGCTGAGCCAGGTCCCTTAAGCTTTCTAAGCCTCCATTTCTTTATCAGTGAAATGGAAATAGTAATATTACATAAGTCATAATGTTCAGAGAATCAAATGAGACAACACGTACAAAGTGCTTCTCCTAGTGCCTGGCACTTAACGGCTCCAGCACACTACTTATTTTATTAGGTGGGAGGAGAGGGAAATAGAGGAATTTTGGGTCAGAGCAGGAAGACATCTGTCTGAAAATAGTAGTGAAAACATCAAACATATTCTTTCTTCATGCCTAGAAGGGCATTTGAAATTCCTAAAAGCAAAGAAATAAAATCAAACTGATCCACACACTTTGCCACAAACCATTTTTCTAGGCAGATAAAGAATTATTCTCTTACCTGTACCTTAAAAAAATGAAGTAAAGTGAAGCCCTAGTGATCAAGTTACTTATATAAATAAAACCAATTTAAGATATTGTGCAATATGTAGAAATAGGACACTGGTTTCATAACTACCTTTACTCAACAGATATAAATGATAAGGAAACAGGAACTCAACAGGTGTTCTCAATAATCAAATGTTGCTTCGTTAGAGGCTAAAATCACTGACTATATTTTCTGATTTTGAGAAATATGATAATTTAAAAATAATGAATGAAAATAAGTAAAAATCATAGAAAACCATACATGGGTAGACCTCTCATACATCTTTCTGTTGACTAGTACATGTAAAACACACTGGACTGGAACTTGAGATCAGAGAAGGTAGCGTTTACTGAGGAACTATTTTGTGCACAGTACTCTGTTGAACACTTAACATTAAGTTATCTCAGTCAATCTCACCACAAATTTACAAGGTAAATATTAATAGTCCCATTTTACAGATGGAGTACCAGAGGCTGCACAAAGTTCAATGACTTGATCTAGATTACACAGAGAGTAAACCCAGACCCAGGGTTCAAACCCAGATCTATCTGGATCCCAAACCAACAGGTTTGTATTACTTACTAATCTGTTATGTGAAACAAGTTATATGACTTAGACAAAAAGTGAAGAGGCTCCTATACTGTCTTTAATATTCCCAGGCCTCCACTTCTTAACCTATAAAATAAGTGGAGTCGGTCACCTTCCAGCCTACCAGTTCTAACATCAGTCTAACTTCATTGTCTGTTAGTATGACAACCAGAATCACAAAGAAAATGTGTAAGTATTTAGAACAAATAAGTGAAAAATAATTCTGACCTCTTCCCAGAAGGCTGTTACATTTTCCATCACTACCTCTGTGGTTGTTAAGTTATATTCCAATGTCTTATACTCTTGCTTTTGTAAGAAATCCTGTTCATAAAAAGAGCAAAAACATTATAGAACTAGAACAGCATTAATGCATCATTGCATCTATTTTAAACTCTAATAATACTGTATCTTGCATTTAGATTTTAAGAATTATGTAAGAAATTATTTCTTAGTAAAATAATTTTATAAGCTTCTAAAGTTAGTTTGCCAAGCACTAGGATTCATCATATGTGAAATATACTCTTTAAATGTGTGATATTATATAAAACTTTTTTACACATTAGATTTTCAATTTACCACTGATTCTTCCTTGTACTAGTACATGTTAACCTTGCTGATGAATGTATAAAGTGGCCCTCAATTAACCAGCAGTGTGTCTCAGTTAACAATTAGGACAGAGAGAAAATTAACGTCTTCATCTTTACAGCACCCCCCTTATTAGAGGCATCATTAGCATCACTTCTCTGGGTTAAGTGAAGGTGTGAAGACTGGATGTAACTGATTTTAAGGCATTAAACCTTGATTCTAAAAGAAGAGCCCTGTTAGAAATTCTGATTCACAGTGTTCTGCGGAAAGTGGGAGCATAAAGAAGAATTCATTTCATGCATCCTGAAGTCTTTACTATAGGAAGTCACGGAAAAAGCCTGATCCTTGCCTCACTCTTTCTCCTTTTTCTTTCACTTCTCCTTCTTGCTACCTCTATTTTGCTTTCTCTTTTTCTCCCAATTTTGTTTTCAAGATGTGTTTCTCTAGCTCTGTGTTCCTGTTCAGTGCCTCTCTTGGTCTCTGTGATGCTCTCATTTTAGGTCTGTATGTCTGTTCTTTCTCTCTCTCTCTCTCTCTCTCTCCTCTTCTCTTCTCTCTCTGTCTCTGTCTCTGTCTCTGTCTCTCTCTCTCTCTCTCACACACACACACACACACACACACACACAGCTGTGATGGGTTAACAGAACAAATATGATTAGTACAAGACCTGCTATGGTTCTGAGCTACACACACCTATTTGTTTAAATTTAGGATCTCAAACTCACATACTTTTAAGATGATAAAATTAAGGAAGACGCTGAGTAGAGAATGGTGAATGGANTCTCTCTCTCACACACACACACACACACACACAGCTGTGATGGGTTAACAGAACAAATATGATTAGTACAAGACCTGCTATGGTTCCGAGCTACACACACCTATTTGTTTAAATTGAGGATCTCAAACTCACATACTTTTAAGATGATAAAATTAAGGAAGACGCTGAGTAGAGAATGGTGAATGGAGGGGCAGGCTGTCTTTGGTGAGGGGGCTGCCACAATTGATAGGGAAGAGGTCCCAGTTTACCATACATTCCAATCCTTCAAATGGGACTGAAGACAATTGATTGCACATGTGATATCTGTCTATTTTTAAATGTGGCAACTAATTCAAATGTTTTTTAAATGTGAAGGTCAAATAAAAGAGGTTTAGGGGTCAAAATTAGGTCCATGGGCCACCATCTGCAAACTCTGGCCTAGGTTAAACAATGGCAGAACCACTTAAAAGTGACTCACCTTCACCATCATTATTATTTATGTCACAGTGATTTATTTGCATGGTCAAATATTTAAATGTCATAAAAAAGTATAACAAAACATTTTGATCTGTATATTAATTATAAAATTGATAACCACACACAAGTTCCTAGTAGTGATTCAATTAGCTGTGTATAAATTGAGCCTCATTACCTGAGGACTTTAGAATTTTTCTACAAAGCAACCAGCTACATCAGCATTGCTGGTAATTAATGTGGCATAAAATGCCCTTCTCATTCATCATACTGTCCAAGGAAACACTTGGAAAATAAGGCGAACATTCCTAGTGGGAGCGGGAATGTTTTATAACTTCCTGGTGAGTCTGTCACCATCTTTGTGCACATCTGCCAAGTTCATTAAAGTTAATCTATGGATTGATTACTTGAATAAAATTATCAGAATACAGAAACACTATTTTCTGCAACTTCTTTGACTTAAGAGAATCTCACAGGCCTTCATTTTATTTCACTTGCTTTCACTACAAGGGCTCGTTAGACCACATGCAGACATCAAGAGAGGAAACCCCGGGCATCAAAAAGGCCCAGCACCAAGACTTACTCTCCAGCCAGTTTGTCCACTAGAAAAGTTCTAAGCTGTTCCAAAATTATTATATATAATACCCACTTAGGATGCATTACCTGTATTTTATTTATTGCTCCAACAGAGTCATACCATGTTTGTACAGCCCAGGGGAATTGCCGAGTGACTGCCATGCGCAGAACGATGCAGAACGAGATGGTTGTGAATATTTTTCGAAGGATGATTCCTTTGATCAGTGCATAGGGAAGAACAGATAAAAACACCACAAAGAACCCTGAGAAGAAGAAGGCCGAGCTGTTGAAGTATCTCACATAGGCTGCTTTCCGGGTCAGTTTCAGTTCTGTTCTGTAAAAAAATAATAAGATTTGGGATGCTTATTTATTTTTCAAATAGGAGGCATCTTGCAATCTAAACATAGGCTCTCAAGACTTTGTGACCTTGGGCAAGTTATTTAACCTCTCTGGGCCTCAGTGCCCTTATCTGAAAAAAGAATAGTAATGAATGTACCAGTGTCTTGCACATAATGCCTGTAAATACTATTTTAAACTATAATTAATAAGCTCAATTAGTATCACATTATTTTTATGTATTGATCACTTCATTATTAATTAGTAAGATTAGTGAGACTTTGATAATTTTTTGTTCATTGTTTGGTGTTTTAAATGATTAAGTATGGAAATGAGGACAAAGTTGCAAGGTTTATAAAGGAAAAGACAATTCTATGATTCCCTAATGGCTTCTTAACACTTTAGAAACTGTAGCTTGGCTTTGGGGAACACTGAAAATAACATATGAGCCACAGAGGAGTGGTTCTCAACCCTTAGCATAAGTAAAAATCACCTGAAACACTTGTTAAAGTGCAGAGTCTCAGGCCCAGCTCTCAGAGTCACTGACTAAGTGAGTCTGCAGCAGGCTTCCAAAAAAAACCAACAAAATGCCCACGTGATGCTGTTGCAGGTGGCTCTTGAAAAATCATGAACATACATGCTGCATCCTCTTTGTCTCGCTCATTTCAGCATAATGATTTGCAACCATATTGCACTCTGAGCTTCTACTCTGAACTGCAAATGTGAACTATTTTTTTAAATAAATGTAGAAGAGGTTTAAATGCTCCAACAAGGCAGCAAACAGGGAGTGCAGAGGCTGGTGAGAGCAGAGGACAATGCTACTTTCAACATCCATTCCACTCTTCCGGGGCCATAAAAACTGAATCACCTGGGACCTTCCTGTTCAGCTCTTGTAAGGGAAAGAGCAGTGGTGACACAGACAAGTGGGGGGGAGGGGGTCCTGGTGGGAGGGAGCAACAGCTGAGCCTGGCCTGACATTTGGATTCTATTTCCATACACTTCTATAACTCAAAAAAGTTCTTATTCTAAGTGGTAGAATTCAGAAGAAATCTTTTAATTTTTTAAATCTGAAAAACAATGTAATCTTGAACATTCTGATGAAGAAAATGGAGTTCAATGTGTCTAACCTGAATTGTTGCACACTCTAACGCTTACTTATATCAATGATTGGGCTCTGAATTTGTGATTTGTGATTTGGGGATCTCCATGGGGTTCACTCCTGCCTGTGCCACTTACAGCCCTTCCATCTTAAGCAAGTTGCTCTTCCCTCTGATCCTACAGAATCCACATGCATAGAAGGGAAACGAACATCTTCCTTGTGGAGCTGTTGCCAAGATAAATGACAGCACAGCAGACAGCCTGGCACTTAGACCTTACTATGTGTGCCTTTAATCTTCATCAGTAAGACTAATATTGGCTATGTGGAGGCTAAGAAAATGCTAGAACACACTGTTTACAAAAATGTTAATAAATTTGTCTAATTGTTGTTGAAATGTATTAGAAACAGTTGAGGAAATTGGAAGGTGTGGTGCTCCAAGAAAAGAATAAGGGATTCAAGAACATTTATAAGAATCACCAAGAAAGCAGTACTCTCCATAATAAAATCACTAACATATTATGAGTCATAAAAATATTTTATCAGTTTCTTATAAAAAATTGAAAGTGACTTTATTACCAAAGAGCGATAAAGGAGTAGATGACCAGGGAGCTTTGCACAGTCATTTGCCCAGTACAACAGTGGCCCAGGCTGAGGTAACAGCCCCTTCGAAATGCATCCTACCAATGTCCTTGAGAACAATACATGTGTTCTTTTGAGAAGAAGCAATTCTTGCTTTCCTATATTTCCATCAGCACTTTCTAGCAATTTCATGCCAGATTAAGGAACCAGGTTATACAAATTACAACCAAACATTTGCTATTATTGACAGAATTCCTCAACCAGAAATACAGAGTAGGATGGATGGATTTCCTCTTTTGAGAAAAAGAGAAAAAAATAAAGTAAAAAAAAGGTCAGCAGGCAGAATAACCTGACCAGGAGTTTACCTTGAGGCCTGAGGAAGCTGAGTTCTCTGATAATCTCCTTGTCACTCTCATGCCAATGCTCACAGGCATATGACTGACCAAGGGGACAAGAATGATGGAGAACACTTGCTAATGAGAAAAACAACTTCAACTAAACGATTCCCCAAGATCTTTAAGGGTGTTTCTGGATAGAAAATATAATTCCTTTCCTGGTTTTGTATTGAGAGGCATAATAAAAACAGGTGAGCAATAATGTTTGGGAAATAAATACTCTTTTACTCTTTCTATTTACATGGCAAAGGACCTACCACTTCAGCAATTCTTTTGTTGTTCCAATAACACACCTGCAGCTCAGTTACCATCATTGTCTCCTGGAACCAGCAGCCTGAGTTTCTGATAACATAGTCATACCATCTAGAAGGTACTCTTCCCTTTAGTACATTTTTCCCTGTGAAACTCTCATGTGTTATCTGTCCTGAGTTATTTGCCCTTTAACAGTATATCTGTTCCCACTGAATCTCCTAGAACCTTTTTTTGATTGCAGTTTGTAGAACATGGAACTTGACTAAAGAAAAATGGTGTCATGGCTACAGAAATACCCTAGTTAATATTTTGTCCAAATTATCTTACTGATCATATCTCAGTCTGTGCTGTACTTTTTTGCTGGATATAATCTTTACTAGTCAGTGAAAAAAGGTTATCTGAGGTGAAACAAGACTAGAGATAGGTGCCAAGCCTGACTCTATCTCAGGCAGTGCTTTCACCTGAACTCACTTCTCAAGTGGAAGGTGTATAGAAACTCAATGTATAGATATTACCCTGTGTTACTATTCTTAAGTTAAGGAAAGAATAAACATATTTTAGCCAACTGAGGAAGGTTTTTTTTAAATTTTTCAGGAGCCATAACAGTAGATTAAGGAAAATATAGTAATAGAGAATAATTGATTTCACTCAGAATTGTACACTTATTAACTCAGCAGTTCCATTTAAGGTTTCAATCAGCCTTCAGCATCATGATAATCATTTTAGTCAAGTATATTAAGCAGCTATATTTCATTAGGTATAAATATAGTGCAAAATAACACACTTGATCAACTATGTAAAATTATACCACTAATGCATGAATATTGATATAACTTAATATAATTGTTTGATTGTCAGAAACTTCAAATATGATCTAGAAGTCCATTGTGACTTCATTTTAAAAATATTATGGTCACCCAAGTGGCACGTTGGTGAAGAGCTGGCTTGGGATGCCAGAGGGCCCCGGTTCAGATCCCATATATGAGGGCCAGTGACACTTCCCTCTATAGCTAAGATGCTGAACAACAGCTCAACCTGGAGCTGGGCTGCCATGAGTTGCCGGCGATGGCGTAGGCTGCAGCCCCTGCTGCAGTGGGTTGCCATGGGCTACCGTGTGTAGCCAGCAGCCAGCGTGAGCAGCCAGCAGCCGCTGTGAGCGGCCATCCAGAAGCCAGCACCTGATCTGCCTCACCCGGGAAGAGCACAATGATGGTGCCAACTTGGGCCAGTGAAGCAATATCCTCCACAACTAGATTGAAGAACAAAACGACAGCAACTTGTCTGTTCCCCTTCCCCAATTCCCCAATAAAAGAATCTTAAAAAAAAAATTAAACATTAACCGACTAACGATACTGAAATTATCTGAATGACTTACTGTCTTAGGTTTTCAATCATTTTCTCCATTGCTTCCTCCCAGCAGTATGCTTTAACAGATTGAATATTTTCAATTATTTCTGAGGTGATCACAAGTCTTTCACTGATCTTTCCAGCTCGCCGATCTCTGTAAATCAATCAATCAACCCATCAATCAAATAATTAGTAAAAAGTCAAATTAACCACTAAGAACTGCTCAAGCTTTTCAGAAAAGCCACATTTCTTTTATTAAACAAATGAATTTTTATTATCAAATAGATGGTAACAAAAATAGTAGCTACCATTTAGTAAATGCCTGTGTGCCAGACACTGATTTAGATGCACTCCATACACTATCCTTAATCCTTATGACAGTCTAGGAGAGGGGGTGATCTCTAATTTAAAGAAGAAAAACCAGAGACTCAGTGGGGTAAAGTGGCTTGACTTAGTCACAATAACTAGTAAGAGTGCAATCTGGGATTCAAGTCAAGAGCTATTTGACTCCAAAATCGGTAAACTTTCTATCATACTTTGGCTGACAAAGTCTAGAAGTCCTCTATCTAAGCAATGAATGGTATCACTGATTCATTCTGTAATTTCAAAATAACTAAGGCTTGAATGTATGAAGATCCATGAACCAGAGTAGGAAAAGCCTATAAGCTCTATCCAAAATGTATGCATTTCCTCCTACTCACTTAAATGGTTTATCCATTGTACCTAAATCTTATGATCTATAAACATGACCTGAATCATAACATATTTATAAAGAAATTCTATAGCTTGACAAACAAAACAGGAAGTAATGATATGGACATATGCACCATTAAAATAATTCCTTTTTAGTGACACTCAATAAGTAGATCACGGTTCAGTGCGTACTGGTTTTACTGGTTTTACCAGAGTGGGCTTTTTGAAAACCCAACATAAAATCCTTTCGAACTGTGTAAACAGAGTGCTACCTGTACTTCATCATCATCCTCCCTAACCCTGCTTGGAACAGGGCGAGGATGATGAGGACAGCGAGCCCACAGAAGGCGGAGGCCTGTAACAGCTCCCACAGCAGCCCCATTAGCAGCGTCACTTGTAAAGGAGCGATCCACACGAAATGTGCCAATGCAAGTCCCTGGAAAACAAAATCACAGTGAAAATTAGTGATGCTGTATCCTCCATCCCCCTAAACAAACAAGCACAGATTAAAGAAATCAAGCACAATGAGCTTATATCATCAAATACTTCCTGGCCCTGAGTACACTGAAATCTAGGTACATGAATGAAATCTTCATTACATAAAGCACCGAGCAACGTGCTTACACATTCTACACGTGGACTAGGGTTTCCCAAGGAACAGATTTCAAATTACTGCATTTTTGAAAATGCTTTTTTTCAATGGAATTGAGATTGGATCTCCTAAGTATCCTGTTAAGAATTTATTTTAAATAACTTCTACTTGGGTAAAGCAAGAGCCATGGTGTAGAACTTGAAAGAACAACAGACTGTCCAGGAGCTCCATCGCTGCAAGGGCACCACTCTGTCTGACAGTAGATTCAGAATAAATGTGTGCTTATCTCAACAGTAATTTATTTAGCACCTGTTGGCGGCTCAATATTATATTAAACACTGGAAATGCAAAGTAAATAAAACAAATTATCTGTCCTCAAGGACCTTGCATTTATTTGTGACTCAAGATGGCACTGACTGTTGCCATGCAGCTGTTTAGCCTTCTGTCCTTCCACGCTTACCCCTAAACTGACCCTTTTGAGGACACTGCTCATACATCTTGGGTCTCCCTGTTTGGCCCCAAAAGATGGCTGGTTAGCCAATGACGGGTAAGATTCCTTGAGGAAGGAATAACCTAAGACAGGCACAGTTGCATGGGGGCCATCAGGAGAAATCTCAAGGCTGATGGAGGTGGGCATAGGTCCTCAGCCGCCCCCAAAGAAACTGGAGGTCTTCTACCTCTGTAGCTACATTCCTTCCTGCAACCTGCTTGGGAAGTGACCTGATGATGTGATAGTATCTGTCCTCAGCATGATAATCTTATCTCCCTGAGATTGTATGCTTATGGGTGTGTGAAAGCAGAGCATTTGTCTGATGGCAGCCGGAGGACTCTTGGTAATAGCAGCTTGCAGGAATGGGTAATCTGACATGTGCAAGTTCTCAGGAATGAGACTCACAGACTGTGGAGAGAACAATGCTACTTCCGGGTATGTGGAGAAATAAAAGCTGCGTGTTGGCCTGATTCGGGGCTCTCAGTCCTGTGAGGCTGGAGACCTTTAGCCCCACTCTCATTTAACTATTGGCTTCTGTTTCTTTTCTTTTTTAACCCTTCACTGNTACCTCTGTAGCTACATTCCTTCCTGCAACCTGCTTGGGAAGTGACCTGATGATGTAATAGTATCTGTCCTCAGCATAATAATCTTATCTCCCGGGGTTGTATGCGTATGGGTGTGTGAAGGCAGAGCATTTGTCTGATCACCACCAACGGACTTTCGGTAGTAGCAGCTTGCAGGCATGGGTAATTTGGCATGTGCAAGTTCTCAGGAATGAGACTCATAGACTGTGGAGAGAACAATGCTACTTCCAGGTATGTGGAGAAATAAAAGCTGCGTGTTGGCCTGATTTGGGGCTCTCAGTCCTGTGAGGCTGGAGACCTTTAGCCCCATTCTCATTTAACTATTGGCTTCTGTTTCTTTTCTTTTTTAACCCTTCACTGCTCCCTCTCGTTCTCTCACTGCCCTTGTCGTGCGGGATGTGACAACTGACCAAGAATTGCTTGGAGTATTCAACCAAAGTAAATATTCAACAACAAAAATTATACTCAACCAAAGTAAATGACTGATTTAAGTATTAAAAGAAAACTTTAAAAATATTTGATAAGGACTGAATATTGAAGAACCTCATTAAATACCCAGCAAGCTGAGGTGCCTTTGAGTTGGATGGTTCCAGGACCCCCTTGCTATACTACTCAGGTTTCTCCATTTTCAGAGATAGGGAAGGCAGGAGTGTGTCCCACGTGACCGCTTCTCACTGCTGTCTGACCCAGGGAAAGCTTTACAGTTGTACAATTTAAAACAACCATGCATAAAAGATTAAATTACTAGGTACATACTTCATCAAATTTGTTCAGGTTGTTGGAAAGGAGACTAACAAGTTGTCCAATACTTATTTTATCTAGAACACGGCTTGACAGCTTCAGAGTCTAAAAGGAAAAAATGGGAAGTTAGATGAAGTTAATGAACAGAACACAGATATATTTATAAGCAACATTATACTACAGCTGAGGAATTAGGTTACTGAGCATGCATTTTTAAGTAAAGATAATGAAAATTATTTTATGTTTACCTAGTTTAGTATCTTCTCAAATTTATAAATATTTCTCTTCATAACAAATATTATACTGTCTTGCCTCTAGTTATTATATTCTCCAGCATCTAGAGAGTAATAACCATTTTTTTCTCCTCCAAAATAGTGTGGAGGGTTTGTGTTTTTTTGTTTTATTTTTATAAAAGATAGAACCAAAGGCAGTGAAATTTGAAATTTAAACCTTAATTTAAGGGCTGGCCGAGTGGCTCAGTTGGTTAAGAGCTCGCTCAAGAGTTTGAGCTCTGAGCAACAGCGGTTTGAGTCCAGCCCGAGCTGAGCAGCCGCTGAGCTGCCAATAGGTAGCAGGATGGCTCAGCTAAAAAAAACAAAAACAAAAAAAACCTTAATTTAAATTTTGCATGCCGTCCTATACTAATTCTATTAAATAAAATTACTGTTAAAGTCAATTAGTACATTATGAATAACTGAGTCATTAATAATTTTGTGAAAGATTATACTAATAATGCAAAATCCTTAAATTTTACAAAGAAATATACATTCATATAGACAAAATAGGATTAATTGCTTAGTAAGTAAATTGATTATGCTTATGAAAGATCAGTCAGACTCACCTATAAAATTTAATAGGAATTGATTTGCCACTAGATCTATGGCTTTGATTGGAGAGTACCTATCTAATATTTGTTTCCACTGAATCCCTCACCTATGTATTGAGCATCTAGTAGATGCAAATCCGTTTATTCAAGCCTTCAGCGATTATTATTAAGATTTATTAAAATGTAATTCTTGCCTCAAGGAAACCTAGTATATACATTACTAAATATCATATGATAAATGAGTTAAAGGGAGTAGAATTTAATTGAGTGGTTAAAAGAAAGTTCACATATCTGGTTACAAAAATCTGGAAAGATTTTATGGAAGAGGTAGAATTTAAGATAGATGTGATATAATGAATAGCATTTAGGTAAGCAGAGATGAAGAAGGACTCAATCACGGCAGTTAATTCCAAAGCACTATTAGAGCAACACGAAGGAGGATACCCATTGAGCTGGATCACACACACATGACTTAGTAACAGATTCAGTCTCAGGTCACTTCAGTGCTCCACAGAGCTCCATGTCAAGCACAGCAAACACTCAGTAAATATTTGTTCATTTTAGTTATCTCTATCTTCTTGAAATTCACAGGCAAAGCTAAATTTAGTTTGTATTTGGATTCATTATTTAAAATATAATTTGAATGTATCATATTTTCAGATTTTGGAACAAAGCAAAATGGCATCCTGTTACAAAATTTGGAACATTGTGGAAAGAATTAGCAGTTGCCTGCCACATGGATGAAACTGGTCAGCTATGGCCCCCATTCACTTTAGGTTTACTTCCTTCCAGGACCACGGCACAGCCATGGGGAGATGCAATTGCATTCTTTGGTGATAAGGTCAATGAAGGCCAATAAGTGTGGCTAGAGAGGTAAAGCCAACTGGGTCAGAACAAATATTCAATAATGAGAAAGAAAGACAGACAGTGTCTTCCAACTTTTCGTTAATGTTTTCTGGGTCTAGAAACACATATATTGCTGTATTGTGCTAAATGTTATATACGCACTTGCTTACAAAGTAACCTGCTCCTTCTAAGCCCAGAGCATTCCATGCCTCTCTCCTGTATAGCAGTTTCTATTACTACATTATTTCAGTACTTATTTTATTTTCCCTATGACTTAGAAAACCCTTCATTCCATGGATTGTGATTTACCCATTTTAGAACTTTTGAACAAGCTTTTGTACCATTTTCTATACTTTTTAGGTCTTAGTTTCTTAAATCTTTTATCCATAGAATAGGGATGATAGTTTCTACCAGAGAGTTTGGGAGAGGCTCAAATGAGACAGTATATTTAAATCACTTAGAAGCTTGTCATGCACATCCTTAGCTATCACTTATCATTAGAATAATAAGCACTTTTACAAATATTTTTAAAACTGGATTCAAATTTCTTTGATATGCTTGCTGTGTAGATTTGACATTCCAAATAGTATCTAATAATTTCTTCACTTATATAGAATTTCTAGATCAAAATAAAATTTTTGTTGATTTATCACCCATGCTTTCCTGCTACTTGTGAACTGATAAGATTGCAGCTGAGGTGATTTAATTAAACTGTGGACTCTGCTTTTTTCTTGTGCCTCCATAAAAGGCTTCTTTGAACAATAAAGTATGGCTATTAAGATTTTACAGCACAACTGACCTTGCATGTACATTATGGAACTGTTATGGGTTATTTGTTAGAGGGAATTTCAGATCCATGGCCCTCATAAGCCAAGTATATAAAGTCTTTACACTGGGAAAAGAAAACAGAAAAGGGTAAAAGAGTATCCAAATGATTCAACTGAAACAGCTTTCTATAATGACTCGGTAGATCTAAGCAGTCACACCTGGTCTTGAATCAGATTGGTGAAAAAAATGATATTGAAATGATCTTAAATTGTGTTTGCAAGGTACCTAAATCTTAAGTTGAATTCACCTAAATCATGCATACACAGAAAACTAAAGAAGGTTCTTACAGTTGCCATGCATTTACTGTTCTAAAATTCTTTAATTTTCAGGGCTCACAGGATGACAAAAACCTTACTCAGGTTAAGACAGTGGATATGTGAATACCACCACTGTGTCACAACTAGTTAGGTGGAAATTCTTATTGCTTGTATTATCATGAACAATTATATACTATATTCTTGTTGTTGAACATAAGGATATATGGCATTTTATCATAAGATGATAGTTTGTCAATGACTTTTATGCAGAAGGTAAGAGTCATTTTAATGGGAAGTCATGGGTTCCAAAAAATGATGGCATGACTAGTGAAAACAAACGAAAATAAAACTATATTACAGGCAGTTTATATTGGGTTGTGGGAAAAGTCATGATGCAGTTTTACAATGAAAAACAGAAAAAATACGTTATGACTTTTCCAACAACCAAATAGAAGGCATTCAATAATTATTAGTTGAAGTGAATTAAGTTACCAAAGAAAATTTGAAACATTAATTAGTGCTGCCATTTATCTCACAGGCTTATGAATTTGATTCCAGCATTTACCCCTCACTTTACCAGCATGGCATTTAAACCATGCTACTACTCCATGTAGCATGGAGACTGTGCAAAAAAGTGTTACCTTCTTATAAATCAAACTGAACATAGCTATCCTCATTTGCATTCCAATGTGATGCAGGCCAAAGATGGCGGGGTGCAGAAGCAGCATCCTCATGATAAAGAGCAGGCATAAGCCTATGCCTAGGTAAATCGCAATGGACCGCTCCACCTTGTTATCTGGATCATAGGAAGCTATGATTCTTCCCAGTAGGAGAGGCTGGACTGCTTTGGTGACTTCCTGTAAAGAGGACAAACAGAGAAATGAAATTGTATTCCCCTTTCATAAAACACCCTCATAATGTCAACACAGGAAATTCCATCTTTAAAGAAGGACTTAAAATGGCCTGCACACAGAGCCATGCCATAGAGGAAATTCTGGACACTGTTTTTAATATCTTTACACTTTGAAATAAGGTTTGATTTTGGGCTGTAGCAAAAGTCACTTGAAGACAAGTATACAAGCACATGGGAGGTTATTTTTGACTAAAAGGTGAATAGTGGCCATAAAGTGAAGGTATGATTTAGTAACATCTACATAGCACTCAACAGTTTATAAAATATTTTTCATTTGATTTTTATGCTTTAGGAGTGAGAGTTGGCATTATTACTATAGCTTTGCAGTTAAAGAAACAGGCCAAAGAGACCAAGTGACTTGACATGATTTCAAAATAGAATTTTCAAAGCATTTTGAACAATGGAATTATTTCCAGAAAGAATATAGCTTCTCAACGCAACCACATAAAGGGGAGCTGGCAACAGGAGGGGGGAGCTGGCAGGCACTGGTGGTATTTCAAGTCAGCCCCTTCTGGCACCATGCCTTTCCCAGCCTGGAACAGGACTTTAGGGCAAAAGGATGCCCACAGATTTGAACTTCACACCAGTTTCCAGTGATTCATCAACTCTTCAAAGGCCTATGAGTTAACAAAGGAGGATCAAAGTTGTGTTTTCCAAATCCACTTCATCAGATCCTCAATCAATTACTAAATGAAATTGTCCATCAAATTCATTACCATTTCTCCTGAATATATCAGAATATAACACAGGGATATGAACCTATGAAGTCAAACTCTTACTCATCTTGCTAAATTGCCTTGAAAAGGGAAAGACACATAGTCTTCTGTTTTGTTTGATGGTGATCTTGTGAAATGGGGATCTGAGGCTAAACACTGCAAGGAAATGATGCTATGCTAATTGTTACACTTCAAACATATATTTTCAAACCAGGCTGTTTCCCCCACCCCCAGTACTGCTCACCATTACTCTCCCTCAGCCCTTAACTTGCTTTTTTCCCCATTTTCTATAATGTCTTCTCTAAACAGTGCTCAAGACCACCAGCCCTCTCCTTCTGAATAGATAAAAATACTTTTTTATATCAACTTCATCTCCATAAGGAATCCTGATCTATATAGAGCTGTCATTGGCTGACCACTGGCTTTGTGTAGCTGCTCAATCTATACTTTATATTCAGTGCTTTATTTCAAATTAAGTGTGTACACCAAGGCTCTGAATATAAGGAAAGATTCAAACTTAAAAAAAGGTTTACAGATTAATCATACATGGCATAATGGAGTTCTCTCATCTCGCATAGCCATATTTTAATAGCTTGAATTATAGCAAACAGTTGCTGAAAAGAAAATTGCTAACCTCCTACACAGATATAATTAATAATTTTCAATATCTGCTGTAGAGCACTTGTTTTTAAAAAAATAAATGAGTGCAGAAATTACTATTTATTGGTATGTATCATTTTATGCATGCTTTGCACTTCTATTACACAAGTATCCACCCTTAGACTATATACAGAATTGTTTTTCAGGTTTTAAATTTAATACAAATGGTATCATATTCTGCTTTTTGCCATCTTATTTTATTTAAGATTGTGTTTTTGACATTTAGCCCCATTGATATTTGTATGTCTGCCTCATTTATTCTAAGTGCTGTTCGACATGACATCCTGTGAGTAAATCAGGTTATTTGTCCCACTGTCCTATGCTGGGGCAGATGATTGTTTCCATTCCTAAACTATTACAGTCTGTGTTAGTGTTGCACTGGCTGTTTTCATCAGTTTCATAGATCCAGGCCAAACTTTCTCTAGATGATTTTATTTCCAAACACATAACTCCTTAAATTAGGAAAATGTACAGTTAAGATAAACCTTGGATTTGAAAGTACATTTGCACTACAAATATAAGTTTTCATAGTGTTTATAGTGGCAATAGTTCATCCTCAAAATTATGTTTATATCAATATTTTATCCTAGAATTTTCTATGTTATGCTGTGCTTCATAGACAAATGTCAATACCGAGTCTACTTGGCTCTTCTTTCCCATAAATAGTGGGTTTGCTAAAGTGCTCTATTGAGTTGCACTCAAGGGCATTGGATTCATATGTGCTCCCTTGTTGGAAGCATTTGTGTGGCCATGAAGCAGAGTGAGGAGCCTTGATGTTTACCATGCATGCAAATAAGACGTCATTTCTCATAAGACAATAACTGGAAGAGTATAAACTGTGACTGCTGCTCATGAATTCAACTGCTTATATTATTAGCATAAACACCTTTCTCCTTTTGCCAGAACTCTCTTTATATATTCTCCTAATAGATAATAGACTATAAAACCATAATAAACACATCACATATGGGTGACAATGGTCAACAAAACTACACAGATTTCAAGTGTACAGCTCTATAACACATCATCTATATATTACATTATGTGCTCAGCACCCCGCATCAGTTCTCCTTCTATCATCATATATTTCACCCCCTTTACGTTCTTCTACTATTGTCCTTCCTCCTTCCCTTTTCCCTTCTGGTAACCACTAAACTGTTGTCTGTGTCTATGAGTTTTTGTTTCTTTATTTGTCTTGTTCTTTTCTTGCCTTCAGTTTTATATCACACCACATCACATACTTCTAAGGAGTTAACCCATTTCTAAGGAATGCTAAAAAGAACATTCTGAGGAAAAAAGAGAACTATTTTAGCAATTGAGCTGTACACAGAATTTTTAGAATTAGAAATCTATAGGTTTACATAAGTTGTTTTCCTGTTGAGTAATTTGAACTAAACTCCCTGCTACTGTATCACCATTATATTATTTTTCATAACCTGTCATCTCTATCACAATAGACCCATTTGCTGAATTGTTATTCAGTTGCAATTTATAATAAAATGAAATGTGTGT
>NW_017731463.1:4047634-4050883 GCF_001890085.2 Hipposideros armiger | reverse complement strand
TACTTTACATCCCTGTGATTATTTTGTAATTATCTATTTGTACTTCTGAATCCCTTCACCTTTTTCACCCTGCCCCCCAACACCCTCCCATCTATCACCCCAACAAGTCTAGTACCAATATGACACCATACATAGTTATTACAATATTATTGACTATATTTCTTATTCTATACCCTACATCCCATCATTACTGTGTAACAACCAATTTGTACTTAACCTCTTCCCCTTTTTCATTTGCCCCCAACCTGCTTACATCTGGCAACCATCAATACGTTCTCTGTATCTATGAGTTTGTTTCTGTTTTGTTTGTTTGTTTATTTTTTTGTTTATACTGCAAGCATAAGCAAAATCATATTGCATCTCTCTTTTGCTGTCTGGCATACTCTGCTCAGCCCAATACCCTCCAGGTCCATCCATGCTGCTGCAGATGGCAAGAGCCCATTACCTTCCATGGACGAACAATATTCCATTGCATGTATGTACCACCTTCTCTTTACCCATTTATCCGTGCATGTATGTACCACCTTCTCTTTACCCATTTATCCATTCACGGACACCCAGTCTTCCTCCACATCTTGGCCAGTGTAAGCAATCCTACCATGAACATGTGGGACATCCCCTTGAAGTAGCATTTGGATTCGAGACAAATACCCTGAGTGGGATTACTGGGTCCTTCTTTGTCTCGTGTTACAGCCTTTGTTATAAAGTCTATTTTGTCTGGTATAAGTATTGCTACTCCGTCTTTTTTTGTTTTTGTTTTTTTGTTTCCATTTTCATGAAATACCTTTTTCCATTGCTTTACTTTCCATCTGTGTGTGTCTTTCAATCTGAAGTGATTCTCTTGTAAGCAGCATATGTAAGGGTTTTGTTTTCTTATTCATTCAGCCACCCTGTGTCTTCCGAGTGGAGCATTTAATCCATTTACATTGAAAGTAATTATTGATAGATATGTAGTTATTGTCATTTTATTATTCATACTTTTGATTTTTTTTTCCATCTTACAGAAGTCCCTCTAACATTCTTTGTAATACTAGTTTGGTGGTGATGAGCTCCTTTAGCTTTTTCTTGTCTGAGAAGCTTTTTATCTGTCCTTCAATTCTAAATGATAGTTTGCTGGATAATTTTAATTGTAGGTCCTTGCTTTTCATCATGTTGAACATTTTGTGACAATCCTTTCTGGCCTGCAAAGTCTCTGTTGAGAAATCAGCTGACAGACTTATGGGAGCTCCCTTATAAGTTACTAGTTGCCTTTCTCTTGCTGCTTTTAGGATTCTCTCTTTGTCTTTAACCTTTGCCATTCTAATTATAATGTGTCTTGGTGTGGGTCTGTTTGGGTTTATCTTGTTTGGGACTCTGCACTTTCTAAACTTGTATGTCTGTTTCCTTCACCAGGTTAGGAAAGTTTTCAGTCATTATTTCTTCAAATAGGTTCTCAATTCCTTGCTTTCTCTTTTCTCCTTCTGGTATCCTTATGACGCAAATGTTACATTTGTTGTTGTCACAGAGGTCTTTTAAACTATCCTCACTTTTTTTTAAAATTCTTTTTCCTTCTTGCTGTTCTGATTGGGTGTTTTCTGCTACCTTGTCTTCCAAATCACTGATTTGATCCTGTGCTTCATCTAATCTACTGATGATTCCTTCTAGTGCTTTCTTAATTTCAGTGATTGTATTCTTTATTTTTGACTGGTTCTTTCTAATGGTTTCTATTTTGGTCCTTTTTCATGGTTGCTATCTCTCTCTTTTTTTTTTTTTAAAGGTTTTATTGGGAAATTGGTGGGTGGGTAACAGCATTGGGGAATCGGGGAAGGGGAACAGACAGGTAGACAAATTGCTGTTTTGTTCTTCAGTCTAGTTGTGGAGGACGTCGCTTCACTGGCCCATGTTGGTNAGTGCATAGAGAATTCTGTACTGTGAACCCCCATTATCATTTTCTGAGTCATTTGAGAGCAAGCTGCAATCATAATGCCCTGTCACCCCTAAATACTACAGTATATATTTCTGGATACAACCCTGTTGTAGGCTAAATGATGTCCCCCCAAAATCCGTGCCTACCTGGAACCTCAGAATGTGACTTATTTCGAAATAGGGTCTTTGCAGACGAGCTCATCCTGGGTTTAGGGTGAGCCCTGAGTCCTTACAACGAGAGGAGAAGACAAAGAAGGACTCAAAGACGTACAGAGAGAAAGGCCACGTGAAGATGGAAGCAGAGTTTGGGGTTATGCTGCCACAGACCAAGGAATTGCCAACAACCACCAGAAGCTGGGAGAGATACCTGAGAACGTTCTTCCCTCAGAGTCTCCAGGAAGAGCCAACTCCAGTGACTGATGCCTTGATTTTGGACTTCTAGCCACCAGACCTGTGAAAGAACAACTTTTGGTTGTTTTAAGTCACATAACTTTGTGACAACTCGTTAGGCAGCCCTAGGAAGCTAATATAAACCTTCCAAGTGGGCAAATCAACATTGGCACACCACCACCACCCAATCCACAGAACCAGTTCCAATTCTGCCAGCTCAGCCAACCATGTCTCTTTCCTTTCCGGTCTGGAATGCAATCCATCAAAGAACACGCATTTCATTTACTTGCCATGTCCCTTCAGCCTCCTTTAATATGGAATAATTTCTCAGAAATTCTCTGTCTTTCATGTCCTTTGGTTTTATAGAGAGTACAGGCCTTTTAGGATGACCCTAGACCTGGTCCTGTCCCATAATTCCTTTCAGTCAGAACTTGCTATGCCTTCTTGACAGCCATGCCACAGAGAGGATGCTGGGCTCTTCACATCACAGTACATAAGGTCACCCGGTCCCACCAATGGCGACGTTAATCTTGATCACTTGATCTTGTTGGTGTGTCCCAGATTTCTCCCCCATCAAGTCACCACCTTTTCCTTTCTGTGATAAGCATTTTCTGGGGAGATTTTCTGAGATGCTGCCAACATCCTGGTCCTAATCAGCTTTAAAATACATTGATGACCTCTATCTGAATAAATCATCACCATGACAGTGTCATATGATGGTTGTTTATCTCCATCATGCCTTTTACATTTATTACTTGGCAGCTTACTGAAAGAAAGAGCTTTTACACACCCCCCCACTTACTTATTCATTTGTTTATCAAAATAAATTCCCATTTTACTTAATAAGTCACCCCTACATACCTATTTGCTTATTCATTTATTTATCAATATATGTTCTTTATTTAATAAGTCAAAATCTGATACTATTATATTTAATTTATTTTATCTTGATGT
>NW_017731463.1:4039434-4045304 GCF_001890085.2 Hipposideros armiger | reverse complement strand
TTTGTTCTTCAGTCTAGTTGTGGAGGACGTCGCTTCACTGGCCCATGTTGGTATGATCACTGTGCTCTTCCCGGATGAGGCAATCAGTCGCCAGTTGTTGGTCGGCTGCTCCAGTAGCTCACAGCAGCTACCAGCTGCTCACGCTGGCTGCCAGCCACTCACGTAGCTCACGGCAGCCCACTGCAGCCCTGCTGCAGCCTACGCTGAGCCGGCGATTCACAGCAGCCCAGTTCCAGGTTGAGCTGTTGTTCATCATCTTAGCTGTAGAGGGCAAGCATCACTGGCCCTCAATGTGGGATCCGAACCACAGCCCTGCTGCTCAGAGCTGGTGCTCCCAAGCGAGCTCTTAACCAGCTGAGCCACTCGGCCAGCCCCATAGTTACTATCTCTTTGTTGAAGCTCTCACTAAGTTCCTTGAGCATCCTTATAACCATTGTTTTGAACTCTGTCTCTGGTAAGTTGCTTGCCTCCATTTCATTTAGTTCTTTTTTCTAGATTTTTCTCCTGTTCTTTCATTTGGGATGCATTTCTTTGCTTCCTCCTTTTGGCAGTCTCTCTGTGTTTGTTTCTATGTTTTAGGTAGATCTGCTATGTCTCCCAGTCTTGGCTGGCTGACTTTATGTAGTAGGTGCCTTGTGGGACCCTGGCACAGTCTTCCTAGTCATCTGCTCTAAGTGTTCCAGGAGTGTCCCTTGTGTGGGGATAACCCTCCTGTTATAGTTGAGCCTTGATTGCTATTGGCACATCAGTGTGTGGGATTGACCCTCAGGCTGACTGGCTGTGGGATTTGGCCATGTCCCCAGCTAACAAGCTGTTGTGCAGGGAGCTTACCCACTGAATGGGTTTTTCCCTAGGGGGTTCTGGTGCCTGTTGAGACTGCCCTTTGGATATCCACTTGTAGGGCTAATTGGGTGGTGCTCTACTGTGGTCTGAAGCCCAAGTATGTTGGTTCTGGGGCCTCTTGGGAGAGGCTCCGGTGCAGGCCCATGTTACTCACTGCCTGTGACTGGCCAGGTAGTACCTGGTAGGAGCTACAAAGCAATCCACA
Source organism: Hipposideros armiger (assembly GCF_001890085.2). NCBI lineage: Eukaryota > Metazoa > Chordata > Mammalia > Chiroptera > Hipposideridae > Hipposideros > Hipposideros armiger. The sequence continues at coordinate 4,044,256 of NW_017731463.1, read as the reverse complement.
GTTGGTTGCTGCTTGTGCTAACCCTGGAGGCATGTAGGAGAGGCCACGCTGTGAACTGAGGATGGCTGCCACCAGTACCAGGCTTGGGGTAGCTCCACAAAAAGCCAGGACACCCCAAGTCCTGCTGCCATCTGGTGGATGCTTTAAGGTTCAGTCCTTGATAAAGCCTTGTGTGGTACATGAGTTGGGTGAGGCAGGGTCTCAGGGAGTTACTAGAGTGGGAAGAATTTGGCAACAGGTTAATGTAGACTATGGTTTGGTGCCAGTGCTGAGCCTGGAGCTACTCAGTGAGCCTGAGAGCACACTGAGGCCAGCTGCCACCAGCCTGGGTCCTGGGGGCTCTGATAGTTTTTTCAAGAAAGAATGCAATGCGGGTGGGGCTGGCTCTCATGGCAAAAGTGCCTCTGGTGTTGGACAAGTTGGGTGGGGTGGGGTCCCAGTGAGTCAGCAGAATGAGGTGAGAGGAGCTTACCAGGCTAGTCAGATTCAAATTTTGCCAGAGAAGGTGGGCTTAATACAGGAAAGATGGCGCCTACCTGCAGGCTGCATGGAAGGAAGACTTCACACAGGGAAAATACCAACTGTCCTCCAGTCCTCACTCCCAAAGCCACACACCTCATTCTGCCCCTCGGTATGTTTCTGATGCCTCCTGAGTCACTATCCTTCGCTGGAGTCCAAGGCCAGTGCCTGGGAGCGAGTGAGGATGGCTGGGTTTCCTGCAGTCTTCTGTCACACCCAGATGGTTGGAATCCTCCTGTTTTTCACAGCCTGATGTTGTGGGGGCTCCTCTTCCTGAAATCAGCACTCTGGGCTGGGGAGACTGGTTCGCAGCTGGGGTTCCTTGCTCCCCTGGGATGAACTTCTGTTGCCAAGATATCCCTCCTGTTTCTTAACTGCTACATGGAGGTTTGGGGCTGCTCGTTTTGTATCTCCACCCCTCCTACCATTCTCAACATGGCTTCTTCTTTATATCTTTAGTTATAAAACTTTAGTTCAGCTAGACTTCAGGTGGTTTTCCAGGTTGATTGTCTTATAATTTTAATGTATTCACAGAAGGAAGCAGGCAGTTTTTATGTACTCTGCCACCTTGGAGCTCTCTCTCTCGCCCCAAAAATCTCACGTTTAGCCAGTGGGCTCTCTTGCAACTGGCTCCTGTATCCTTTTGACATGTCCCTATAATTTTTTAAACATTGTACTTTCTGGCACAAGAAGATATTCCAGGCTTACCTTGTTTCTGTTCTAACCCAAGAATCAGCCATTTCCTGGTTCCTTTTAGTGGAGAATGGTATTTAGAAACCAAGGTTAGATGTCCCATGTGCTCATTGCTACCAGACTGTTGTTGTTTCTGGGTCCTTTCAGATATCTATATCATCTATATGTCTATATCTCTATCTATCTATCTATCTATCTATCTATCTATCTATCTATCTATCTATCTATCTATCTATATTTATATCTACCTGTATCTATATTTATATTGATATATTGATATATCTATATCATCTATCTATATCTATATCATCTATATCTATGTCTTTATCTATATATAAATTCTAGCTCAACCTAAATCCCAGCTCACCACTCAGCCCCTAGACACTGATGCCCCTGAGAGGGGAAGGGAAGGGAAGAGAAAATTGAAAAGCAGTTTAAAAGAAAAACATGGAAAAGACAGTGTCGTTTGTTCAACTGTCTTGGAAGCCAATTGCAGAATGTGAACTTTGGTTTTAGGGCACATATTTTGCACTTCAGTGAAGGAGGAAGTAAAGGAAGGGCATTATGTGATATTCGGTCAGAAGAAGCAAGGTCTGAATTCCACCCGGTTTCACCATGAGATTTACAACTAAGTAAAGCCAAATAGTGAAACAGTGAGCTGGTGTGGAAGGAAGGAGCAGGGAGGAAGGAGAAGGAAAGAGGTGGATATTAGGGAAGTCAAGAACCACAGTGGCAGAGATAAGGCTTTTCAGAAAGTCCTGGGACGAAACTTCCCAGAGCCTCCTCCTAACCCTCTGACATTGGGCCTGCTTTCTCCCCACCCAGGCCCGTCTGACCCTTACCCCCCTGGGTCCCGCATTCCCTTTCCCCCAGCACCTCTCCCCCTGCCCCTGCACCAACACTGGGGGTACCCTTCACATAGCCCCACCCCAGGCCCTGAGACCCACTTTCCTTTTATCCTCAGGGCTCCCACTGCCATCTTGAACCCCTCGGGGACGTCTCCTCTTCCTAAATTCTTACGCTGTAGAAAGCAAGGTGGATCTGAAGTCAGGCAACCCTGGGACTTTAGACCCTACTCTTTTCACTGTCCAGCTGTGTGTGTTCCTGGGCAAAGGATCCTCTGAGCGCCTACTTCATCACCTTAAAATTGCACACGATGGTAATAAACCTCACAGGGCTGCCTGAGTTGCAAGGGAGTAAACTAGCTTTTCCTTTCTTCCTACACAGATCAGGAGGGCTGATGTTGGGCTGCTCAGAAGTTCCCATCTGGCCAGAAGCAAAAGTCAAGCGCAGTCCTGGCAAAGCCTCGGAGAAATGACCTTGTTTGTCTATGCTAAAAAGCTTCCTTTAGAAAGCTTTAGATATTAGGAAGGAGCTAGAGCTCATGGCAAGAGAAAGTTAGCCATAATAAACATCCCATGACTGGGTGACCTGGAGAACATTGATAAGGATAGGTGACTCCTGTTTTGAAAGAAGGAAGCCACAAATGCAGTATTCCAAAAACTGTCTACTGAAGTATGTAGTTAAGTGGATCCTGGCACTGGGATTCAAAGGGTTAGGTCTAGTCCTGATTCTCAAAAAGGCTTCCTTTGAATTTTGATATTTCCTATTTTTGGGTTGTGTTGTAGATCACAGGGCCATTAGGAAAAAAACAGTTACTGGAAAGCCTGCGCAGGCTAACAGGGTGGGCTCTGAGTGCCCTCCTCCCTGTGACAGCCCCTCTCTGCTGTCTCTGTCCAAGTGACACTTTCTCTTTCCAGTGTGGGTGAGGACTTTTACAGGAAGTGAGGCCAGGCCCCTGGAATGTGTCACTTGAAGCAAGAACAAGTCCTCTTCCTTCCTCTGAGCAGCAGGAACTGCCCTTTCTTTTGTGAAAGATGCTGATGTGTAAATCTGTCACAGGGCAGATTTCAGTCAGGGTGGGGGTGTCTCTCCAGCCCCTCGTGGAAGGTTGCAGTCCTGAAGTCACTCGAGAATCTCCTTGTAAATCAGCCTCTCTGAGAGAAGGCATGGAGGCCCAGGCCGCTCCTAGTGCCGCTAGCAGAGACACTTCCCTGAAGCTTTGTGCTTTTTGGCCTCGTCCAAACAAACGGCGCTTTTCCGGTATCACTAAAAATGGACTCGGTGACTGTTTTACTTGCTGATTAGGTTTCAGAAGGGACACCAGCCGCTCTCAGTAAGCTGATTCTGTATTGGAGGCTGGCGGCCTCCAGGTGGCACCAGTGTGTCGTCCCCAGCGAAATCTGCCAGGGATAGAAGCAAGAACAGCTTCTTTCTCATCCAATCCATTTGAGAAACTGCTGCCAAGACACATCTTCCTAATGATGAGGTTTCTTGCCCGCTCAAAGCCCGTCAGAGGCTTCCTGTCGTCTGCTGGAAAAAGCCAAACGATCAGCGGCCTCAGCTTGAGATCAAACTGAGATTCAGTCTTGTCCGAGGCAAAGCAGGATGACGAAGGACGCATGGGGCTTTGGGCTTGGAGTACAGGGAGGTGGTGGTTTGTGTCTGGGTAAAGGAGCTGTGTTAAAGAACAAAACCAACTGAGTAAATTGGAAGGTCTAATTGGCTTTATTAAGTGATTCGTGAATCAGGCAGCATGCCATCTATATAATAGCAAGGAGAAGGACTCTCCAATGAACGGTACCAAATGGAAGGTTTTCATAGTCAGAAGGGGGGGAGGGGACTGAGAAGTTAAGAGTGGATTGTTTCAGGTGAGGACTGAGGACGCTGTCCCTTAGGGGAAGGCAGGGGGTCTTATCAGGCTGATTACCTCAGGAGCCTTGGTCAGGAAATTCCAGACTGATTGGTTTAAAATTGTACTCCTGGGAGAGGCTGAAACTGCAATTAGGTCAGGTATTAAGTTTTGGTTTGGTGACATGGCTTAGCAAAAGTGACTCCATTTTGGCCTGTTGTTTCAACTGAAACAGCAAAAACAACAAACCTGTGACGGATCCCCTGATGTCCGTCCCTGTTTCTCTATAGAGAGGCACTGTAGGCAGAGCCCACAGGACATGCTTTCACACAGACCTGGGGACTCACGCTCTGGTGCTCACTATGCAGGTGATCAAATATGATGCACAGGGAGGGGGGGAGGGGCTGTTTCCTCTGCTTCTCACGGAACACAGCGTGACTCCAGGCCTGAGGTGTCAGCTGCCCCAGGAGCACGTGGCAGCCCTCAAGTGGCTTTATGGGCAATCAACAATGAAGGGGCCGGGCCCAAAGGACACGAGAGGACTCTGTGAGCCTACAGAACACGTATTTTTTTCTACCACTGCTTTCAAATATATTCGGTCAGCAACTCTTTCTCTACTCCTGGAGAGTGGCTTGGGCAGGGCTTATAATTTCTCCAGTCATAAGGGCCCCCAGTTTTCACATGTTAGAATAGTGTCACTTTTGAATCTAAAGTCAGGGCTTCAGTCTTTCAGCCGATTCAGAGCTGAGGTCTGATCAGTGGCAGGTCAGCGGGTCTTCTTGCTCCAAGTCCTCCACTCGCTCTGCCACTTCTAGGTTCTCCAGGGTTGGGTGGGGGAAGGGGCGGGAGAGCAAACTGTGACACTCTGAGCATGAAAGGGGCACTGGTAATAATTATGCGGGGGCAACTGGCATAACC
>NW_017731463.1:4031674-4037528 GCF_001890085.2 Hipposideros armiger | reverse complement strand
GTGTGTGTGTGTGTGTGTGTGTGTGTGTGTGAGTATATGTGAGTGTGTCCTTGAAGATGTGGCAGCACAAGAAAGGGAATATGCCAACAGCTACCTCAGTTAAGAGAGAAAAGACCCCAAGTGTTCGGCATAACCTTGCCGTTTGCCCTTCCCTCCCTGCTGGCCAGCCTGGCAAACTCTCGAGAGGTGAGTGTGGGGCCTAATGTGGGGGCCTCCCTGTGGCCAAACCCCTTTGGCTACAGTCTCTTCCTGACCACAGCATTAGAAAAAAAAAATTCCCTGCTCTCAGGAGGCTCAAGTGTCCAGAGGGCGATAAGGAAGTTCGTGGAGAAGAGAGAGCAGCAATGGCAGAAAGATGCCCCAAGGACAGGTCCACTCAGCCTCGTTTTGAAGGGTAGAGAGTCCATGTTGACTCTGTGTCTTCGGGTTGGATATTGCTGGTAGAAGGCTGCAGAGAACAGTTGTTTGAAGGGGAAAGGAGGTTAATTGTTTTAACTTGAGCAGGGTAAACTTGGAAAGTGAGAAACCCTCCCTTTTCCAATAGGTCTCTGGTCCAAAACCACACCTGGCCTCGCATCCTTCTAATGATAGTCCCCACAGAGTTCCAGGTGTTCAGCCCAGTGACTGATTACGTGCCCTGCCGAGTTGAGAGGGACAAGATGGAGGCTATATATAAATCCCACAAAGTTTCAAAAGGTAAAAAGACGCGTGACCGATTATGAAAGCCCACACTGCTCTGGCGGAGTGCTGAAGCTTTCATTTCTGCCCTGGCTGACGCCTTGCCTTTGTTTCTTCTTGGAAGACAAGGAGGTCCTGTGGCCACAGTTCCCCATCTGTGAAATGGGGTGAGATTATCAACCCTGTGGGGACTCGTCTGTGCGAGGCGCCTTTGAAGGTCCCAGGGTACAGCAGCTCAGTGCACTCGGAAGAGTTGGTGCCAGTATTCCCAATGGCAGAGGCACCAGGGCCAGCTGACACTTCAGGTGGTGTCTGAGAGACTGGTGGGGGCAGAGCTGGCGGTGATGGCTGCCAGGGAGGACTGCAGAATGGCGGCAGCTGTGGGGAGAGGTCAGCAGGCAGCCCCAGTGTCAGGCAAGTGGTGCCTCTTGGAAGGCGGTGGCTGGCATCCGGCTCTGCTCTGTCTCTGCTGCAGTCATGGAACTGCACGCATCGACAGAAGGAGGCTAGCACTTGATGATGCCAGGAGGAAGTAAACTCGGAAAAGTCATGAAAGGTGAGCGCAGAGTTACTAAAAAAAACAGTGTCTGTTGAATCAGGATGCACCCTGATTCTAGGGTGAATCATGGACTCTTAAGATGGAAGAGGTGTGAGAGATCATCTTCCCTAATTCCTCATTTTTATAGAGGTGGGAACTCAGGCCCAAAGAGTGTTGGTGGCTTGCCCAAATCTTACAGCTAAATAGCAACAGATGACGAGTAATTTCCTAGTGCTTTACTTTTTTCAAGATAATTTATGGTACATCGTATGTCAAACTTTTGGAATTTACTCTCTGCCCGAATAAAAGTAGCTTAAAGAGGCCACGTGGCATGGTGGGTAGAACAAGGGAATAGAGCTTTGGTCTTTTGGATGCTTGTCCATACTTTGCTCCTAGACCGGAAGGTAGCCTTCGAGATGGCAGTCAGTGCAATAATGAAACATCTGGCTGTGTCACAGTCTTTTCCAAGTCCTTGGGGTGAGAGATGGGAGGTGCACGTCCCCTGGGGAAGCAGAGAACTGACCCTGAGCGGGAAGTCAAGTGACTCTGGAGGACTGCAATTAATACAGTCCTGTGATAGGACTTTCAACTAACTACCCTTCAGCCCAGTGTCTGGAACACACATTTCACAAGCAACCTTCCTGGGAGCCCGTGGGCTGTCATCACACTCTTCCTCCACTCTCAAGGCCCCAGTGGCAGCTGCCGCAGTGCTGATGACCATTGTCAGGAGCTGTGGTGACAAGCCTGCTGGCAGAAGTGGTGAGAGCTCAGCAGTGCGGCATCAGTGCCTGGAATGACCACAGTGACTAGGTCTTCACCCCGCCCATAACACCCAAGGACCCTCATGAAGAGGCGGAGTGCCCAAACCGTATTGAATTGTTGATCCACAGCTTTGGAGTGGGGCAGTCAGGGTGCCACTTCTCACCTGTGGGACTTAATGGTTGGGGGATGTTTAACAAGTCACTTTACATCTGAGATTCAGTTTCTAAGTCTGCAAAGTTCCTCTATGATGTCTAGTAACATCATAGAGTAATTTGGGTTATGTAAGAATTAAATGGGGTAACACGGTAAAAGTACCTGGAAGAGAGGCCCAGGATCTCAGGAGTTGTTCTTAGTTGTCCTCTGTTTAAGCAAATAAGCATTGTGCGTGTGCGCGCGCGCACACACACACACACACACACACACACACACGAATACTCTTGTACATAAATTCTACAATTAAAGAATCATAGACTCTTAAAGGCACCTTGGAAATGCCCCAGGCTTGAGTTCTCATTACACAGGTGAGGTGAGTGAGGCCACGAGAAGTGATGTGGCTTGGTCAGGGTGGCGCAGGCATGAGTGACATAACTTATACTCAATTCTAAGTCATGTATGGTCTCCAAAATTATTTGTGAGGTGTTTGGGGAGAGTGGTCCCATTCTTTGGTGGTTGATGTCAAAATGCTGAGCTGTGTCCTTTGATACCTATGCCAGGGGTGGGGCATGAGGCTGATGAATTATCTGGCTGACCTAGACTGTCTGATATAATTTCTCCCTCCAATATTTTTGGGATCAGAATGTGTCAACTGGCCTCATGCAACTCCACCTGGCAGCAGGAATATTTGAAAACTGTTACGTTGCAGTCTTCTGGGTCCCATGATNCAGAGAGGAATAAGAAGACCCCTGACCTTCAAAAATGTAAAGTCTAAAAGGGGAGAAAGCATACAAATATAAGTGACTGTAACCCTTCCCTTTACTGTCTCCAGATGAAAAAGCATTACAAGCATCTTAGTGCTTAAGGACCATAAAACTCCATGTATTTCAGGGATCAAATTATGTACCAAAATGCACCTTTAAGAAGAACACACATTTTTTTAAACCCTCTTTTTGAAAGCACTTGATTTTGCCTTTTTAATTTTTCCTCTTAAACTACCTAATAAACTACCTCTGCTTGCAACACATTTCTAATTTCCTAACAGTGGTCACCCTTAATAATGACATACCAGCTTCTTCTATCATCACCCTGGATATTTACTTGTAGAAAAAAGTCTTTAAAGATTAAACAGTCATCTAACTCAAAATGGGAATTATGCAATCCAGTTGCACTGGCTTCCCAAAAGGGGCCGGGACTACTGGGGATGAATAGCTGCTCCCCTCTGACTATGAAGACGGAATGAATGGCTAGACCCCCAGCTGAAGACAGAAATGATTCTGTGTGTTAGATGCAAATTCCTAACGGGTGAGCAATCAACGGGAAGGGACCAGGACCACTGGGCTAGACACGTGACCTTCAGAATAGGTGGGAGATGTGCAGTGTGAAGAGCAGTTAGAGAAGTGACCGGAAATCAGTGGAGGACCTAAGGAAGCAGCAGTGAGTTCAGGAGAGAAATACTGACAAGTGAGGCAGAGTCTGATTCGAGAGGCGCTGTGGGGTCAGGGAGACCAGGGAACCTCTAGTCTGGCGTGTCAGGCAGACACCTGTCTGAGGACGTTTGTATTAAAGCAGGAGGTTGAACACAGTGGAGGCCTGGAGACAGCCTGGCTTCAGAAGCCTGGGCTTTAGTCCTGACTCTGCTAAATGATACTGAGAGTCACTGCAACTTGCCAGACCCCAGTGTCCTGAGCTGCATAAGAGAGAGCTACGCCCCCCCAGTGGTTCTCAGCCTGCACTGCAAATTAAAATCACCAAGGGTTTTCTTTTAATCTACTAATGCCTGGGTTCCACCCCTCAGACATTCTGATTTAATTGGGGTGGGGTGGGGTGGGGCACAGACATGGGTGTGTTTTAACAACGTTATTGACATATAATTCACATGTCAAAAATCCACCTTTGAAAGTGCACAATTCAGCGGGTTTTAGGACACAGAGTTATGCAACCATCACCTCTATCTAGTTTTAGAACATTTTCATCGCCCCAGAAAGAAACCCATGTGCCTACTGGCAGTCGTTCCCTATTTCCCCCTCCACTGAGCCCTAGGAAGCCACTAATGCACTTTCTGTCTCTATAGGTTTCTCTGGACATTTCATAAATGGAATTAATATGTGGTCCCCTGTGAGTGGTTTCTTTCCCTGAGCATATGGTTTCAAGGTTCATCCAGGTGGTAGCATGCATTAGCACCTCATTCCTTTTTCATGGCCTAATAATATTTCATTGTGTGGATATCCAATATAGTAAGCATGGATGGATTTTTAAACAATAGACTATTTTTTTTTGAGATCAGTTTTAGGTTCACAGCAAAATTGAGCAGAAGGTACAGAGATTTCTGTACCCCCTGACCCCACACGTGCTCAGCTTCCCCCACCAGTAACATCCCCCACCAGAGGGTACATTTGTTATAATCGATGGGCCTACACTGACAAGTCATAATTACTCAGAGTCTATGGTTTACATCAGGGTTCACTCTTGGTGGTATACATTCTATGGGTTTTGACAAATGTATAATGACATGTATTCACCATTACAGTATCGTTCAGAGTTGTTTCACCCTAAAATCTTTTACGCTCCACCTGTTCATCCCTCCCTCCCTGTGAACCACTGGCAGCCACTGATCTTTTTACTATTCTCATAGTTTTGCTCTTTACAGAATGCCATATCATGGATAATTTTAATGTTCTAATGTGTAGCCATGATTGAGAACTGCTGGGCTCCATGGCACATGTGGGTGAGCCAGGAGAGCCCCCAGGAGCCTCCGTGGCAGAGTCGGTCTCCAGTGGCACCATGCATGCATCCTGACTTACTGGTCAGCTAAGAGTCTGTACCCCTTATTTGACAACGAGGTTGGCTAGTGCTCTCTCAGGAGCTGGTGGGATATGTGGATGTGGGTGACTCTTTGATGAGGAGGCCAGAAGGCTACTCCTGGGAAAGGGAAGAGAAGGTGCTGCTAAAACCTGAAAGTGATTCTATGGAGGTTGTGTAGACTACAGATGGAGTTGTGAAGGTCAGAATAAAGTCACTGGTTGAGCACCCTTGCAGCCTTGCGAGTTCCTCTCCTAGAGTCTTTGTTGGGCTCTTTGGCCTGTTGTCCAGTTAGCAGAAGACCCCAGCCAGGTTCTTGCCTGTTAGACAGATTGGTGCCAATCCACTGAAATCACCATTTACTGGGTCAGAAGAGGTGGCCACATCTGTCCCCAACCTGTTTGGAATCTTTATTGCACCCAGAGGTGTTCACACGATTAGTGGGAAGTGCATTGATATAATACTTCTATTTCTGCCTCTTTTTTTTTTAACCTGGAAAGAAACAGTGAGTTTCAACACTATCACAAAGCAAGATGAAGACAGATGAAGGTGCGAAAGTCACAAATGCAGCCATGAAGGCATCTCCCATTATTCTGGGGCTATCAGAAGGGACCCCCACTTCCATTACTGCCCCCACCAACCTCCTCTCATTCAGCAGCCCCTGTGCTCTTTGTAAAACACAGATAAGGTAGTTTCTCCCTCTCCTCAGCTTAGCACCTCTCAGTTGCTTTCTTACCCTTAGGGTAAAATCCAAGACACTTGACCTGGTCTTAACCAGCCCTGTGGATCTGGACCTGCACTTGCTTTTCTTTCTTTCTCCCTCCAGTATATACACAACCTTCTGTCTCAGTGTCAATGCTTTTTCCTTAGAGACACCTTCTCTTCCCCCTCCACCTGCTGTCAAAAAATTAAACTTTATTC
>NW_017731463.1:4006271-4028155 GCF_001890085.2 Hipposideros armiger | reverse complement strand
TATTTAAACAAACAAACAAACAAACAAAAACCCCAAACTAATACCAACAGTAACATTTTGAACGTTTTTCTTTTCTTGACATTATAGCAGGAGTTTTTCCCATGTCATCAGTCTTTGAAAACATAATTTTTTATGGCTGCATATTATTTCCTCATTTCGTTCTTCCTCAATGTATTTAACCAGATTCCTACTGTTGTGCATTTAGGTTCCTAATTTTCCAATATTATATGTAATTCTGTGATTAATATCCTTGTATACAAACTCCTGTCCACATCTCTGATGAACCCAGAAATCAACCGCGATTGTACAAGTTGAAATGGTCTCAAAACCCCCAATTCCAAAACCAAAGGAAGCCCATGACATCTTAAAGATTTCTGCTACTTGATGGGGCATGGGTGCCCTGGCCTCCTCTGCCCTGGGTGTGGCCTTCCCCCGGGGTCTGAGCCAATTTTCACTTTGACACGATTCCCAGTTTAACTTTGGGCTTTCCCAAAGGAAACCCATTCAAACAAAGCAGGAAGGGTTTAGGAGAAACGGACTGAGAATTTGGGGGCCCGGCCATGGGCCCGCTGGTAATTCCCCCCCTCCCACCCCTTTCTGCTTCCCCCCTTCCCTCCGCTCCCTTCGGCCTTGCCGGACTGGAAACTCAACCTCCCGAACCGGTAGACCACCTTGATTTCAGGGCCCTGAGGGTTGGCCTAAGCTTCTACCCAACCCCTAATCGAGGATTTTTTTTCTCAACGCAGAGAGCTCCCTTTCTGAGAGGAATGCTGGTGCCAGCAGCTAATTCTCACACTTAGAAGAGGTTGTAGCTTAGCAGGGGTTGAACAGTGTGAATGCTAGGCGCTGAAAGGTGTTCAAAGTCAAGAATTAGGTGTTGGATAGCAATGTAAATAACAGCATAATTTGTTTACACCGCCAGATTCCAGAGCCACCATTTTAATATGAGTAGCCGACTCAGCCAGACAGCCTATGCCTGGGAGTTACATTTTCCTATTAACAACCTAGAATCAGATGTAACCTAGAAAACGAAAAATCAGAAGAGAGTTTTAGTGCTGAAACCACGCCCCTCCTCCCAGGGCCCCATCCTACCTTGCCCAGGTGACCTAACATGTCATGTTCCCAGTACGTGTCAACTCCTCTTTCTGGAAGAAACACTTATTAATCCAGCCTTAGAACCAGTTTTCGATGCGTCCAGAACTCTGTTAATTCTATGAGTGATAGGTGCATTAAAATGGATATAAAATATGGAACAGGTATATATTTCATCAAAGCTTAACTAAAAATTAACATCTAGAAAAGCACAAACTCAGTCACTTAGCTCCAAGTGGTGAAGGCTGACGGAGTGAACCTACTAGAGGTGGTGTGAGCAGGGGGTGCCTCTGGTTTGGTCAGTCAATTCAGAAAGTATGCATTAAAGTTCAGCTGTGTTTCCAGATGTGAGAGAGCAGCAAATGTTTTTAAGGGGAAAAAACCGCTGGGAGGCTGGGGTCTAGTAAGCCACAGCCCAAATCCCAGCAGGGAAAGACACACAATGGGTTCTCTGTCCAGGAAGACATTGTCAAGCCTGAGGAGTCCAGCATTCTGAGGGCGAGGTCTGGGGCGTCCTGAATGTGCAGCTCTGGTGTCCTCAGGACGTGTCACCGCATTGATGTATGACTACCAACCAGGGAAACTCGCCTGGGATTTGAGTGTTCAGAGTTTTTATTGGGGTTTCATTGTGTAAGCCTGATGAATTGAATCATTGGCCATGGGGGATTGAATCCAATCTCCCCTCCCCAGAAACTGGGATGATATCACATGGCTCACAGAGACACATCTCTAATCACATGGTTGGTTTTTCTAGCATGGCAATCCCCCATCCTGAAAGTATCTAGGAAGCCACCATGAGTCACCTTGTGAGCATAAACTCAGGAGTAGTTCAAGGGGTCCACCACGAATAAGACACTCCCGTCACTCCAGAAATTCCAAGGGTTTAGAGCCTCCCTCCCAGCAACCAGGAACAAAGGCCAGTCAAAATCTTTATCATACAGCACATGCCACATTGTCAAGTTTTAATATATTTCCTCTACTTCTCCCTGAACTTTTCTGAGCTCTGTTATATAGGGTAGGAATTATAACTACAGGGTTATATTAATAAGTGTATCCTAAATAAATCTAAAAAAAATATCCTAAAAATAAGTGTACTCATGCAAATAAATGAATTCACTGATCTATACTTAAAGCTGGCAGTGCCCCCTCTTTCATTGTGTCCATTTGCCAATCACAGATGAATGCGTGGGTGTGAAAGCACCACGTGGCAGCACATGCTGAACCGTCCTCTCCCCTCTGACCTTCTTCACTCTCTTGGCCACGTAGCTGGCACTGAAACCCGATGCCTGAATTTCCCAGGCCTGTCTTCTTCACCACATCGCAGACAACGAATGGTTTTGTCTGCGCTTTTATTGTACTCACAATCACTTTTGCCTTGTCAGGTTCTATGCACGTTAGCCTGGAGGGTTCAGCCACCATTCTTTTAATTCCTACTCTCATTTGGCTCGTGTAAGTAGTTACGAGGTATTGGGAAGCTCTGAAGAAAACACCCAGCCTCTTGCAGCTTCCTGTGGAAAGGCCCTGAGTGCTAGCTATCCCTCTCCCAGTGAACAAAGGAGGTAGAACCACCTACTTTCAGAGGTGGCCTGAGGAAGAGAAAGCCCCGGCGTTCCATCCATAGATTGGTCTTTCTGGAAGATTCTGGAGCAGCCCAGTAAGAGTTAGGTGTGGGGAACAAGTGGCTTCTCTGACTGGAGCTCTGGCATGTCTCTGGGCACTTGAGAGGGAGCTATTCACTCTGCAGGGCAGGGCGTCACTTTCCACTTCCATCCGTCCCACCTGCCCCAGGACCCTCCTTGAGACACAGCCTGCTTCCCTCTTCTGTGTCCCTCACCAGCTAAAACACACAAGCTCAGTGGTGACACTCGGGATCCTAGCGGAGGCTTCCTGAGGATGGGCCCAGGTGAACCGAACTTGGAGACAGGTGAGTGTGGAGGTAGCAGAGCCAGCCCCGGGGGAAGATGGCCTGGAAACCTGAGTCATACCTCTTCACCACTCACCCAAAGATGGGATTTTTCTTTGACTATTGTGCTATCTTCTCTTTGCAAAGCTATTGATCCTGCTGCCAAATCTACCCTAAGCCTGCCTCCTGCATCAGCAAGATGTGACAAATTGAGTCACAGGAGGACACAGAAAGGGCCAGCCTGTGAGTGGGAAGCCCCTGAGCTCACACTATTCCCTTGGACATTTTGTCTGTAGGCCCAGCACTGACTGGCTGGCCCGCCAACCCAGGCAGAATTGAAATTTAGCACGAGGTGAGGACTGCAACATTTGGGCATGTTCACCAAGTCCAGAGCTTGGCACCAGGCATCTTGGCTTCCTCCAAGCAGCTGCACAGAAGCAGTGGCCAAGCCTGTCTTGTGTTTGATGAGTCATCTCGAGTCAGCACTGTGCAGCACAGACATCCTATAGTGCTTCTTTAGCTGCTGTGTCTGGCTCAGGCTTTTTCCAGAAGACGTGGAAGCCAAATACCCAGGCCCCAACTCTAACGGGCACTTTGTGATTCCTTGTAAGTGGACTTGAATCTCCGAGGGCTCATCTCTGTTCCTTATTGTTTGCTTGCTGGCCCTGTGAAGAAAGGTGGAAGAAACTGGTTTGACTTGAATGAAAAAAAAAAAAAAGAAAGCAAAGAGAATTTGACAGTCTGTGCACTTAGGAAAGCATACGCCGGTGTGAAGTCCTTCTCTGTTCTTATTCTAAGACCAGGGCTTTATACTATATGACGGTTAAGCAGCAAAACAGCTTTTGAGTCTGAAAATTTTCTAGCAAGTACGATCAGAGAATCTACTTCTTTAGAGATTTCTAATATAAATGTGTGCTGTGTATAAAACTTCCGAGGTCACTTTTTTATATGCATTATCTTATTTAAGCTTGACACAACTCTAAGAATGAAACATCTATTTTCACCTTCATTTTACAGAAGAGAAAACAGGTTCATACAAATGAAATGATGTGCTCAAGTGTGATGTCACACACAGTTAGTTGACTGTCGCTTAAATATAGAACCAACAATCTGGTTCGAAATCCAATTTATGTTTTCCCCCCAAACAATCCACTCTATTCCCCTGAGATATCTTAAATGAAAAGCTGTCTAAATATTTTGAAGAATCCTTCAAACAACCTGTGTTTTAGGATCCTTAGAAGTTTTGATGGAAACCTGTGCATCCCTCACATGGCCACAAGATGGCAGGATAGCCTTGAAGATGGAGAAATTGGCTCCATTCCTCGCACCAGTAGAGGGCTGTAGTTCCTTGTTTCAAAAAGTGAGAAATGAAAACAAAACAAAACAAAAAAAAAAAAAAGGGAAAAACAAAACAATAAAACTTCAGTGTCTACACTGATGAACTAGGATGGTGGGAGGTTTGTTTTTCTTTTTTCTTTTTCTTTTTTAAACGAGGCAGTAAAAGTTCAAACAAGTCTCCATTTTCACCACTGTGTTTGCTTTTAGAGGCACGAGGTCAGGACTTGGGCCAGCCGCCTAGCCTACATTATTCATCTGTCCAGCTCCAGCCCTGGAACAAATGTGAAGAAATGAAGTAGCTTCAGTCGAGGGGAAACAGTGTTGTTATTGTTGCTGGTGACAGTTCTATTTGCCAACAAACATAAAAACATACTTTGGAACCCGGAATGGGCTTGTCAGAGGGAACTTTTGTTCCATGTTTGGGCTGGGACGCTTCCAGATAGAAATCAGGCTGGCATTTGAACTTCAGGAGGCCGGGACGGAGCTGTGCACAGCAGCCACTGACCCGAAAGGCCGGGCCATCAGCTGCAGTTTTCATCTGGGTGTTGTTTGACTGCCGTCCACGAGGCTCCACATTGCCAACTCGGGTCACTGCCCTGACTGGGCATGACGGGGGAGGAGGGCAGGGCACACAGTCCAGGGTGACAGGCTCTCCACAAAAGGGGATAAACAGACGTTGGAGTCTGAGCTTTTGGAAGGTGGGCCTCCGTTGGGGGCTTGGGGATAGCAAAAGTGGCCCTGGTTTTGCAGGGTTCTCTTGGCGCAAGATGGTTGGCAGCACCTTAGGATCCTTTTGATACATGGATCCGTTACTTTAGGGAAAAACGTCTTTGCTGTGTCTGCTGGTGAGAGTTTAGGGTAATAAACATGTTAACGCCAGTCTTAAAGGCATAATTCAGGAGGCCAATGTGCAGATCCCTGCTACTGTGACGTAATTCAAGTTGAAGGGCCTGTGCAGAGCTGTCTGGGAGCTGCCTCCTTTCCCTGCAGATGGGAGAATCTTGCGTGATGGACTGACTTACACTGAAACGGTATCTATTTGGAAAGGAGAGAGCGCGATGAATGACTACCCTGGTGAATGTCAGTAACACACGGAGAACTGAAAGTCCTCGGTGAATATCATCTCGTTGCTTCTCACAACCTCTCCAAGGCCACAGCATCACTGGACATTTTAAACTGAGCTTTAAGCTGGAAAGGCATCTTAGAGATGATCCAGGCCCAAACTCTCCTGTCTATAAGTTGGGGAGTTCCCCATAGGAGGAGTTCAAGAGATGTTCAAGGAATGGACGAGGCCCTTGTTTTACAGATCAAGTGACAGTTCCCGGGAAGTGAAGCGATTGCCCCAATCAGACACCTATGGATGGCAGAGCAGAGATCGGAACAGAGCCTTAACTCACGTTGGCACTGCTTCTACTCCATCTTGCTTCCTCACATTTTAAAACCCTCACAGTTATTGAAAGCCTTACTTTAATCTACAGTTTGCCTCAGGACAACACAGTAATATGCCAGAGGCAACCCAATGAGAGACCTCTTATTTCCAACCTTCAGGCTCATTTGAATCTCAGTTCCAACCATTGGGCCTGGCAAACTTCAGCTGACTCTAGAGCAAAGAGTTTTATTTCCATCATTCAGCCTCAGATTTATGGATATTTGTGATAGAGGCATAGAAGGTATTCCATAGAGCAGAGGTTGACAATTTTTTTTTTTCTGCAAAGGGCCAGATAGTAAATATGTTAGGACTTGTGGGCTATATACAGCGTCTGTCACAACGACTCAATTTTGTGGTTCTAGCATGAAAGCGGCCATTAGAGAATGCATAGATGAAGGAGCGTATGTAACTTTACTTACCAAACCGGGCAGGAGGAGAACTGGATTTGGCCCTTTGGCTCAAGTTTGCCGATCTGTACAATGGGACACTCCGTCTTTGACTCGCTCATCTTCAGCCCATTCCAGATCTAAGCGGAGGGATGTTACTCACCTTTGCAGAGTGTACTGATGTTCAGCTGTGTCACCTCAGCTTAATAAATAGAGTTCTTAATTGTTTCAGTCAGGGACTTGAGGGTCCTAAAAAGACGATTTGTTTGTGTGGGGCTCCTGTGTTTATGGATTAGGCCGTTGGAGCCTGGGAGGTAGGAGGGTTAAGCTGATGTGATATCAAACTTTCGAGAAGAGGAAACAGAAGAGGGGGGAGGGAACATCTTTGTGACTGTCCAACGTGTGTGCTAGAGGCTATGGTGTGTCAAGGCACTGTGCTCCATCATCTCACTTAATCCTCACGAGATCCCCGGAGATTTTTATTATTCGAATTTTAGAGATACGGACTCAGAAAGATTAAGTAATCTGCTCAAGTCTCGTTCTAGAAAGCAGCGGAGTCTCCTCTGTACCACACTGTGTGTTTAATTCTTAGGAATAATCACCTGTTCTTAGCGGCAAGGCAGGCATCCTAATAATCTGTATGTGCTTAACTGCTGCACGTTGGTTGGTGCTCAAGAAATGTTTGTTGGATGTTAAATGAGTATTTGATGGGATGACAAGATCTTTTCCTTGCCATTTTTTTCCTATTGTTTTCTGTAAAGAATAACTGTCCACTCCAGTCCCACATTGGCTCCACCCCCAGGTTTGAGCTATTAAGTGCAGGATTTCCCNCATAACGCTCATTTCTGACAGTGATGTGTTTGGGCCAAGATGGACTATCTCCACACCCCCTCCATTTCCCCCAGGCTTCCTTGCTTCCTTGGGAAACTGATAAAATGTGAAGACACACACTAGGACCTTGTTTATCTAGGGGATACAGTGCTGGCTCTGAATCTTATCTACTGTGCCATTGTGGACAAATCCTGTGTCCTCCCTGAGTCTTGCCTTCCTTATCCTGTAAAAGGGGAAAATGCCATCTATTGCACAGGGGTGTGAGATTAAATGACGTAAAATATATGAAACTGTCACGCGACCATTCAGATACTAGGATTTTCTCCTTGCCATTTTCCCTCCTCTCATGTATTTTTCATAGGATAACGGAGCCATGAAAATAGCATGGAGAATGTGGAGGAAATGGTACAAGTATCTGTATTTTGCCCTCTCCGATGTTCTCAGGGTTTATTTGGATTCCTCACATCCCATCAGCCGACACGGAGAAGTTTACTTGCTGAGAATGGAAGCGTCTCGGGGGTTTTGTCAGTTTGTTCAGCGATTATCCCTAGTACCAACAGTGCGTGGCACACAGTAGGAGCTCCATAAATATTTGCTGAGTGAATGTAGTTTGTAAGATAACAATAAGAAATATATCGATTGTGCGCTTTCCAAGCCCGTTTACTTCCTGCCTCCGTTTGAGAGTCCCAGCTCTGGGCTGGTTCCAAAGCTACTTGTGGAGCCCTGATTCTGTGCTGGGTTCTGTGGGGTACATGAGACGTGGCAGATACAGAGAGGAATAAGAAGACCCCTGACCTTCAAAAATGTAAAGTCTAAAAGGGGAGAAAGCATACAAATATAAGTGACTGTAACCCTTCCCTTTACNAGCCAGCGCCCTGGGTGGTGTCAGGCTGAGGGAGGACACATCTGGGGACAGCGCAGAGGAGAGTCGCTGATGGAAACAACAAGCACCGTCTAAAACCTCAAAGATGTATTCTTTCTCAAAATTCGTGGCAGATGTAGCCATTCTCTGATAAACCCTGGGGTCTGCAGGCCCACCTCTGGTGTTTGGTTGGGTTGGGGACTGCCGCCCATGCCTTGTGACTGGAGAAGTGGGTTCTCTTCTCTCAGTTTCGGTTTCCTCCTGGGGCCCTCCCAGGCAACCCCACATGCCCCATCCAGTTAGAGGAAGAGAGCAGCTAGTGACCTGCTGGTGTTCTCCACGTAAAGGCCCCGAGGGGTAGTGAAATTACGTACAGTTAAAAATGTGACGGCGTCTGCAGTGAGGACCGGACTTTCCCCCGATCCAAAGGCCACCCTGTGTGTGACACACTCTGGAGGTGTCTTTGCATCTGGACTTCTTTATGGAGCAGATCTCAGCTCATCCTCAAAGTGGAATCTGAAACAGCAGAGCGAGAGGGAATTTGGCTTCTGCCAAGATCCAGGGGAGATGCACCGTGTTAGAATTTTGTCAGGGGAAGTGATGGAGTAGGTGGGTGGGCAATTGCTGAATCTATAGGGAACTAGCCAACATCCACCCTCCCCTCTTAGGAGGCCTTGCTGTGACAGGAGACCATGGGCTGGGGGAGGGGACTTCCACTACCCCAAACAGCTTGTTAACATGGACCAAGTGACTTACCATCTTTGGGTCAGTTATCTGGAAAAGAAGGACATGGGGTGATAATTTCAAATGTGTATTCCATGCCAGAAGCTGGGGGCTGAATGTCTGGAGGGTCAGGGCCTTATTTTTTTTTGTTTGTTTTTTTTAGCTGAGCCATCCTGCTACCTGATGGCAGCTCAGCGGCTGCTCAGCTTGGGCTGGACTCGAACCGCTGTTGCTCAGAGCTCAAACTCTTGAGCGAGCTCTTAACCAACTGAGCCACTCGGCCGGCCCTTAGGGCCTTATTTTTGGAGGGGAGGTGTGATGTGATTTTATTTTAAAATATTAACAGTTTTGAGCACTTGATTCTAGAAAGGATTAATCCTTTGTCATCTTTGGTGCTAAATTATTATCCAGTTTTCATTTATCTTTTAATTCTTTTTGACATATGGAGCATTTGATGTAGTTAATTCCAGAAATTCTTTTGTGGTTTTTATTACATTGATTTTATGCTTTCAAAGTTTCTTCTTTCTCATACAGAGACAGGTATTCATGCATTCTTTTAGTGGTTTTATTCTCTAGATTTCACTTTTAAAATACTATTTTTTTTTGTTTAAAGTTTTCAGTTAACGTGTACCTATTTTAAAATTTTGACTAGCATGTAAATAATATATATATATTTTCCTTTTCATGAAAAATTAAAATGCCACATTTACACCCAATCCCATTACCTTCCCCAAAGGCAACTACCATTAATAATTGATGTGTGAATTCTTCAAACTCTCTCTAAATGTATGGCATATGTGTGTGCATGTGTATGTGGCGTTTATTTCTACATAAGTTTATTTCTACATAAATGCATACGCATACATCTGTATACGTATCATTCTGCAGCTTGGTTTTCTTCATGTAACATTAGCTCTTGGGGATCTTTCTATGCCAGTGCACATAGCTTTACCTTATTCTTTTTAACTGCATGATAGTACGTGTTACACATGTACTGTGATTTACACTTGGCTTTTAAATTCATCTAAAATTTGTGTCAGTGACTGGTGTGAGTGAGACGAGGGTCTAGATGGATTTCCTTTCCCCAAACAGCCAATTTTCCCAACAGCAACTCTTTTCCTGTGTGTTGAGTGGCGGGGGAGGGTGTTTTATTTCATAGTCCGCTTTCTAAGTCAGCACACAGGACAATACATTTTAGAAATAGGCATAGAGAAATGTGTATGCGACTCTACAATTAGAAAGTGAGTTCCCACCTGTAGTCTCATGTGACTCTCACTGTGACTGCGTGACATGGGGAGTATTATTTTTTCTAGTCTATACCTGAGCAGGTGAGAGGTAAGGTGCGAGGTGTAAGGTCAAGGGGCTGCCCAAGGTCACACAGCTAAGGGTGGGCTGGAGCTTGGACTCAAGTCTTTTGACTTTCAAGCTTTCCTGCACCGTGGCCATGACCTCAAGGAGGGTCAGCAGTTGGGAGCAGGAAAGAGGGAAACAGCCTCTCCCTGCCTCCCTGATGCTTGCTTTTCCTTTCTTCCTTCCTATTGAGTGTCCACTATATTCAACAATTATTTATTGAGCTTCTCCTATGTGACAGGCACTGTGCTGGCTTTTGCCGTAAACAACCTTTAGGACTTCCCTCGTCTCAGCTTCAGTTTCCTCACCTATATAATGACCCGTGAGGTACATTTAAACTCCAAGATTCTATTTAAAAGGCTCTTTTAGTTAACAAGGACATTAAATTCAGCAAATCACCAATTTCCTTGAGCATTTTGTTTAAAGTCAAGAATTCACTATATTATTTTGGAAACTTCATAAGGTCCCAGCACGGGAAGGGACGCTGTGCAATCAATTGTTCTGTCAGGACTCGTGCTTCTGACAGGTAGGTGATGGATCAGTTTTTCAGGAGAGTTGTTGCTTAACCTTTCTGGTTTTTTTTTTTTTACGTTTATGTTAAAACACACTTTTTTCACCTCACTATCTGTGGGGCCGAGGTCTCGGGATGTCGTGTGTCTGTGTTCCCGGTATCCCGTGTCTCCCACGGGCCCTCTCAAAAGTGGGGCTGTGTTCTGGAGTCAGTCTCAATTTACGTGTGGGAGAGCATGCTGCGACACGCACTCTCTGGCTGTTAGCAGGATTGGTTGGCAGGATTCGGGCCCTCACTGGCTATTGGCTAGAAACATTAATTCCTGGCTCTGAGTGCCTTTCCATTGGGCAGCTCACAACATGGGAGCTGACTTCTTTCAGAGCAAGTGAGCAAGAGACGGCGTACCAAGATGGAAGCCACCACCCTTTTGCACCTCATTTTGGAAGTGAGCTGGTGTAGGGAGCTGGGGACTGACTTAGAGGCCGCCTACCGCTAGGAATGGCTGTTCCTCAGCTGAAGCCTAGAGAAGACAAGTAACTTTGCTAAGGTTGTGCAAGTGGCAGTGGAGAAGCTGGGTGACAACCAGGTGGTCTGCAGAAGTAGCTCTCATTATCACTTGGCTTCCCTGCTTCATGGCTGGAAGGCCGTGTGGACTGGCTTTAAACTTGTGGGTTGCACAGCGAAAGGTCCCACTAGGGCAGGCACCTTTTCTCTGCAATATGATTAGAGAAAAAGTTAGCACTTGCTTAGTTAAAATAGATCTATTATCTCATTGATGGGTTTTATTCTGTCTTCGTTTTATTCTCCGTTAAAAATAGCACATCTCTGGGAGTTGCTAGGAGTGGAATTGCTGAATCAGAGAGGTGTGTCTAACACACTAGTCACGCTCCTTAAAGGGCCTGCACCAATGTTCATGCCCTGCCCCCGTAGCATGAGAGCAGCGTTCCCATTTCTTTTCTCTAACTCTTCACCAGACCTAATATCATCGGCTTTCTTCTGTTAGCCAATCCAATGGGTGGGAAATGGAATTTCAGTGATGATTAATTTGCAATCTCCTGACTACCAGCTTGGTTAAATACCTTTTCATGTATATTAGCCACTGGGTGTCCTCTTGTAAAAAAACCACATCCACACCTTTTGCCTGCTTTTTCAGTTTGGACTATCTTTTTTTCTTATTGATTTGTAAGAGTTTTTCACTTATTCTGGATTCTCATTCTTTGTCAGTTATATGTATTACAAATATTTTTGTTCAGGCTGTGGTTTGTCTTTTAACTTTACTTAAGCTGTCATTTTTGAGTAACATTTATTAATAACATGCGTGAATGTATCTATCTTTTTCTTTATGATTTCTTCTTTTTGTATCTAGTTTAAACACTTTTTTCTCTACTCTGAAAATGTGAAAAATACACCTTTCTATTTTCTTCTAAAAGTTTTGAATTTTGATTTTTTTTCAGTTAGGTATTTAATTCATATTTTGTTTTGACATATGTTAAGAATCTACTTTTAACTTTATTTTTCCAAATGAGATAACCTATTGCCCCAGTATCATTTATTAAAGTTTTATTGTTTTCCCTACAGATTCAAAGTGCCACTTATGCCATACATGAAGTTTACAGACACATCTGGGTCTGTTTCTCAGCCTTTATCTGTTCCTTTCCTATTTGTTTACCCTTGTGCTGATCCACATTCTCTTAAGTACAGTAGGCTAATAAACATTTTTTTGTATTTGGTAGGCATGTTGCCTTTCCTTATTCTTTGCCCTCAAAATTGACTTTAGCTGTTTTTGTTCTTTCATATACATTTCTTTCTTTCTGTCTGTCTTTTTCTTAAAT
The DNA here is from genome assembly GCF_001890085.2 of Hipposideros armiger. NCBI lineage: Eukaryota > Metazoa > Chordata > Mammalia > Chiroptera > Hipposideridae > Hipposideros > Hipposideros armiger. The sequence continues at coordinate 4,015,898 of NW_017731463.1, read as the reverse complement.
CAGTATGTCAAGTTTTATCTAAACCCAAGAGCTATAGAGAACTGGGGAGAATTTGTGAAGAATTGACATAGTTATGATTTTCAATCTTCTCATCCATAAGTATGGTCTAATTCTTTATTCAGGATTTCTTTTATACCTTTTGATAATAATCAGTAACTTTCAAGAGGCTTGACCATTGTTAGAGGGGAAACTTGTTCTTTGATCTTGATTTCTAAGAGGAAGGAGCACACTCTACTTCTTCTCCCTCTTCACCGTTGGAGAGATGGAATTACTCACCTGATGTCAAATTTGCAAAGACCAAGTCAGTTTAGCACCATCCTTTTTTATTTGGGGAATAAGAAGACTGTAGTCAGCTGGCATTTTTCTTGTTTCTCTAGGGTTTGTTTTGTGCTGGAAGCTCTGTTGAATGTAAGTTATGACAGTAGCATCCTTCTCTCATTGCTGACCTCAGAGAAGTTTCAACATTTTTTTCAATTAAGATGATGTTTCTTACAGGCTTTTTTGTAGGTACACTTTATCAGTTTAAAGTAGTATCCTATTTCTAGGTTGCCATTTTTCATGAATGGATGTTGAATTTTATCAAGTTATTTTCTTCATTTATTAAAATAATCATATTATTTTTCTCCTTTATTTACACCAATTTTTTATCTTATGCCTTTAAATTTTGATGTAATTTAAAACTTATATAAAATTAATTTGCACAAGGAACTCATAACTCTTTACCTATACTTGCCAGTTATTTACATTTTGCCTCATTTGCTTTATCATTTTTCTACATACACATATACATGTGCACGTTACTTATTTCTTCTGAACTATTTTAGACTAGATTGGAGATATTATGTCCTTTTACCCCTGAATTCTTCAGTGTATATTTACTAAGAACAAAGGCATTCTCTTATATAACTAGAGTTCAGTAATTAAGTCAGGAAATTAAACATCTATCCATTACTATTTCTATGTGTGAATGTTAAACCAACCTTGCATTCTTAGGACAAACTCCACTATGACACGACATTTTATCCTCATATATCATTGAATTTGATTGGCTTTTTTTTTAAAAATTGTGTTTAAGAGAGAGCTTGGCCCTGTAATTTGTTTCTTGGTAATGCCCTTCCTCAGTCTTAAAAAGTTGGAAAGCATTCTCATTTTTTCCATTTCTTGTAAGAGTTGTAAACAATTGGTATTATTTCTTCATTAAATGTTGTAAAGAATTTATCCCTGAAGGGGCAAGAAGGTTTTTAAATTTTGGATTCAATTTAATAAATGTAAGACTAGATTTTCTCTTTTATGTCCATTTAGTAAATGTTAAAACTGTCATTTAATTGAATTTTCCAAATTATTATAAAAAAGTTGCTCATAATATTATCCTATTGTCTTTTTAATGTATGAGGATATATAATCATGTCTCCTATTTCATTCTTCATATTTTTATTTGTGCTTTCTCTGTTTTTTTCTTGGTTAGCCTTACTATGGATTTATTAATTTGTTAGTCTTTTAATAACCAACTTTTTGCCTTGCAGATTCTTTATTTCTATTTTATTTTCTTCTTTTTTCTTTCTTTGGGTTTAATTTGCCATTCTTAACTTCTTAAAGTAGATATTAGAACACTGGTTTTTCAGCCTTTCTCTTTCCTAATATATGCTTTTAAGGTTATAAATTTTTCTTTAAGCACTGCTTTAGCAACTTTCCATATGCTTGGATATATAGTATTCATCATAATGTCAAGGTAAATTTTATTTTCTATTGTGATTTCTTCTTTGACTCTTAAATAATGTCATTATTTAAGAGTCATAGTTTATTATTTCATTTCTAAGTATTTATGGTAATTTTCTATTTTTTATGTAACTAATTTCTAGTTTAATTTTACTGTAGTCAGAGAATATGCTTTAACTTATTTCTACATTTTCAAAATTTTGAAGACTTTTATGGTCAATATTGGTAAAGGGTGCATATATACTTGGAAAGAATATTATTCTTTAGTTTTTAGGTACAATATTTAAATATGTCAATTAATTTGACTAAAAATAGTCTAATTAGTTGGTTAATCATATCAGTTCTTTTATATTATTACCAATTTTTTTTTTGGTCTTAATCTATCAGCTAATGAGAAAAGTGTGTTAATATCTTTTTATGCTTTTGAATTTGACAGTTTCTCTTTTGTTATGTCAAATTTTGCTTTATGTATTTTGGGACTATGTTATAAGCTATATAAAAATTTAAAATTATTTTTTAAAAAGATTTTTATTAAAATATAGCTAACATACAATATTATATTAGCTCCAGGTATACACCATAGTTATTCAATATTTATATACCTAAAGAAGTGATCCCCATGATAAATCCAGCAACCATCTGACACCGTACCATGCTATTGCAATATTATTGACTATATTTGCTATGCTGTACACTGTGTCCCCACGACTTATTTGTATCATACCTGGAAATTTGGACCATTTACTGTCTTTTGCCTTTCCTCCCCCTCTTTAATGTTTTTAAAGTTACAATTGACATGCAATATTATTTTATATTAATTTCAGGTGTATAGCATATGGTTAGACACTTATATAATTTAAGAAGTGATCCCCCTGACTAGTTTAGTACCCACCTGGCACTATACATAGTTATTATTGACTATATTCCTTACGTTTTACTTTACATCCCCATGACTATTTTGTAACTACCAATTTGTACTTCTTAATCCCTTCACTTTTTTTATCCTGCTGCCTAAGCCCCCTCCCGTCTATCATCCTGATAAAGTAGTACTCATCTGACACCATACATAGTTATTATAATATTACTGACTCTATTCCTATGCTATACCCTACATCCATCCCTATGACTACTTTGTAACAATCAATTTGTTTTTCTTAATTCTTTCTTCTTTTTCAGCCCCCCCCCCAAAAAACCCTCCCATCTGGCAACCATCAATAGGTTCTCTGTTTCTGTTAGTTTATTTATTTTGTCCTTTAGATTCCACATATAAACAAAATTACATTGTATCAGTCTTTCTGTGTCTGACACTCCACTCAGCACAATACCCTCCAGGTCCATCCATGCCATCACAGATAACAAGAACTCATTCTCTCCCATGGCTGTGCAATATTTCATTGTATATATACACCAACTACTCTTTATTCACTCATCCACTGATGGACACCCAGGCTGCCTCCATATCTTGGCCATTGTAAACAGTGCTGCAGTGAACATGTGGGTGCACATGTCCCCTCAAAGCAGTGTTTTGGGTTTCTTGGGATAAATTCCCAGAAATGGGATTACTGGGTCCTTCTTTGTCTCTTGTTATAGTCTTTGTTTTAAAGTCTATTTTGTCTGGTATAAGTATTGCTACTCCAGCTATGGTGGCTGCCTGGGCCTATACCCCATTCTGCACTCAGCTGCTGCTTACCACTTTTTGTGTCTATTACAGAGAACTCAAGAAAGAAACAATGGATTCCGCCGGCACTTCTGTCTGGGAGAAAGCTGGCCCTCCAGTGCTTGCCCTGGAGTCAGACAACTCAGTTCCTCCCTGTATGTCCCTGGCGCCTTTCGAGCCGCTGCCCCAGTGCTGGAGCTCAGAGCAAGTGAGTCTATCAGCAGGTAAGTCCATGCGCAGGCCCTTTAAGAGGAGCTCCTGGGAGTGCAGCTATCCTCTGTCTCACTGGGTCACATGACTTTTAAAAATCAATCTGATTTTTAAAAGTCACATGCGGGTGCGGGACCAGCCTGTTTTGTGTCCCTGCCCCTTCTACCAGTCTTGAGGTGGCTTTTGTATGTTCTTTATGTAGGACTTTGGTCCAGGTAGACTTCAGGTGATTCTCAATGATGGTTGTTCTGTAGTTTAGTTGTAATTTTGATGGGGTCATGAGAGGAGGCAAGCCCAGTGTTTAGCTACTGCGCCATCTTAACTGGAAAAACCCTTAAAATTGTTATATTTTCCTGATGAATTGAACTTTTTATATATGGCTGAAAAAACTCCAATCTGATCATCTTTGTTTCTGTTTTTGGTTGAGTTTAATCAGATTTCATTTTTGGGATATATTGTGACTTATGTTTTCCAATCTTTTTCTTTAAGTATCTTTTTTTGGCACGTCCCCCCACTGATTCTTTTGGAATCAGTGATGGCATTCCCTTCTCCAACTTTGTTTCTCTGCTGGTTTGGAATTCTTCAAATATCCAATGATCACAATCATGCCTACTTCATATTTTGCTATAATTGTAAACAACTTTAGCTTTCTACTTTTAATAAAAAATTAGATTTTATTTGTATTTTTTACTGTCTATAATTACAATTGATATTCTATCAATTTCCATTCTTACCATTTTTTTTTCTTGCTTACATACCATAGTTTATCTTTGGGTTAGTTTTGTTTTCTTTTTTCTTACTAAGGAACATCTTACAGTAAAAGTCTGTGGGGGTTTAAGCAATCTTAATCTTTTATATCTGAAAATATTTTTATATTACTCTCATTGTTAAATGGTAGCTGAACTCAGTATAAAATTTTAAGTTAACACTTAGTTTTCCTCAGCATTTTGAAAATATTATTCCATTGTCTTCTAACCTCTGTTCGGGTGGCTATGAAATTTCCTGAGTGTCTAATTGTTATTTCTTTGTAAATAATTTGTCACTTTTCTCTTGTGGCTTTTAAGATTTTTTCTTTATCTGAGTAGTTCTATAGCTTTACTATAATGATTTATATACTGAGGAGTTGAAGAACACTTTCCTCTAAGATTTCATGTCCTCCTTTAATTATGGCAAATTCTTAATTATTATCATTACAAATAGTACTTCTCTGATATTCCCAATATTCACTTATTTTTGTAATCCTATTAAATTAATGTAGGCGTTTCTTTATCTAGCCCCTATGTCTCTTACCTGTGGGAAAAATACATACATATATGTGTGTGTATATATATATATATATATATATATATATATATAGAGAGAGAGAGAGAGAGAGAGAGAGAAAGAGAAATTGTTTTGTTCTGTGCTGTATTCTGAGCGAATTCTTTAGTATTCCTTTCTAATTAGCATGTTCTTTCTTTTACCATGTTCAGTCTAGAATTGATTTCATACAAGTATAATGAGGTTTTTTGTTGTTTTTTTTAAAGATTTTTTTATTGGGGAATTGGGGGATGGGAACAGCGCTGGGGAATTGGGGTGAGGGGAACAGACAAGTTGCTGTCCTTTTGTTCTTCAGTCTAGTTGTGGAAGACGTTGCTTCACTGGCCCATGCTGGCACCATCATTGTGCTCTTCCCGGGCGAGGCAGATCAGTCGCCGGCTTCTGTACGGCCGCTCACAGTGGCTACTGGCCGCTCTCGCTGGCTGCTGGCTACACACGGTAGCCCATGGCAACCCACTGCCAAAGGGGCTGCAGCCTACACCATCACTGGCGACTGACGGCAGCCTAGCTCCAGGTTGAGCTGTTGTTCAGCATTTTAGCTGTGGAGGGCAGTGTCACTGGCCCTCATATGTGGGATCCGAACCGGGGCCCTCTGGCGTCCCAAGNAGATATGAGTCGCTGTATGTAGGAAAGAATGTGCCAGGTGTTGGGCAAGAGAGAGGAATGTCATATTGGCCAACGTCCCTCTGTGGACCCTTCACACACCCATGGCAAAACAGGCTGGCCTGAGATCCTTTGTGCGAATGTGCTCATTACAATTTGCTCCTTTCTAAAGGAGGAAAACATGTTTTTGAAGGCTGCTTGACAGACAAGAGGGATATTAATAAATGACATGCAAATTTCTTAATTTTGCTTTGGCTGAATATGTGATTGCTACTTCTGAAATACAGGCTGGTGATGGGGCTTCTCTTTTAAAAAAAGGTTTCTTGAGCTCTGAGTATCTCTTGGGCTGTCCAGTGGAACTTGGTTGGTGGTTCCAGGCAGCATCATTCCGACCTGAGAAAGAGGTAAATAAAGACCCATTCAAATGAAAACAGGCCCTAAATCAGAAGCTGACAGTTTAATTTTAAAACTGTGTTTTGGGGGCGGCAGGGAGACACTGCAAAGGGTTGACTGGAAAGCAGAAAAGTTCTTTTTATAGCTCTGTTGCTCACACAAGAGAAAGCAATTTTATCGATCGGCCTTTCCGCACTTGGCTTTTGGGCTGTTGCTGTTCCTATTTCTCCCTCCATTCCATGTGTTGCTGGATGTGAGCCACTCTTCACCACCCCAGCTTGTGGACTCTGGGCTTCCCAGTTAAAACAATGCTTTTCCCCTTCTCCCAAGAATAGGCATGAGGGCCCCACAGCATCAGTCTATGCAATATGCAGGGTCCCCTTTGTTCTCAGTGTTGGCCTGTGGTGTTGCAGGGTGGGAACCCCAAAGTATATATATTCATAATAGTTAAGGACATGCTGTCAGCCAGGATGACTTGGACTCAAAACCTGCCTCCACCACTTTCTGCTGGTTCCCCTTTTCTCAAGGTCAGGGGTGAGCCAGCCTTTCAACTATCCCATTCTCTTATCTTTACCTTTGTGAAGACATATTCATTTGTTCTGGAAAAGAGTATTCTTCCTCAAGAAGGAGCAAACCACTTTCTTACATAATGAAGAAACATCGCAACTGCAAATTGAAGGTGAATGTTAAAACAAGATGACCATTTGTATCCTGCTAGGTGTTCTTCACTGCCTGGCTTATTGAGTTTTAGTAGAAGGAACTCAATTTTCATCTCCCCTTCTGTGAATAGACATGTCTTCTCTTTCCTGTGGATTTCGTGTACTTAGAATAAAACCCCACAGTATCCCGAGTTCAAGATAGAAAAATGGCTGGTTATATAAAGGAGCATGTTTATGCGATCCAGAGGTCATAACCGAGCATAAGTCCAATAGAATTTGATTGTGCAAAGCTATTATTTAAAAAGTAACCCAGTACTTATAAATCCCACTACTTGGATTTATAAGTAATACATTGCAGTCTTCCATAAGTTGAAAATATTATCACCAGCTATTAGCAAGTCATGAGCTTTGAAGAATTTGTAAAATAGTGTTTGTAGATGCTAATCATGACTTTGAAAGATGTGAATATTGAACCTTAAACTTAGCCTAGTGTCATTGTTCAGAAGTCAGCTGGTCCTGGGCTGGCATCTTCTCAAATGAGAGGATGACAGCAATGCCAGGGCACAATTCTAGGTAGTTCTTTAAGCACATCAGGAGAGTACAGATTTTTTTTTTGTTTTTTAAAGATTGAGGATTGGGAGAGAGTGCTGAGGGTAGAGTCAATTGTTTAATCATTGGAATAAGAGATCTTAAGCAGACTTGTGTAACAGTCAGCATGAGGAAAATGAATGAGATTGGGGGCNGTGACTATATGTATATATAATTATAGTTGACATACAATATTATTCAACATCAGCTTCAGAAATACAGTGCGGTGGTCAGGCCTCTACACCGACTACGAAGTGGTCTCCCTAACAAGACGTGAGCCCATCTGGCCCCCTAAAAAATATTTACAACATTATTGATTATATTCCCCAGACTGTCTTTTCTATCCCTGAGGCCATATTGTAATTACCAGTTTGTATTGACTCATCCCTTCCCCTTCTCCTTCATCCCCACCCCCTCCCAACTATCAACCCTCAGTTTTTCCTGAGTTCCTTTCTTATGGCATCACCTGTCATTGGAGGTCCGGCTCTTGAGGTTCCATATTCGATCACATTTTCATGGGTTCGCTGGCAGCATCCTTTTCCATTACCTTGGTTTATACCTTGGTCTCTGCTATCCAGGCCACAGAGGTGGTGTGAGTACATGGCTTAACTTCACTTCATTCCAGAGAATGTTGGGTTCTTAAAAGATGAAGTTAGTTATAAGATTATTTAAAAACATCCCAAGTGAATGCTATCCTTCTCCTGGTGGTAACAGGAAAGGCTAAGCAATCGTTCCAGGGAAACTGCTATTGCTCAACTATTTTAGGAACCAGCTGTTAGGAATTGCTTTTAGAGTCACTCCATGAACCATCATCACTATATACCTTGTTTTTGATCCCAGATTATCTTAATCACTATATATGTCAGAACTCTTTCATTTGCCAGTGAATTTGAGGATTAACCAATTTAAGTGAAAAAAACAAATGTATTGGCTCACTTAACTGAAAACCTTGGAGCAATCGAGCATCAGCTATGACTCCAGCTATGCATCCAGGAGCTTAAATGGTGTCATCAGCTCTGTCTCTTTTGCTTCTCTCTGTGAGTTCGGCTCCTTCTCTTTCACTGCAGGTGGGCTTCCTGCATGGGCAGAGGAAGATGGCGGCCCACAGACCCAAGATCATGTCACCTCAGTTTAGTAACCTCAGGGGAAGGAGGCCTGATCCTCAATAACTCCCACTGCCCCTTTCCCACCATTATCCTTACATCATTCCCAAGCAGGACTTTGATGGTCCCAGACCGAGCCAAATGTCCATTGCTGAGGCTGGGAGGGAAAGATTTGTTATTACAAAACAACAACAACAACAAAAACAAAAACAGCTGAGTGGCTCAGTTGGCTAAGAGCTCGCTCAAGAGTTTAAGCTCCGAGCAACAGCGGTTCAATTCTTGGCCCGAGCTGAGCAGCTGCTGAGCTGCCAACAGGTGGCAGGATGGTTCAGCTTAAAAACAAAACAAAACAAAAATAAAAAACAGGGCAAAACAAATGCTCTGGGAAGACAAAAACAGTAGTGGCCAGTGGCCACCTCATTGCTTTGATCATTATTCTTATCATTGATTAACCTTTAACTGTTCCCAAAACCTACCCTGAGAGCTTGTTGGAGATGCAGACTTTCGAGCTCCATCCCATCTCTATTGGGTCAGAGCCTGCAGGTCAACAAGGCCCTCAGGTGAGTCTCGTATACATCGACGTTTGGGAACAGCTGGGGTAAAGGCTGGGGCAATGGCTTGGAAGGAGCTTTCCAAAGAGGACTCTGAGAAGGTTCTGTGTGTGGCGCCATGATTGTACCAGGCAACCAGCCTTCCCAGGTAACACCACCAGGAAGGCAGGAGGCAGCAGGCCAGGCACGGACACAGAGACCAGACTGTGACCCAAGGCCAGAGTTAGGCTAAGCAAAGCTGGAGCTGCTGGTTCAGCTCAGCTCAGAACAAGGTGCTCCTTGAGCTCCCTGAGTGGAGCTGAGTGGGTCTTGGAGCCTGGGTGGGCCATGTCTGTGGGAGGTGCCTTCAGTGGGTTCCACAGGGCAGAGAAGAAAGTGTCAGGGGGTGGAGAGTCTATTCCAGGGCTATCATAATACAGGCAAAAAGTGACATGGTCTCTCTCTCTCTCTCTCTCTCTCTCTCTCTCTCTCTCTCTTATACTACAGTCAGTTAGAGTGATTCTGAAATTTGGATCCTACCTAGTTGCAAATAGAGCCACTTCATGCATAAGAGTTTATGCAAAACACAATCATACCCAGACAGACTTTGCCCTTTCCCAAGCAAATTAGTCATAGGTGTTAGATGTGGAAATGAGATAAATTCTCAGTTGGCTCAATCAGTTCCCCTCATTTTTATTTACCTATTTTAAAAAGAGTATTCCTGTAAGAAGGGTGCAGGAATGAAAACCGAGGGAAGTGTCATTAGATGGAAAGGTTTAGAGGACTCAGTGCATGGACCAAAGACTGGGATGGCTTCCAGCTGCTTGTCTCAAATATGGGAGACAACC
>NW_017731463.1:3986021-4004591 GCF_001890085.2 Hipposideros armiger | reverse complement strand
ATGACCTCAGGCGAGTTACATACTTCTCTTCATCTGTGAGATGGGGATCCTGTTACCCAGCCTCACAGAATAATTCATCTAACAACCTGGCTCAATGCTCCACACATACTCAGCATTTGATATCTATTTATTTCCTTCCTCTTTCTTTGTGCTTCATAGATATTCAAGACACATTTCCTGAATGAGTGAGTTAATTAATAAATACATAAATCAGATGGGCTTTTATTCCCAAGTGCTCCCAGCCCTGTTGATCTTCAGTGATGCTGATGACACGATTATTACGTGAAGACACCTGTAACTATGCTCTGTCTACTGTTTCTCCCTCTTGCCATTGTTTAGGGCTTGGGGTAGGACAAAAGAGTAATTCAACCTATGTAAACACTGGATGTTATTCTTTTAAACTTTTGCAAACCTGACAGAAGAAAAAGGCTATTCCACTGTTGTTGTAATTTGCATTTCTCTGATTACCAGTGATTTGAAGCACTTGTGAAAAAGCAACAGAAATATGCATTGTCATCCACTCTTGAAGGCTGCTGAGCACTTCTGTGACACACCAGGCACAGGATTTAGAGTGGCCGGGCTGGCAAGCTAATGTAATCAAATTCCCAAGACTTCCCAGGTTGTGAGGACACACAGACTGTAGCAGACATATTGTGTGGCCAAAGGAGACTGGTGTTTCAACAAAGGCCACTCCCTGGCAAGCCCTAGGAGCCCTATATGAGCCTCTAACCTGCAGTGTTGTGCTTTGCCCCTGTCAGTAGACTCCCCTTCTTGGAAATCTCTCTCCTTTTCCCTGGCCCATGGCCAAGTTCCTGGGGCCATTTGACTTCACTGGATGACCCCTGAGCATGTGTCTCTCGCCCAGAGTCAGAATTTCACTTCTCACGATCCGGGGAATAACTGATCACCTCCAAGGCCCACTCCTAGGTGCTCACTCCTATGTCAGAGCAGACTCCTTCCCCAGATGAATGATAGTGAAGGAAAGTTACTGTCCCACCATGGCAACTCCACCTATTACCTGTGAAGTCTGGCCTTGGCCTTGCATTTCCCCCAGAACAGCCTTCACAACACAATGGCCGGGGTCTTCAGTCTTGAACAGTCCTCTCTGTGGGACTTTTGTAGAAGGTCAAGATAGGCTTTAGCAACCCCTGTGTGGTCCTTTTTCTGGGGAGTCTTGCCTGCTCGAAGTGATGATGGCGTCCTACATCTAGTCTCCGCTTCTGACCTCCTGTACACCAGTACTTGGAAAATAAAGTAAAAAACATTAACCAAGAACAGGAAATAATTTTCAGAGACCCTATAACCTAAACCCATTTTTAGGAAAGTAAGAACAGAATGTGCCTCCATGAACACCTTTTACATGATTCTGCGCAGCAATTTACTCCCTGCTCCCCCCCCCCTTCTGGAATTGGGCCTTTTCTATCCCTTTGCTGAACCAAAAGGCCCTCTGAATTGTATTTTCCTAACATAAGGGAAATCATTATGTCTAGATAAACCAGTTCACTATGAAAGGTGTTGTCTTTTCCCTGGGTTCTAGCGATCAAAATTACATACATGCTGACAGGTAGGTAGGTAGGTAGGTTGGTAGAGAGATAGATAGTTAGATAAAAGTAGAGAGGTATGTATGTATGTATNTCACTGGCCCTCATATGTGGGATCCGAACCGGGGCCCTCTGGCGTCCCAAGCCAGCTCTTAACCAACGCGCCACTCGGCCTGCCCTATATTGAGTTTTTTTAAATGAATTTATTTTTGTACCCAACCTTTCTAGTTGGTTCTTTATCATATATACCTGCTCTTTTTTATTCCCTTTCCACATTTTCTTAGTGTCTTAAAATGAAAGTTGTTAATTCATTTATGTCTTTGTGCATTAGAAACATACTTTTATATTTAAAAAAAAAGTCTTTTCTAGGCTGCTCCATAAATTTGATTTAATGAAAAATGAATTCACATTCAGATTCTTGATTTCATTCTCATTGGATTTCTTCATGTTTTGGGATTTTGGTCATTGTGAGTGGGAGATTTTTCTGTTTTTTCTCTCTCCCAGCCTCACCTTCTCCACATATTTTCTTCTCTCTATATTGATTTTATAGTTGTTCATAGCTGTTGTCATTCAGGCCCCTGATTTTGAGCCATATCTACTATTGTGGGGCTTTCCTCCCCTAGTAATATTGGGGATATCATATTTACAGTCACTAAATTTGATTTGGGTTCTTGTTACCAAGCCCTTTCCTGTCTTCATGTCTCCCTGGACTGTAAAACCAAAGCCTCAGACACTATCTTATCAGCAGCTTAATATTTCAGATTTCTTTCACAAAGAAGACCCACCCCAACTATTGCCTTTGCCAATGGCAATGACTCTAGGTCCCCTCTCACAGGGAGCACTAGTAATCCCTTCGCTCTGCAGGAGTGCAATTCTAAACAGTCATTACTCGCAGGCCTGTGGTTTCAGCTGCTGCTCACCACTTTTTGTTTCTATTACAGAGGTGATTATTTGGAGCCCACTCGTTTTGCTTGTTTCACTTCTTATCTACTATTGATACATCTTTGCCGCAAAGGGGAGTGAGATACAGCTTACACTCAATGCTGGCTTGACCAGGAGTCTATCCTATTTTGAAAGATCTCATCCTTCTTCCTCAAGTGACTTGGCCCTTATGGTCAAGTAGGTTTGGATATGGCTTTGACCCTGGGCCTGGGTCAAAATCGAGGATTCCTTCTACTCTTAGCTCCCCAAGGATATCCTGAGTTACAGCTCAGGGACCTATGCCTAGGAAAGGGACAGAGGCATATGAGAAGCTGCAAAGATATCAGCTTTTATTTTGAGGGTAGCACTGGAATAGAGGAGTGAATGGAGGGTGAGGGGGTGGGCTTGTTGTCCACCTTTGCTCTCTTCCACCAAACTTCCCAGAGAAAAGCAAAATTTTAACTGCCAGAAACATAGATAGGAAAATGTTGAAAGAACAAGCAATTAGTTGCCTAAATTGTATCTCTTTTTTTATATTTCTTATGACACTATAAACAATCTAAAAAATGTCCAATTAGATAGAAAATAAAAATAAAGAAAAATTGTGAACATTTTTGGTAGAATTGACTAGACAATGGAGTAGAATCTGAATTTAAATTTTCTGCTGTAGTTATTTTACAGTACTTGTTTCTAATGAATTTTCTTTAAGGAAGATTTGAAAAAAGAAACTAGCATATTGAAATGCTCCAATTTATATTAATTAGTTGATATTTCTTAAATAAAAAAATTCTAGTTAGTATGGATTGTGTAAAACTCTTGAATCGGAACAAATCTAGATCAATTTTTTTTTTCCAGGGTAAAGCTGAACATAGCAGCTGGTTCAGTGTGAATTGTCTCTTTATAGCCTGTTAACACAATGTAGAGGCACATTCAATTTTGTGTGCATGTGTATGTGACCACAAGGGGTTAAAAATCTCAGGGTCCCTTAATTCTGAGAGCATGTGGTGGCCAGCCCAGAGCCAGATTGAGCCATGTTAATTTCCCAGAAGATTTCAAAGAATTATCTTTTGAAAAGGGGAAGTTTGGGCTAATAAAAACCAGGATAACCTCCGGCAGTCACATGGAGAAGAATAGAACAAATTACTCCTGGCTTGTTCGACATCGTTGCCAGGGGCTTTCTCTGGCCCAACCAGACTGCTCTGTTTTTCTTTATTCCAAAGAGAGAAGTTACTTCAGTAATGTCCTGGGAAAGGTAAGGGCAGCAAAGTGGTGCCAAGTGCTCATCTGTGTTCTCTCTCTTCGCTTCAGCTCTTTGGGAGGCGTGTAAGGATTGGAAGGGCTTTGGAGCCATCAGGTCCTGGGTTTGATTCCTGTTTTGCCACTGACATCCAGGGAGTCAGGGAAATTTATGTTTCCACTCCGAGGTTCAATATCTGCCTCTGTTAAAAAAGATAGGTAATGCCTCGCTCATGGTCACAATGATAAAGCTATGGAAACGATAAGGACTGGAATGCCCTTGGACATAGCAGGAACTGAAAAAATGCATAGAGACACCAGAATTCCCCTCATTGGTCAGTTCCTCTCTTCCTCTCTGACAGTTCCTGAAACCTCACTTCTTTTTGTAAGTAATTTCTTGAAGGTTGAGGCCAGACAATTATTACAGGTTTTGTGCAAAAATTAGGAATTTTAAGAATAAAATATCAGTTATCTATTGACGGTGTAACAAATTACCCTAAAACGTAGCAGCTTAAGCAACCATTTTACTGTGTTCACAGATTATGTCGTTCAGGTATTCAACAAGAGCCCAGCACCGTGATGCTGTGGCCTCAACTGGCAGAACTCAAAGGCTGGGATGGGGGGGGTGACTGATCAGCTGGAGGAAGAAATCTCTTCAAGGTGTCTTTATCCACATTCCCAGCTGTCACTGTGGCCCTCACATTAGGAACATTTACATGTGGCTGGGTGGCTTGGGCTTCCTCACCATCTAGTGGCCTTTACTTGTAATATGATAGCTAAGTGTCTGAAGGCAAGTTTCAAAAGAGAACCAGGCAAAAACTATAAAACTGTGTGTACCACGTTTTAGGTCTTAACCTTGGGAGTCACATGACATCACTTCTGCTGGGTCTCAAGCCCCTCTGAGTTCAAGGGAAGAAACATAAACTTCATCTCTTGATGGGAGGAATGTCAAAATCACCATGTAAGGACGCATGGGATGGGAGCTATGATTGCAGAGTCTTTGGAAAAACACCATTTGCCACTGGGGTGAGGCAATAATAAGTCCTTGAAATTTTTGACGGGGTCTATCAGGAGTGTGAAAGACAGATTTGAGGAGAGTAACTACAAGGTCCTTGCCACAGAGGTTCAGGTGGAAATAATGAAGAGGCCTGACAAAAGCAGTGACAGAGAGAATGGAGAGGAGGGGGTGGATGTGAGAATTGGCATGCGGACAGGATCCATCTCATGCAGTCAAAGAGGAAGAAGATGGAAACGGGGAAGAGAGTCCAGAGGCTGTGAGGCTTTGAGCCTGGATACTCAGAAGGCTGAGGCTGCCACTTACCTGAAATGGGGAAATCACAAGGAAAAGCAGGAACCTCCTCTTCCCTCTTTGCTCACGGCAGACTTGCTCATCTCCCAACAGCTCACGTATGTGCTGTCTCAATCTATTTTGCATGCATGCCCTTTGCTGTTCACAGATCTGCACGTGAGCTCAGATCCTGAAGCCTCGGCAACTCCCTAAAGGGCTGGGAGGATGACATCAAGGGCTAGGCCACAAATGGAGCCATTTGTGAATGGGATTTTGAGTCAGGATCCTGTGTTAACTAAGCTCGCCTAAATAGCTAAAAATCCAGGGAGAAACAGCTGCAATGTGGAGCTTCTACAGAAGGTTTTATTGAAAAAGATGATCTGGACATTGCCTACTGAAGGCTCCTGAGTTCCTTTCTTTTTTCTTTTTTCTTTTTTCTTGTTAGTTTCAGGTGTACAGAACAATGCAATAGTTATCCTTTTCACCCTTCACACAGAAACAACACCCCTCCCCCATCTACTGCCCTCCCATCCCCCGATATCATGTTTATCTATTACATTTCCATTGACTCCATTCCCACACTCTACTCCACATCCNCATATTTTCAGCTCTAAAATTCCATCTTAAAGGAAACTTCTGCGGTTTCTTCTTTTCCTTTCTAGACCAGGAGATTCCAGATATCAGGTGTGTGAGGAGCAGTGGTTCTGTGCTTTTGACACTGTGTGACCTCATCCTTCTATTATCACCATCTTCATGAAAAGAAAAAAGCCCTTTGACTGCAATATTTCAGGTTAGTTTCTTCGCTGTCTCCGTTGCTACCAAAATGCTTCAGTATTGGGCATTCAGGAAAAGGTCATGTTTCTTTAATTTGTATGGCGTGACCTTGGCCACATGTCAGATAGAGGAAAAGCATCAAGAACCTCATCAAACGTCCCCCTGTATGTTTCGATGGTCTTCACAGACACTTTACCATTCATGAAGGATATTTCCTTGTCCTGAGATGATAAACAACATCTCAACACCCCATTGAAGGAGTGTTTGTGCCAAAGTCCATGATAACATGCTCCACTCATCCGCCAGTATAAATGGGCCAAAGCCAGTCTTTTTCAACCTAAACAATTAAACCAGATTGCTGGATACAAGATGAGAACGAGAAAGCAGACCAGAAAGTTTTGATGGACACTCCATAACCATTTTCACTTTTACTGACTATGATAAAAACACCAAAGTGGGATGAGTGTCACCTGAAAATACAGTGTAGTTGACTACTCCTGGAGTCTTCTTGAGGCACACGGTGTGGTACTGTGTGTTGGCCATTGTTTGACGAAAGCTGAGGTCCACAGCCACCTGGGCTGTGTCTTGGCCATCTGTCAGTGGTGTCAGCTGTTAGACTCAAGGTGGCTCAGCTGGGTCATCAGGGCTTAAGGACTGTGGTCACAGAACTGGTAGAACAGGTTTTACAGGTCCCTAAAAAGCTAAAAACTAGAACAAAAGCTAAGAAGAATAAGTCCTTAGTCCAAGGAGCCAAAGGCATTTCTAAGATATCTATAGGATCTTGTCAAGCAGTGGAGTGGAATTATTAATGCAGCAGAATTTTCTGGAGCCTGCAACTTGTTTCACAAGCAGTCCTAGTTAAAGAATTCTGATACATTTTAAGTAAGCCCATTTTAAATTTACCTGACTAGCATTTCCAGATTGAAAGAGCCTGGCCTTGCTTGACAGAATAACCTCAAAATGAAACTTCCCACAGGAGCAGGAGACTAGTAGAAAATTTGAAAGTCCATAGGGCCTTGATAGGGACCTACTGTCACCTCTTTGCTGCTCTGAGGGGCCCTAGTTCTAGAAATTTTATGCTGGGCCCACGGAGACCACAGGATAAACCCGGAGTATTTTCCTGGATCATTGATTTTGCTTAATGATAGATAACCCCAAAGAACATTGTTATACTTAAATAACATATTGTGGAATATAAGGCAACATTTGCATGAATTTTAAGGAGAAACACATGAGGTCAAAGAAATCTGCATCGTTGGTGGGTTGTTAGGTGGTTGGATCCATGCTTCTCTGAACCAGAAGGACTGCTCTGGGGGTAGATAGACTACAGATGTTCTCTTTAGATCAGCATCTCCTTGAGGACAGGGCAGTGTGTTGTTTATCTTCCTCTCCTTAGCCTCTTTCCAAATAATGCGGAAGAAAAGAAGGGCAAAAAGGGGAAAAATCACTTAATACTTCATCCTCTGTAGAAAACCACAGGTGACATTTTGGTGACTGCTTTCAGGATGCCTCTTGAGGCATACATACCACATCGATGTGCGGAGTCCCTTTCACATAAAGGGTGACTGTATTTGTCTGTGTGCTTCTGTGATGGGCAGGAATCCTTGTAAATGTTCAGATCAGTTTGACGTAGGTTGGCTCACACAAATGAACATTTCTAGATACCCACTCATCACAAACAGGCTCACACACCAGTGTGACTAGGGAAAGCCTACATTTATCAAGATGTAATCGATATCACTGCTCTCTTTTTAAAAAAGCAATGACACCACAAAGGGACTTGGAGGTACTCAGTAAACGGGTGTTGGACCTGTTTCCAAGGCTGGGAGTTAAGGGGGCATCATTCTCTAGGCCAGAAGGAGCGTGTGCAGGTGAAAGTGCCCTCAGGTAGTTTCGGACGTGAGGTCTGGACTACCAGAGCGTCCCTTGCCAGCACCTTTCTTAGTTTCACCACCTGGGAGCCTCCAGTGGTGGGATGAGACCCCTCAGAGGATGAACTAGAGAGCTGAGCCCATCTGCCCACACTGATGACTCCCGATGTGACATGAGCCTGCTGGGATGGACACGTGCCAAGAGTGGCTGACAGCAGAAGGCCCAAGTGAGTGAAGTGGGGCAGGGAGGCAGAAGAGGCCCTCTATGAGGTCCTGCACAGCTGCCGCCTGCATGGCGTGGGTGGCTCTGCCGGAAGATCCAGCCCCGGGCACACCTGCCCAGCCTGAGGGCCTGGGTTGCTTTGAGTAACAGCTTTGTTCTGAGAGTGACTTTACAAGGTGGTTCTATAAACTGTGACAGGACTTCAGATGGGGACAGCAGACCCCAAACCTCTCTCCTCTGTTCCATGTGGCACTGCTACAGGTGCAGACTGAGGTACAGACTGAGGCTGCAGGCTCTGCCCTGGTTTTCAATGCCTACTAGAATATTCTTCCTCCCCACACCCCACCCCACCTCTCTCTTCTCTTTCACTCTCTCTCTGTCTCTTTCTCTCTCTCTCTTTGTCTCCCTCTCTCTCAAACACACACACACACACACACACACACACACACACACACACACACACACACACAGACACAGTGCTGATTCTACCCTGAGATCCATGAATGGGGATTTCAGGTCCCCTTTTCCTCTGAGCTAATGTATGTAAAAAGTGGTCTCTGTAGGGGTAACACATAAAAGTGGGTCCTGGAGGGGAAAAGGGGAACCTCTAACTCTAAACGCTTGCGCATTTTTTATGACTTATGCATCATGACTAAGACACTGGTTGTTAAACCAACCTGGATAGGGCTGTAGGTGTTCCATCTATGAGCTGTAAGACCGATGCCTCTTTATGTAACGCGTCTGTGCAATGGGGAAACAGTTGCAGAGGGCGGGGAGGATGAGCTGACCACCTAGCAGAGGGCTGGCCCGTAGTAAGTGCACCATAGGTGGCAGCTAGATAGAAAAACCTCCTTATGGGCTGACCTTCCCAAGCCCCAGACTTCTTGAAGCTGGAAACTCTGTTGAATAAAGATATAACCCTTGCAGGCTTGGTCCGTGCTCTACCGGTTCCCCAAAGCCTTCCTTCTGTGGCTGTCCATGCCTCATTTATGGCCCAGTGTCCTGTGTAGGTCTCGGCTCATGCTGGCCTTCAAACCCTCAGGCAACTAGGAGTTATACTTGTGTGCCCATGTTTGAGTCAAACACTGCATTCGTTAATGTATAGTGCTATGTTAGACACAGTGTAGCTTACTAGCGAAGGACACAGGATTTCAATTCTGACAGAAATGAGCTTGAATTCCATCTCTGCCACTAGCCATCTAGGCAACTGTATGCAAGGGTTTCTTAAGCCTTCTGGGACCACACTCCTGAACAGAAACATGGGAGTAATAAGAGCACCCTTATAAGAATGAAGTCAATGGTATTTGTAGACATTTGTACAACACATGGTAGACACCTACTAAATTGTTCATATTATTCACACTTTTATTATTAATACATTTGAAATTAATTTAGTGCTAAAAATAAAACGTGACAGGACTGATGGTTTTTTACCTATGTAGAAGAAAGCTGCAGCCTGTTATCCCCTCCACATACCCGGGTGCCCTGAGGTTCGTTCTTATCTTTAAGGTGGATACAGAGAGAGGAGAGAGAACTGTCCCCACCTCTGGCAAAGAAGGAGGGACAATCCCCTGTCACACATAGGGACTTAACGGCTTTGCTCAAGCTCCCTTTGTTGCCTTGTGGGAAGTTCTGCTTTCCAAGACCATTGGCTGATTTCTGTTTATGACGCTCTTTGGGGAAAAACATGAGATCCACACAAGGTTAATTACTATTATGCAAAGGAGAAAACCCCGCAACACTGTTCATAATCCTTTTCGGTAGCATGCATAGTCATTTCTCTTTCTCTTTTAAAATCATGACTCTGAATTTTTATTTCTTTGGTATCTTCTTCATTCTGTGTCTGAAAAAAATAAAAATGCAGCTGCCATCATGTTAGATCATGTAAGTCTGCTTCAAGCATCTCAAGTGTTCCCCCTCCCACTCAGATACAATCCCAGGTCCTGACAACAGCCCGCAGAGCGCTGCAAGAGCTGGACTCTCACCCCTTGCTCACTCACCTCCTTTCCCCGACTCCTCTTGGTTGCTCAGTTCCAGCCATCTGACTTACTTGTAGTTCCTGGAATAGACTGAGCCATCTCTCATGCAGGGCCTTTGCACCTACTGTCCCCCTGCCTGGCATGCTTTCCTCTCAAGTAACGTTCTGTCTCACTCCGTCAGTTCTGTCAGGCCTCTGTTTAGAGGTCATCTTACCAGAAGGGACTTTCCTGACACCTCATCACCCTCTGTTCCCTTTCCCTTGTTTTGTCTTTCTGCATAGCACTTATTACGTCTTGAAGAATGTGTGTGTGTGTGTGTGTGTGTGTGTGTGTGTGTGTGTGTGATTGTCTGACTTCTCCCACTAGGATGTAAGCTCCCTAAGGGCAGACATTTTGACTTGGTTCACTGCTGTAGACCCAGCACCTAGTACCATCCTGACACACAGTGGGCGTGCAGTAAATACTGACTAAATAAATATTGAGTGAACAGTGGCTCTGACTCCTGAGCATGTGCACATGAGCATTGAGGACGGACCATTTTTGCAAACTCCCTTCATTCTGAGAGGCTTCAGGTGCCCTGCAGTCAGGGCCTGTCACTCCATGGATGACAAGACCCAGGATGGGTGGCGCCTTCTTCCACTGTGATCCCCACGGCTACTTTGAGCATGGCCAGTAGGTGAGGGTGTGGCTGTCCGATGAACAATCTTACATATTGTACATGCTCAACGCATAATTTAATGAAAAGTACTAAAAATAAAAGAGGGAGAAATGGCTATGTAAAAATTGATCTTATGAGATCCATGTTCGTTTTCTTTCCCTCTTTGGGAAAGAGGGTTCATTAGCGTTAAGAGCAATATTAAGAGGGGTGTCGTGGAAGAGCAGGAGCATGCTCAATGCCCTTCTCACAGCTTAATCACGAATTTTCACTAAGACAAAAAGGTGAAATTTTCCTTTTTACAGAGATGGATTTTTTTTTTATAGTGAATTTTTTTTTTTTTTTTAGCTGAGCCATCCTGCCACCTGTTGGCAGCTCAGCGGCAGCTCAGCTCGGGCTGGGAATTGAACTGGTGACCCTGTTGCTCAGAACTCACACTCTTGAGCGAGCTCTTAACCAACTAAGCCACTCGGCCGGCCCTTTTTAAAAAAATTAATTAATTAATTAATTAATTAATTAATTTTTAAGTAAATGCTCTTTGTAAGAAAAATAAAAATCAATGCAGAAGAGAACAAGGAAGGGAAAAAAAATGACGATGCAAGATCTCATCTTCTGCGAACAGCATAGATAATATTTTGGCCACTACCATTTGTAGACCTCTAGAGACATATATATGGCATAGAGGCCTGGATTTCATCTTACATAAATGGGATCACATTATACATTTTATAGAGGCTGCTCCTTTCACCCATTACCATGTTTGGAGGACATGTTTCTATGGCAAGATATGTAAATCTTTCCTTTTTAATAGTCTTTAATGGAATAATGGTATTTCATTGTGTGTAGCCAGTTCCTCACTGATAGATGCTTGTTTCTGACTTTGCTATTAGATGAGATTGTATATATAGGTGACTCCATGGGCACAGTCCAGGTGGCTCCTTGTCCCAGCTAGACCTTCAGTCCCCTATGGCATTATCATCACCATTGGCCGACTGTCTCCCTTCCCATGTACAGCCTAGAATACATTGTCATAAAGGCTCCCCAAACCCAGTTCTTAACATCAACCAAATAGGTTCTACTCAGTGCATCTACCATGTGTAGAGAAGGACTTGCTTACTTATTTCTGATTTCCTAGAAAAATTCAGAAATGCTTTTATATTGCACTTGGCATCAATTGTTTGTTGCTTTCTAGACTCCATGCCCTCTCTTTCTGATAACAGCAATTCATGGAGGGTTGCCCCTCTCCTGCTGGATACACTTCCGATAGACTTGAGGGTGGGGACAGGTGAACAGTTGTTAAAACCTTGTGTGTGGGTCCCTGAAACAGCCAGCCTCTACTTCCATGCCTTCCCTCTGACCTCCTGGCCCCCACAGCCTCCAGGTCATAGGTTTGGAAGACACTGGGGTTGGCCTGAGAGCCTTTCACATGGCAGACCCGTCCTCAGCAGAGGTACCAGGAGCACCCCAGGAAAAGGTATGTGCTATCTCAGAGGGTGCCCTTTGTTTCAGGGCATAGGGAGGAGCAAAGTCTTGAAATAATAGACTTCATTGCTGTGTGGTTTTATTTTTCTTTTTAATTTCCTCTCGTTTTGTTCCATCCTTAAACTTGTTAGGGTGGCTTCTCTTTGCTAAATGCTGCCATGCTGGGTCAAAGAGAGCCTCACT
This sequence comes from Hipposideros armiger, assembly GCF_001890085.2. Taxonomy (NCBI): domain Eukaryota; kingdom Metazoa; phylum Chordata; class Mammalia; order Chiroptera; family Hipposideridae; genus Hipposideros; species Hipposideros armiger. The sequence goes on along the minus strand of NW_017731463.1, from coordinate 3,992,438 downwards.
ATTATTAACCGGTTGGACAGCTGAGGACACAGAAGCACCCAGAAATGATGCAACCTGCCGATGATCACGTGACAGTGCCCCAGCGCCCTGGGACTCAAGCTTATGATGGTGGGAGCTGCCAGTAGGGGAGTCGGCTCAAGTTACAGGACCCGGTCCCATGCTGGAGGGGTCAGCTGCTCCTCTTTTTCTCAGTTCAATGTCAAAAGAACCTTGGAAGGAGGTGGTGAAGAATCCTGATTTTCGAGGGTCTTTAGTTACATTCTAGAGATGGGAGGTGACATCTCCCTCAGGTCTGTTGCTAGCATGGGTGGGATGAGAGCTCCTAGGGTGGGTAACTCAATAGTTCACTGAGGCCCTCCCCGGACCACACTCTGTGCCGAAGGGTATCAGCTGTTCAGCACAAGTAACCAAGTTATAGGAAAAGAGGAGGCGGGGGCAGGCAGGAAGGAACCACCCCGACTGAAAGTCTGCTCTGAGCCAGGCGTCGGGTACGGTTTCATTTTCTCCTCATGCCAACCGTGAGAACTCAATCAACGACTTTGACTCTTCTCCTCCTGTGAGGGGAGGAAATATATGGTCAGAACTGCTAAGTGGAAAGTAGCCATTACATGATAGAGATGGAGTTTTAATTCCTTTGTGTCTTGATTCAAAAGGTGAGCTCTTTCTCCTCTGATACCACATTGCCCAGCAGTGGAGCCCCAGGCCGGCCTGAACTGTGCCATCAGTCTCTTTGGAGTCAGACCTCTTCCTGCGAAGGAAGGACTAAATCTCACACAGACTCACTTGTTTCTGTTCCTCACTGACATGTCATTTGAGGAGAACGACGTCACAAGTCGCTGTTTTTCTCTCAGACTCTTGGGGAGTCTCTCTCCAGACTGTAGTCGACTCAGGGGCGCCATTTTGGTTGCAATCCTGCAGAGTTTCATTTTCACTTTTTTATTGGAAAATCGAAATCCAGGGAATTAGAACCTTTCCATATTGATTTTTTCAGGGGCAAGTGAAAATTACATTCTGTGCAGGACCAAGAAAGTGCCACCCTGAGTGGCGACAGGGCTGACGTTGGAGCGACGTGCAGGAAGAGGAAGAGGCACACAGATGTAGCTTCTGTGTAATTTTTCAAGATGACAAAGCAACAGATCATTTTTTGATCCACATCAAACAGATTTCTGGAAGTAAAATTTTATTTTTTTTGTTTCTTCTTTTAGCGTGTCAGGGATGGGCGGTCGTGGACACACGTGGCCCTGACCTCCTCCAAGCCTGGGATTGGAGGACTGTGAAGCAGCGTTCCGGTTTAGTCAGCACTTTGAGGGCCAGGTAGTTCTGGGCCCAGGGCTTGCTCTGCCACTTACTACCTGGATGCCCTTTTGCAAATTAATTAATTTCCTAAACCTCAGCTTTTCTTTGGTTTTGTTTTTTTTTTTCCATCTGTGAATGGGGGATCATAATGGAAACTACTACATAAGGTACCAGTGGGGATGGACTAAGTATTAGTTGGCCAACTGAGTGAATAAAGCAGATGATTCATATAAAGCATTGGGTTTGAGAAGACAGGTATCTGTCGTGGACAGTGGCCACGGCCCATGTCTCAGCTGGACCAACCCCCAAGACGTGTGAAGTGTCACAGAGCTCACGGCAGGTGGAGCCATCTGAGATATGGCACTGCCATTTGGATTTTATTTCCTTGTTGTTTTGTTTTCTTTCCCCTGTTTCGTCAAGGTAAAGGCCTCATAGTTAGCTGCAGGGGAAAAGCTGTTGTCCCCTTGGAAAGTTGACCTCTAAGGAAAGACATTTGGAGTTAATGTCCAGAAACAATCCTTCTTTTCTTCTTGCCTCCTTCTTTTTCTTACCCTCTGTAGCACCTGTAAAATGTCCCATCTTTTCCTTTTTCCATATGTAGTCTAATTGATAACACCAAACGGAGCCCTGAAAGTGATGCTGGCAGGAAATGAATAGGCCCCTGCAAAGCAGAAGAGCATAGGACTTTGGAAGGGAACATGTCAGCGGCCCCAGGATGAGGCGCCCACACCAGGCAGGGGGGTGGGGTGGGGGCCGAGTCAAACTGCAGGATGCCTCTAGGTGTCCCCCAGGCACCCTGCTTTGAAGGTAACCCACCGACCCGGCCTCCACAAACGTTTCAGCCAGATGTGCAGCCCTTAGAGCCAGGAGCCAAACAACTGCTTTGAAGATGAAAAGCCCGGGCGGGAGCAAACCCAGCAGCTTCCCTGTTACCGGGTGGTGTGTGGAGCTATGCAGAGGCACCCCCTCCCAGCACTGTCACTGCTGGGAGCTGGTGAAAGGCAAACTCAGCCGGAAGTGCCAAGTGCAAAGACGAGGAGCAAATAAAGTGCTGGGGGCGGGAGGAAGGGGAGGGGTGGGTGCCTGTGCTTTGAAATGCTGCCACGGAAAAGTTCTCTTCAATGGATCTTCTTCCAACCTGCCCGAGTACAACAACTGGACGTGGCATGTGACAGGCGCTGCAGACAGATCACGTTTCACACATGCAGCTGTAATATCTGGCACACAGGTGTTTGGTTCTGTTTGCCAGCTGCTCTGCAGCACCCTGCTTCTTCACCGGATGGGACGGGGGGGGGGGACCCTCACACTTGTTGCTGCCAAAAGCGAGGAGGGGGCTGGAAATTCCTGCCACCTGGCTTAGTGCTCAGCGTTCCAGTCAGTGCTTGAGTGCCCCTGTGCCTGCTTCTGAGGGTCCCCAGGCCTCTGCTTCTGTGCTTCGCTGGGACCAGGGCTGTGGCTGAACGGGAGGGGATGCAGAGTGATTGGGACGCCTCCAGCAAGCTGGGCAGGGCCCCCAGGAAGCCCAGTCAGGAGGCAGTGAGCCCAGGGAGATTAGGCCACCAGGCTCTAGAGTCAGGAAGACCGGGGTTCAGGTCCCAACGCCACCGCTGAGTAACTGTGCAATCTCAGCCACGTTTCTTAAACCGTCTGGGCCTCAGTTTCCTAATCTATAAAATGGAGTATGTAATACCTGATCCATGACCCTTTGTATGCTTAGAATGCTTAGGGAAGTCGCACGCCTAGGAAAGTGAGACAGGGCAGGGGGTCCCCCGCCTCCTGGGACATCGCCCTGGACTCCTGTCATGCCAGCTTGGCCCAGGTACCACCAGTGGCAACCTGGGTCGTTAGTTTCCTGCTCCTTTTCCTTTCCCAGTGAGGACGAGGGCTGGCTATTCCAAAAATCGAAGTCACGGGGGCAAGGGAAAGCAAGGAGTTTGGATATGGACCCCGGCCCCAGCCTTCTGGGCCATGCTCTCTCTTTTTCCTTCCCAGCACTTACCAGTTTGAAATGCTGCACGGCTGTGACTGTTATGTGGAGGTCCCTTTCCCACGCGGGGCTCTCTGGAGGCCACGGGCCATGCCCACCTTGCCCACCATTTTGTCTCCAGCACATTCTTTGCCTACGGGAGAGGACGGATACACGTTTGCTACAGGAGTGAAGGCGTGAGTGGGTGGATGAGCAGGAGGGCGGCCTCACCCCCTCTGCCTCTCCCATCCCACTTTCAAGGACATAAAACGTGCATGTTCAAAGGATGGACAGTGGCCACATGTGCAACCCCACGTCACTCCACAGCCCTCAGCCCCGCCCTCCATCCTGCCCAACACTTGTCTCAGCAACCCTACCTGCTTTGCCCCTTGGCTTCCTGCTCTGTGGTCATATTTTGCCTTCTCCTTCTTCCCATCTCTGTCCACACCTCCGTCCTCCCTGCCCCTTTCTCTCCTGAGACTGGGACTGCCCAGGTCAGAACAAGGTTCCAGGAGGAAGAAGATGATGGGGACCTCGGGGGCAGGGACGGTGCCACACTCACTGCTTTGGGCATAGCGGCTGATGGCCGCCTTTCTGAGCTTGCTTCTTGGAGGTTGCAAACTGTGTGTTGAATGAGCATCCTCAGTTCTATATCCCTCATGTGCATTTTTTTTTTTTTAAGTTGCCACAGTCTCATTTCTCTCAAGGAGCTTTGGAACTTTGCTGGGCCAGTGGGCATGCTCTTGCCACAGTCCATCCACCGCTGGGCCTCAGGCTTGACCTGTGCACACTAAGCTAGGTGTCTCTCCCGGAAAGGCCTCCCTCTCTAGCTAAAAGCCCCTCATCTACCCCTCTTTGATGATTGCCAGTGTCCAGTTAATTTTCCTTCCTGGTGAGAGGAAGGCGTATGAGCAAAGGAAACGGATGTTTATTTAGCACCTGTTAGGCGCCAGACACTGTGATAAGCTCTTTATAATCAGTACACCATTGAATGAAGTAGGTGCAACCACTCGACCCACTTTACAGATAGGAAAACTGAAGAGCAGAGATTCAAAAGCTTTTCCAGCGTCACACAGTTGGTAAACGGCAGCGCGAGGGTTTGAATCATGGTCTGTTGGATGCCTCAGCCGTGGCTTTTTCCACGTCACTCAGCATCATTAAATAACCCTTTACACTGATTTGTGCAGACAAATTAATAGCCATGGGCTACGGGCCTGCACCCTTTCTTTCTGGGTAACGCTGTCCTTTTGAGGGACAATGCCATGCATTTCTTCAGTCATTCATAACAAGTAGGTATTAAACACCTACTTAGAACTAGGCTCTGTTCTAATAGCGTGAGATAAAGTGGTAAACTACACTTTATCTGTTCCTCCCCCCCCCCCCCCCCCCCCCCCAAAGAGCTTATAACACAGTGGAGAGGCAAGCACTAAATGGATGAACACATAACTCAATTAATTGGTTAATTATAATTATATTAAGTGTTATGAAGGAAAAGTGCTGGTGCTGGGAAGAGCTTGAAGGGAGAATCAAGGAAGTCTTCCCTGAGGAGGAGACAATATTCCCCTCTTTGTTGCCCACCAGGCAAGTGACTCAAAGAGCAGTAACTTGGGGTGAGGACAGCCCTGGCTGACGGGGACGAGAACCCAGACTGTGCCATTTCAGGGAAACATGGCCCTCTCAGGCATCCAGTGCCACATAGTCCACTCTGAAGGGAGTAACAGCATGTTTTAAAATGCCTAAGGAAGGAAAAAACCCACGCCAGAACAGAATCGCGCTGTCTTGGCACCAGCTGGCCCACGCAGCACCGTGGCTTCTCCTTGGGTCTGTATTTTTTCTGGTGCCTGAGGGAGCGTTTCGGTGACCCTCACATGCCACTCCATCAGGAATGGAAAATCACTTGTTGAAAACATAAACAGAGCATATAATAATCGGCAAGACGCACACAGCTAATCACCATTCTGTCTTCTTGCCCTTCCTCTGATCCTGTTGGTGAGACCTAATCTCCGTGTTGTCGGTCACATTTTTGCTTTGCTCTTGAGAACACACAGGACAGCTCCTATGAACCCTTTACTTAATCCAGATAGAATCTCTCTGTGTCATAGGCTGCAGAGCCCCTTTGGTCACCCAACACAGAGAAGGGAGAAACAGGGGGATAAGCCCCAGCTTCCTCAGGCCCTGAAAACTTTGGTGTCTGATGGGGTACAACAAGGCCCCCTCTCGTCCCTCATCATCATCATTCAGTGAAAGCTGCGCAGAGTTCTTTCCTGCCGAATGCTGAAACTTCCCCCAGAGTGATTTCAGGCAAGCTGGACATCAGATCTTTATTATTGTTCCTTCCAAGACATGAGCTAGCCAGAGGGAGGCAAGAAATGCTTAGCCACCTTTCCTAGTAATGAGGTATTTGGGGGTGCTCTGGGCTGCATAAAAGGAAACAGTCAGATATTTTCTGTGGAACCCCAGAAAGGAGCAGTAGTTAACGATCTTGTCCTCATTCAGCGGGGCATCAGCCAGGCCTGGCACCCATAGCAGACATGTTCTGTCTTCCAACCACTCTAGCATCACGGGGACCCAAAAGGACCAAATCCGCTCCTTTCCATTAAGAGTCTGGGCTCCCGGCTTACTTACAAGCAGCCAGCCTTCCGGTTGAAGGTTCGGCCTTGGGAAGGGAATGGGAGACTCAGGTGGGGAGATGGGCTCTCGGTGCTAGAAGACCCTGTGGGGAGTTTAGCTGACTTAGCTGCTCCCACACAATGCCTCTTCACCTGTCAGAAGACAAAAGGCTACCCCGCTGGCTGGCTGTGCCCACAGGATGAAAACAACTGGTCAAACTGTTTTGTTGCCAACACTTCAGAGTGGCTGTCTGGGCTCTTAAACACAGCTTTCCTCAAGGTACCTGTGTCTTCTTGGCTGAGTTGACTCTTCAACTCTAAGCAGTATTTCTACCCTATAAGCCTCAGTATCCACATCGATAAGTTGGACTTTGCTCTGAGGACGAATGAATTTCCTGAAGTGCCGAACGTCTGAATGGAAAGGCATGAAGGCTTCCTGGTGTCTGTCCCCGCAGTTACAGTGTTGCTGCCTCCAGTGTCCCTGGGGACCATTTCCCCAGAACTCAAGGGGCTACCTTTCCTCTTGCTGACTCTGTAGGTGGGGGT
>NW_017731463.1:3976525-3981513 GCF_001890085.2 Hipposideros armiger | reverse complement strand
CTGAGGGGTCCAAGGAGAGGCTTTGCAGAAGCAACAGGCCTGGGGGCAGCCCGGGTGTGTGAGCAGTGGCCTCCTATCCCTATCTAGGAACTGCAGGTTTGAGAGTTCCTGAATTCTGCCGTTCCCCAAGCCCCACCCCCACGCTTCTTTCTGCTCATTACAATCCAAGAAAATGCGGTGGGCACAGGGTCTGCCTGGGGAACTCAGATGGAGCTTCAGACCATCTTTCTCAAGGCCGAATTCACCTGGAATATTTCACATTATATATTAGGTGAAATAGAGTTCCTTCAGAATTTCTGTTTTCCTGGGAAACGCCACTGGTAACGCAGAAACTCTTTTGACAATGGGAGATGAACAAGTTAAGAAACAAGAGCTTCCTTTTTTCCCCCCTTTTTCCTTTTTGGCAGTATCTCCCCTCTCTCTCCAACAAATAGAGTGGTGCAGGTGAGATAGCATTGCATTTTTTTTTCTCTTTCTACAGCGATTCTGCTTCTCATATTCTCCCTCTGGCCTCTCTTTACTTTGACACAGAATCTCAATGCAGCCAATTACCTGATGTGGGACAGGCTGAGAGACAGCGCTTATTATAGCACGTTCTTCCTCCCAGCCCCTGAGGCCGGTGAGCTTTAGTCTCCCAGCTCCTCCCCACTTATGCCACATTCAGCTTCCAGATCACAAAGGCACACACTGTAGTCCCCTAGCAGATCAGCGTGGCCTGATAGACGCGTCTCACAGTTAGCACTTTGTGCATCTCCCGGGAAAGGCGGTCACTCTCCCGCTAGACAATTGGCAGGTGGAATCAATAGCCGCACAGTCTCCTGGGATGGGTGCCTTGATTCATTCCAGCCACACTGGAGCCTGCCCACCAGGCCCTGCCAAAGGCTTCTCCTTCAAGGGCAAGGTCAACGCCATCCCTAGGTGGGGAGGGGCAGAGGAAAGGTTCTGAAGCTCCGGAGTAGAATCGACAAAAGGACTAGGAAGAAATGGCGACTGACTTCCAACCCTCCTCCATTGTCCCAGGCCTTGGGATTAGAAAGCAACACATGGGGAGAAGGCATTCATGGCCGTGAAACGGGGCTTTGAGTCATTGATTGAAATTAACATCTATTTCATTTCAAATATACAATGCCAAGATTCGATGTTGGTATATATTATGAAATGATCGCCACAATAAGCCTAGTTAACATCCATCACCACACATAGCTACAAGTTTGTTTTTCTTGTGATGAGTGATGTATTTTATTTTGATTACTTGGCATAAGACCTATTGGCCAGAAGGAGATTAGCATCTTCACTGTGAAATATCTATTAACTAGGTGTGAAGGAGGGTGAGCGTGAATGTATTGATGTCTCAGTGTGTCCGGCTGCCATAATTCTGTGCTTTCGTGATGCTGTGACATTCTATGCAGCTCTCCAAACTTCTCCCCCGCCTGCCCCTGCCCACGTGCTCCTAAAAGTGCTGTAGGGGATACAGTTTTACTTATGTAAGGACATGTATTATTATACATTCTTTCTACCAANGGGGAGTCTCCTGAAGTCTTAAGACAGGAAGGGTTGATAGGAGATGATCTAACCCACAGCCCTGCCTACTCTGAAAACAGCCCAAGTTTAAGCAATTATCTGATGTGTTATCTCAGCCTGTATGATCTAGAGATCTGCAAGGAAAATTGTGGTTTTTATTGTTGTTGTTTTCTTTTCTTTTTTTTTTTTTTGAGGAGACTTTTAAATTTCCCGTTTTCCTTTTGGCCTTCTATGTCTGGCCCATACAGTCTTTGTGGTCCGTAAGCAGCCAGAGAGAGCTCTAGAAGTCTGTTTACAGATTCTTTCTTTCTTAAAAAAGTGTGTATGTGTGTGTGGTGTATGTGGTGTGTGTGTGTGTGTGCTGTGTGTGTGTGGTCTGTGTGTGTGTGTGTGTGTGGTGTGTGTGGTATGTGTACATATACTCCCATGCCCTGAGCACTTTCCTGCTCCCAATGAGAAGGGCTCTTTGCAGATCAGTTTTTTGGTTTCACCCATCCAGCACTTCCTTGAACATGAAGATTTTGAATTCGGAAATTGACCCATCCCTCTTCCTGAGAAACATGAAATGGACACTCTATAGGTTCCATGTCAAGGAAACACGTCCAACACATTCAGGCACTAAAAGGCTCTTCTCAAGGCTGGTGACACGACCTGCATTCTGCTCTGGCATTTGCCATATTAGGCGTTGGAGACCACTGGAGAGTTTTACTCTCTTTTTGCTCAGGGAAAGTTAAGAAGAGCGACTGTCTATTGAAATTCATGTAGAACTGATTTCTAATCAAGTCCCAGTGATAGACAGATCTGAACTATTATTACTGCTATTAACTCTCTGAGAGTTGACACACATACACGTTTCTTTCAGCTCAACCAACACGGAGCCTGCGTCTATCATTTTGACTTTGTTGTAGGCCCACTGTTCAGAGCTACAGGAAAATGAGCCCCCTTCCCTCCTACCCGTCATTGCCTCTAGGTATGGAGATATCGTCCTGTGCCTTGACAACCCTGGTGTTCTTCTCCAGGAAGGCTGGCATCCACTGGGTCCAAGCCACTTAGAAAGGGTTCCTTCCATTCATCCTGACCAAGGACCCTACTGCTGGCAGGGCATGTGCCTGGCTCCAGATGCCAGCCCTGCTGAGCGGACTTCCTGTGGGTCTCTCACATCAACTGTCAGGCTACCTTTCCTCATTGCATATGATTGACAATGGCTTATACCACCTTAACAACAGGCCTACGTGGAGGCCTGCGTTTCTCAGCTCCGTCTCTGGATTTCTGTGAAAAAGTTCAATTAGGGTAAAAGTATTCAGCAGAAATGTGAATGCAGTAAGACAGAAGTAGACGAGGACTCTCCCGGCTCATGATGCAATGCCTGTAAGGAAGAGAGGAAAGTCTGGGCGACCTTGGTCTGTAGAATTTGTAGGTAGTCAGGAGAATGGAGCTGAGTTCTTTATTTCTTGAGTCATTTTGTTGGGTGTTGTGGCAAATGTTCTATTGACACAAAACCTCACAGATTGAGGCCTTTGACCAAGGAGATTCTTGCAAAAAAGAGCAGTTTCCCATGAACATGACACCAAGAGCTGGCCTATTTGCTGGCTGTCCATCTGATTCCTTTTTAATACCATCAGCATGGTTATTGAAATCGGCAGATTTCTCATTGAAACAGCGCCTATTTTTTGCTTGTATAACCACAAGGGAGAAAGCTGCATTTATTTAATGGTCAGCCTTCATCCTATTTCTGGGTCCTGTCAACTTTTGGGGTAGTAAATAGTGTTTTCTGAGTGTCCCTAGTAAGAATGCTCAAATAGGACACAGGTGCTGTATCGTGGAACTCACCATCGACAGAGAGTCTGTTGTCGTTGGAGGTGAGAGTGACCCCGTGAGGAGTGGAGGAAGGAGGGCCAGAGTAGATCAGCTCAGTTTTCCCACTGTCATGACCACATCACACCATCATGCCAATGACTATTGCTATGTCCCTTCCAGAGGTCCCTTTCTGTTCTGCCGAATGTACTCTCCCTGCCGGCCAAATGAATTTTCTTAAGACATGGCTTTGTGTATGTCACGCTCCTCCTCAAATGACCACTAGTTGATAACAGCATTTCTTAAACTCTGTAAAAGGATTAATAGGCATTCCATGAAGAAAAAGAAAAACAGGATTTTGTAGACAAAACAAAATTAAAGCGTTTCTTTCAGCAGGACTTTTTGGAGCCTTAAGATACTAATAAGCATTGCAAATTTCCAAGCATTTCCCCCAAATTTACTTGACTGGATCCTGGCAGGAAACAGATGGCTCATTCAAAGGAGTAATTGCAGGGACTATTAGCAAACGTGTGAACAGATTAAGGAAACCAACAAGGGGATGATGGAGCACCCAGGGACTAGCGACAGAGGGAATTTGGGATAAGGGAAGAGAGAAAGAGCCTCCTGGGACAGGCATCGCCTGACAGGAGCTGAGATCTGTAGAGCGTCCTGCCACTGCCAGACACTGCATGGCAGGGAGGAGCCCGGGGGAGAAACACCCTGGCCTCTTTCTCCTCCAGTCACCTGTTAATCCTCACATCATCTGGCCCCAACTGGGAGCCAAAGGGCACAGGAGTCCAAACCATACGGTTCATAGGGTTCAGTCTTCCCGGAACAGAGGGAGTCAGAGAAGAAAGGTGGAGAGTGGACATTCAGCTCACCTTTCCCCGCTCCTTGAACCATCTGCTAACATCTGGTAGAATACTATGTTTTCCAGAAAACCATCTGGCCTAATGGTCAATCCACACCCCTAGGCTGGGCGATTGGGTCCCTCCATCCTCTGTTCCCCACCCAGTTCCCCACCCTCTTCACACACCCCCTTTCTCCACAGGGTCTCAGAAACACATTCTTTCTGTTGAGAAAGCCCATCATTTGCAGCTTGTCAGCTCAGGCTCACCCCATCTCCCTTCTCCTCTGGGGAGTTTTAGCTGTTGGCCACCTCAGATAAAAGTTCACTCGTAGTGCCTTGGATGTCAGGGGCCAGTTTCGAAATTATCCGAAAAAAAAAAGATTTTGTGTGGCTTCCGGAAGCGAGAGGCAATCTGTGCGAAGTTGTCTGGGTGCCCTCAACATCAGAAGGCCTGGAACGTTTCAGTGGGTTATGCGGACAGAATGTTTGTGATCAGGGCTATCCTGGGCAGCTCAGAAGCCTAAGCACGGGGTCCTTCATGCTTTCTATTCAACCTCCTGATTTTGCACTTAAACCCGGTGCCTGGATTTCCACTTAGTCTGCACCAGCACTGTGTCTTTCCTCTGTAAAGCTCTGTGATCCTTGAGGCCACACACACATGCCATTTCTCCTCCTTGCCCTGAGCTGTCATAGTAGCATGAGGAGGTAGCAGGTGTCCCAGCGGTGCTAGGGGGGGAGGGGGTGTGAAAAAGGATCAAGCCGTAGAGCTGAGGCTTAGAGAAGAGATGCCATTTCTGTCTGGGAAGTTCACTTTTTTGGAGGC
>NW_017731463.1:3966603-3970891 GCF_001890085.2 Hipposideros armiger | reverse complement strand
GGCTTAACGTGACTGAATGTATAGACCGCACAGATTCCTCAGGCATCCGTGACGTTTAATCGAATGCGGGCTGTAGACCACGTCTGAGGAACGGCCTGAGCCACTGAGGGCTAGGGTTCATCCACAGTTCACATGGCAGAAACCAGTGAGTCACTCATCAATGGCACAGCCAGGGCTGGATTACCCTGTGGCTTCCTTCCTTAAATGGACAGAGATTCCAACTGCTGTGTGAATAACAAAGACGGTAATGTCCCACTCACCAATGAGGAGCAGGCCAGCTAGCAAAGGAACCGCAGCAGCTGTTTTTTTCCAGAGTGCTGAAGGCTGCAATCCTAGCCCCCCTCAGCTGTCATGCTCAAACCTTGTGGGGTCCGGCAGAGAACACAGATGGCCCAGAGCCATCAGTCCCACCCCTGGAAAACCACAGGGGGAATTCGTGTCCTGTGGACAGGGCTCCCCAGCACACCAGCTCTCTGCCCAGGGGAGCGTGGCTCTTTTATCTGAAGGGAAATCGCATTAGCTGGCAATGCTTTGGGCATTGGAATGCCACTAAGAATGCATAGGACGAAGCTTATCTTCTCCCTCAAACTTTTTATGCCTTATCTACCCCTCACTTTCTCCTTCCTGCCTTTTCGTTCTTGAGTCTCTGTTTGTGTGTGTGTGTCTTTTGGAGTATTGGGTAAGGTGTTGGATAACTATTAAGTGTTAAATGTATTAAATAGTCATTGTGCAATGTGCTTTCTTGTTAATTAAGCTACAGCAGAGGAATACAGATCACCCCCATCCTGACTTCTGGTTCTTTCCTGCCTAAAGTGTAAGTCTATGAAACACCAAGCTTTCACATTCATTATAGTCACTTATAAAAACTCACCATTCCTATGAACAGGAGTGAAGAATCAATGGTAGGGCAGAAAGAAGGCTATAAAGGGGGTTGGGAGGAGAACGGTGTAGAGGTTAAGAAGGGGAGTTCTGGGACCAGTGTGCAGGGCTTCCAGTGCCAACTCTGTCATTCTCTTGTGGGGCCCCAGGCAAGTCCCTTAAGCCATCTGAACTTCGGCTTTCTCATCTGAGAAATGGGGGCGATCGTACTGAGCTTCCTAGGGCTCTTGGGAGGATTACTGGTAAATGAGGAAACACGGGGTGCTCTGTAGTTAGCAAGCGCTAAGGAAATGGCAATTCCATTGTCCTCCTCTCCTCCCCGCCCCGCCCCGTGAAGTAATCATATTTTCCAACTCCAGTGCAAACATCACTTGGATGGGCTTTGGCAGATAATGGAAGGCAAGCTGGTTGCCCAGAGGAATTTGCTGCAGTCCGAAGGCCTCTCCATGTTAACAGGGCTGATTGTGTGGAGGCTGATGGAGCCTTTTTGGTTTCTGGCCAGAATGCAGAGAGGCATATGAGGCACCCTTTCATGCTGTGAATGGTGGTGGTGGTGGTGGGGGTGGGGGGGTTTGGTGAGTTTCTTTGATGAGCTCCTTTGTCCATATTCAATGAGGTCAGTGTCCCTTCCCTAGAATGGGAATGGGGTCAGTGTCCCTTCCCTAGAAACACTGCACCCACATCCCCGCCTCTTAAAGAGGCTGCTTTGTTGTTGGTGCTTTATCTAAACTTTCTTTAAATTGACCTCCTTTCTCCAGCGTTGGTGAAAATTCTGGGCTCTGATCAAGTGTATCTGAAAGGAGCCCTAATGCCTTTGGTTAAATGCCAAATAAAGAACCCTCCCTCTGGGAGCGGACCCTCTTATGACATCCCCAAAGCCCTTCAGAGCATGGGGCATGCTGGCCCCTGGGCACTCCACACAGGGAAAGAATCTCAGGTCTCTCCCCAGAGGAGAGAGCAGGCAGTGCCTGCCCACGTGTCCCGGCTCCATCTCCCTCACTCTTTGTCTGTCTGCCCCACCAGGCGTCCCTGTCCCCAGACTCAGCTACTAGTCCAGGATCAACAAACATGTTGACTTACAGTAAGTCCTCCTGGCTCCCCTGTTCCCTGCTCCCGCCCAATGCTGAGAGCTATTACATGGAATTTAAATGTGGCCGAGAACCCAACGAAGCTACTGTGGTTTGAACCCAGTGAGCACGGCCTGACACTCCACCCGGCTTGTTGGGTTTCAGCGGCTAAAACTGTCCAATGTGCTCATCGTTATTTCTTGACACATATTTCACCCTCTAAAATGACCTCACAAATAAGGATGTTGGGCATTGTGATCCCATTTTGAGGATGAGCTAGAGAAAGACACAGAGATCTGGAAGAATACAAACCAAAATGGTAACAAAAGTTACATCTCCATTGAGGAATTATAGTTCACGTAATTTATTTACATTTTTTCCCCCTGCTTAGCTATATTTTCTCAATTTTCACTAATGGTCATGTTTCTTTCTTGTAATAAAAAGCGATAAAAATTTGTACTTTAAAGTAAACATGACTAAAACAGTAGCCCATAAAATACATCATGCTTTCCTCTAAGATGAGCCAAAGGCTGAGAGTTTTCCTTTTTTTCAAGTATAAATCATTATTTGCTCCGTGTGAGTCGGTGACTGCTATTTACAAGGCTATTTTAAACTAACAAGCTTGTTTTGGAAGGTTATGATAGACTTAGAGGGAATTACAGGATGTGAGTTGGGCAATTTGTTGGATACAGTACCTGTTTTGATGGACAAGAGTAGAAACGACTGGATGCCTCTTTGGCGGAAAGGAGTCAGGATCAAGCCTCTTTAGGTTTACAATGGATTCAAGTAATTGCCGTTTTTATATGTCAATTAAAAACCCAGCGCCCCCTAACGAGGCTAAGCATGGATCACCTCTCTGTTTTCACTTCTTTTCCCAAGACTATTTGGCTAAGAAAGGGGTTTGGCCTGAGTATGACCGTTAGTGCTTGCAAGTGTGTGCTGAGAAGTTCCTTGGTGAACGGCTAACTCATTTTTCAGAACAAAAAGGCAGAGATAGTACCATAAACGAGACACTAAGATGACTCAGATCTCGTGTTATGGATACACAGAAGTGCTTTTTAATCTGCACTGAAGCCCGGAGAAGGTAGAGGGCGCTGTGGTCGAATTCCCACTTGTTCCCCAGGTCTATGGTCAGGACGGTGCCTATTCTTTCAGCTCGATTGCTTTCTCTCTGTCCATGAATAATGGGACTGGCTGGTCCAGGGTTCCATTGAGTGTTTTCTGTCGGCCTCCGTTGTGCACCAGAGAGATGCCGACGCACCAGCGCCCAGGGCCTGTGTGCACAGGCCTGGGATGTTGAGGGCAGCTGCTGAGCGGCTGGCACTGCNGGGGGGGACATAATTCAGTCCATAGCATGCAGCTTTTATGTGTCTTAATGTTGTTCCTGTATTAGTGACACAGATATGAGCCAACCTATCAGAGTGCCTGTGGTGTGCAAATCCTGAAAGATGTGTATGTGTCCAGTGTCAGATTGACCTCCACCCCTGAGCCACACACGTGACCCCGCTGGGTCTTCCTAGAGCTGGTCCACTTGTCCTCATCTTCAAATGAGGAAACTGAGGTCTGCTGGCATTAAGGAGCCCAAAGTCCTTTCTGAAGTTACAGCGGAGGTGTCACATGAACTCTGCTCTATTTCCTGTTTGCTCAGCTAGTCCCTTTTTACCAGGCAGCATGCTTCTGGAACCTTCCTTCTGGATGGGAGGCCAAGATAAGAACAGAAGAAAAGTGGAAAATAATGAAGAAGGCACTAAGGACAGCTGTACAGAGACATATGTCATGTACCAGGTTGTAGGAGGAGACTGCTAAAAACCCCACACTTCCTTCTTTCCACAGCTTGGACGTGAGTTGCTTTCCTCCTGAGGGTCTGGGAACATACCTCCCGGGGTCAGTGACAGGAAGGCCCAGGAAAGCAGGCGTCTGTCCTGGCGGCATCCCTCAGCTCGCCGCCGGTTCCCGGCTGCTCGGCGGCGCCTCCTCTCAGCTTCCTCGCTGCCTTCTCAGCCTTTCTCCTCCCCTCCCGCCAGAGGACACAGCAACGTATTGAAACTGTTACTTGTGGCACTTAGCCTCTGGTTCCAATGGAGTCTCCCCTTAAAGAATCTTGGCAACAGTTACAGCCTCTAGTTTCTGTTTTTAGAAACAGCAAAACAACATGAAAGGACAGCGCCTCTCTGAAAAGGAGCCACCTGATAAACATCGGCTTCCTACCATTGCAGCTGCGATTAGGGGGCTGTTTTCACTGCCCAGGTTGGTGCGGGCACTTGGGACCACACCCCTCTGCTTCCAACAACAGCTTCCCCTGCCCTGTGTGCCCTTTGCCAACCCCGCCTAGGGTCCCTGCC
>NW_017731463.1:3961601-3964153 GCF_001890085.2 Hipposideros armiger | reverse complement strand
GCTGCTCAGCTCAGGCTGGACTCGAACCGCTGTTGCTCAGAGCTCAAACTCTTGAGCGAGCTCTTAACCAACTGAGCCACTCGGCCGGCCCTATACACCTTGATCTGTTGTGTCATTTACTTTACTTTCATTATGCCTCTTGCCATGGTATCTTGAGTTGTCGGTGTATGCGCCTGCCTCCTTTACCAGGCTATTTGAGGGGAAGGACCATGACTTTCATTTTTGTATCTTTAGCCCATAATTACACCCATATTGTGGTGTAAATTACTGGTACCAACAGGGCAGCAGTAGGATTAGAAAGGAGGCCCTAAGGAAGACATTTTAGATGTTGAGTACTTGTTGACCAGTTAGATGTGAAGCTTGAGGATGTGGGAGAACTTGAAGAGCACTCTGAGCATCAGTCAGAGTGACTGGCAGTGCTGAGATCGGGCACACAGGGAGAAGGGAGCCCTGGAACCAACATGTTGGGTTTGGGATGCAGAGAGATGAAGGCACAGCAAAACTGGGATGTGGAAATGTTTGGGAAGTAGATGGACGCGCAAAACTGTACTGATCTACTGTGAGTTGTTCCGTGAAACTAAAAGCATTAAAACTGGGAACTTTAAACTTTATATGACTGATTGAATAATGGCATCTGTGGGTTTAGAAAGGTCTTTAAAAACCATCTAGTCCAGTTGTCTATCGATCGCTTTAATCCTCTCTAGCCCTTTCTCTCTGACCTTCTTCCACTTTGGTCTCAATTGGCGAGCTTTCTCATTGTTTACAGCAATTTTTCTTTTTGATTCATCTTCAAAGACTGTGGTCTCTTTTACTCCCAATATTAAGTTTCTCTGGCCTTTTATCTCATATCTATATCTATCTATCTATCTATCTATCTATCTATCTATCTATCTATCTAATCAGTCAGCTGTTTAGAGAAAACTTTTATTGAACATTTCTTTACTTGGCTTGGGTGTCCATAATTTTACTATTGAACAATCTGTAAGAGAAATTTGGGGTTAATTGAGAGACAAAAGGTAAGATATGGCTTAGCTCACAGCAACTGCCTCCTCTTATCTCCAAGGTTTCGACTCCCCTTGGATTTTCTGTCTCTTAGAGAAGCTGGAAGGAGACTGCCTTGGCGTGGGTCTTGGCTACACTACCTACTAGCTGAGAGATATTGGACAGGTTAGTTAACCACTCAGAGTTCTGGCCCCTTCCAGTGAATGGAGATACTGATGATATTATTAATAATCTCATAGGGCCATTGGGAGGATTGAACGTGAAACACCTACATAGTCTCTGCCCTGTAGTAAGTCTTAAATATTAGCTCTTATTATTACTGACTCAGGCACACCCTACCACACAAAGAACAATCTCCACTAGGGGAAGCGTGAAGTGAAGGAGGAAAGATGGCAGAAGCAGTCCTCATCTCATCTAATGACAAAGAAAGGAAATGACTAGAATCAGTGAGGTCTAAATGCAATGGAGAGGGAGCTTCCGCCCTGAGCCGGGAGTCAGCAGCTCACAATATTACAAGGGAGAGAATTATGGGAAGATAGCTTCCGGCATTTAGAAGTGAGAATGTTTTCTTCCTCATTTTGAGGCTTATTTTAAATAGTTTGGCTAATTTGGTGATGATTGAATTAACACTGCTCCCATATGTTTTTGCTTTTTTCTATGCAAAATCTGTCTGCCTTAAAAGTTGTAGGTAAATTATTAAGGAATTCTTTGATACTTTGCCCAAAGTCAGCACTTACATGTGTTGAACAGTAAATTATTTTATAAAGCTGATAACAATAACAGTTAACACATTGAGCACTTACTATGTGCTTCACATTATTATCTCATTTAATCCTGTAAAGTGGATGCTATTATTACTTCCAATTAAGTCTTAAAGAAACCGAGGTCTAGGGAGCAATGAATCCTTGGTATTGTCAAGATCTCTCGGTTGTTTCTTTGTTGGCATATTTGAATTTTTGTTGTTGGGTATTTTTAGAATAGAATGCACCTGCAGGAGAAATGATAGAAATGACTTTCAATAGAGCTCTAAATAGACCAGGCTGCTACAGAATCAGGAGGGATGCATATGGCTGAGTCGAGGAGGGGAGCCATGGAAATGGTGTGGTGATTCTCAGAGGAGGAGGAAGAATGAGGAAAAGTGAGCTGAAGCCACCTGTGAAAACAGACTCACAGAGAGCCCTTGGGCAGAGCAATTACAGGTAAGCCTGAAGGATGCTGGCTTTCCCTTCACCTAAGACAAAACGGGCCCATTATACAATGACCCCAGTCAACCTGTCTCGTTCACCTATTATTTCCTCTTCTCATGCCCTACTTTCTCAAGGCAGTAAACGCTTTTTGTTGCCAAAACATACTATTTCTTTTTCTGTATCTCTGTTTCCACACACAATATACCCTTTATCTGAAATGCCCTTCTTCACAGCCCCAGCTGGTTAATTTAATAAAGTCGCCACTTATTTTGTGCCTATTGCACATTGATTATCTCTAATTCTTCTTCTGCAAGTTAGACATTATTATTTCCATTTTGCAGATGGAGAAACAGGGGCCCTCCA
>NW_017731463.1:3931443-3961496 GCF_001890085.2 Hipposideros armiger | reverse complement strand
CCTTCAAGATGCTGCCCTAATACCATTTCGCCTGTGAAACCTTCATAGAATTCCTCAGATAATTGCATATTCCTTTATAATCTTCTAATACTCTATACATACCTACAAAACAGTATTTATTTAGGTTTTGTTCTAATTATATGTCTGCATGGGTGTCTTGTTTCCCTAGTATGCATTTCATAAGGAGAGGAAGGGGATATAGCTTTATACCTCTTTGTAATATCTTCCGTCTTTTCCATCTTCCAACTAAGCCTTCCACATTGCTTCTCATATAATATACACTTAATAAATTATTACTGAATTAATGAATAAATTAATTAATGCTAAGGAGCTCATTTGTGAAGCTGTGAATTTCCTCCTCTTTGCCAGATTATTGATTCTGCCTCTAAGTACGTTCCTTGTCTGCATCCCACACTAACGTGATGAGCACTAACCAGATGGCTAGCCATGGAGGCGTCCATCTTTGGAACCCAAATCCCGCTTCCTCAGCCAGTGTGCTGGAAGTAACTGGAGCCCATACCAGGCCCTTGGCTACCTTTTCTGTGGCCCCCAAAGCAGCAGCAGTAACTCCCAATCTAAGGACTGTGTGAAACTCTGGATTAACCCTTCAGGATCTGACTTGACAGCAGAAGTCCTTGGTTTTCCCAGTCCAAACTCATTTGAAAGCATTTGCTGAATCACCTCACATCAACATTATTCAGCACAGACATGCCATAAGTGCAGTGGCTGCTCTGACTGATGCTTTTCCGAAATGTGTGCTGTAGCCAAACATCCAAGCCCCAACGCTAATCTGAAGTTTATGTTTTAATATAAGCAGAATCACTTAACCTCTTAGAGGTTCATGCACATTTCTTGTCAATCATTGCCTGGCCTCTCTGTCAGCCTTTGACCTCCCTTCTTTTAGATTCCATCTACCTCTCGTCCTTCAAAACATGATGTGGCTTGTTTCCAGAACAGTTATCTAAAAATGAGGTGCTTGGATAATGAACTGAGCCAGCATCCCTCATTGAAAGGGTAAACACCCCTTCCCCAGTAACTGACCAAAGCTAAGCTGCCACCCAGGTACAGATAGTGACATGTCTATACAATCAAAACAGTGCAACATGGGCACCTTGAGTCCTGAAGGGGCATTTTCACCAATATTTTGGCTGCAATGTACAATGGCAATAGTCATTTAATTTTGATTCTCAGAGTTGTTCTACAAGGAACATAGACTCCTTGCTAGAGTGACAATCTGTCCTGGTTTATGTCATTGTTCCAGTGTCATCCTGTCCAGATTTGCATTTGTTACAGACAGAAGTGTCTAGGTTTGGAAGATAAAAGTTTCTCTGCTCCTTGCTGTCTCCTCATTCAGCCACAGCCTGCTAATAAGACTCACGGACCCTTGTCCAGCTACGCGTGAACTGTAGCCAGGGAGTGTACTGTACTATGCATCTGGGCATGGGAAGAAACCCAGCCAGCAAAGGGCAGGCGATTCAGCAGATGTGGGCAAACAAATGGTGAGCTCGTCAAGTCGTGCCGACCAGGCTTTGGCCAGGGCAGGGTAGGCTGCTGTTGGGGGATTATGAAAGAACATCCACCCAAAGGTGGCCCCTGTCACCAAGCAGGGCAGGCTCACCACAGAGGCACTGCATGAGCCTAGGAGCTTTCGGGAAACTGCTTTTTTTCTGACTGCAGACATTATGTAAATGGAAGAACCATTAACTGATTAACAGATGAGTATGAATTAGCTTGTATGATTAAATGATTAATACCTATTGTGAACTAGCAGAGCCTGAAGACAATAGAGTCTGATGAAATGAGACTAAATATTTTGCCTATGCTATTATGAGGTTTTTAGGTAGATGTGTGGCATCTCATTTGGATGTGTTTTGTCACAGGGAAAGAAGAAATGATGCAGGGTGGAAGGAACCAATCTTTAGCAAACCTAGATGCGCTGTCCACACCATCACATACTGGGATCCTCCCAGTATCCCTGGAGGAAATGGCTACTATTCCCACTTTACAGTGAGGTGATTGAGATTGGCGGGGCCAATACAATTGTCCAAAGTGGCAGAACCAGGACTGATAGCCAGATGGACCCAAATCCTATCACCTTTCCAAGGGGCCAGCTTTCCACTGATGATGAGCAATTTAAGGAAAAGTGTGGTGTGTTCTTGAAAGAGTTGTAAGAAGTGGTGATGACTGTGAAAATGATTTTAAGAAGGAAAATGTGAAGTTGGTCATGGTGATGACCATTTTAAGTAATATGGGCCAGGTACCCTGCTAAGCCTTTTACATTTATTATTTTATTTAATCCTTATAAAATGCCTGTGAAGTAGATGTCCTGGGTCTCCTTTTGCAAATGGTAAAAATTAAGAGAGTAACTGAGTGGTTGTGTCAGAATTTGATCTCAGCTCTCTCTGATGACAAAGACCGTGTTCCTGGCCCTTGCACTCACTGACCCCTGGTCTGCTGGAGTGGGACCAAAGGACAGACAAAATCTCTGAGCTAGATTCTAATACCAAGAGGTCCTGAAGCAACAGACTCTGAGAACAGAGCTGGAGCTAGAACTTATTGTTCTTAAACAGGATTTTGACCCAAAAAGAAAAATCCTGAGTAATATAATACTTAAAAAAGTCTAGCATTATATTAAGGGTCTAAAACAATGAAATATTAGCTAAAAAAATATAGAGTTGGATCTGGAAATATATATTTTCTTAAATTTTTTTCTCTGTATTATTTTTGTAAATAAAGATTGACAATCATGTTTAACTAATTTAATTGATTACTATTGAGATAGGGAAAAAGATAGTGAAATCTCTTAAGGTCTATTATAATAGGAAGAGATTGACAATGGATAATTTGATACCTTTGGGTTTTAAGGATGGGAATCTACCAAAAGAAATTCAGGATGATGCTAGAGTTCTGGAATACAATTATTCTTTCCAAAATTTCCTAGAGATGGGGCTGAAACCAAATCCAGGGTATTTTACTTGGGAGAAGCCAATCAAATGCACGAATAGAAAATAGGATATTTCACTTTGTTTAAGTGAAGACAAAAATTGATCTAGCTCAGTGAAACAGAATAGAGAGCCCAGAAGTATACCCACACTTGATGGTCAATTAATCTATGACAAAGGAAGCTGGAATATACAATGGAGAAAAAGACAGTCTCTTCCATAAATGGTGTTGGGGAAACTGGACAGCTTCATGCAAAAGAATAGAACTGGACCACGTTTTTACACCATATTTAAAAATAAACTCAAAATGGATTAAAGACTAAATGTAAGACCTGCAATCATAAAACTCCTAGAAGAAAACATAAGCAGTAAACTCTTTGACATTGGTCTTAACAACATTCTTTGGATATTCTTCCTCAGGCTAGAGCAACAAAACCAAAACTTACCAAATGGTACTATATCAAACTAAAAGGCGTTTGCACAGAGAAAGAAACCATCAACAAAAAAGAAAAGGCAACCTACTGTATGGGAGAAGATAATTGCAAACGATATAGCGGACAAAGAGTTGTGTCTGTCACCACCAGGATTCTCACGGGTACCCAGCCTCTGACCTCACACAGGTCACATTGCCGACTCCAGTCTTCTTTTCCCCAGTAATTTGTGTCAGAGCCGCATTTGGATCAGGACCCAAAGGAGAAGTCCCTTTTGTTTACCTCCAACCCTGAGCTTGTGAAAGCAGGAACGGGGGTTTCCCCACATGGAACCGGCAGCTTGCTCCTACAGGTATTGATTAATGTCACCAACACCAGTGAGGAGAAGAGTGCTCAGAAGTTATCTGTCCCCAACTAGTGCCTCAACTCTATTCCCTGAGTAACCCTATGATCCCTATAGAGCTGCATGCCAGAGTTTTTCCTCCTATGTTTTTATGTCTTGTCTCTGATTTTGCATGTTTCCCTATAGACTTTCACATTTTATCACGTATGTTCTTGAAACCCATGTGTGAAATAAGTCAGTGTGTAACTAAACCAATAAACACAGTGTTAAAGCTTGTAGGATTATCATAAGCTATTAGCCGGCCATATTTAAAGCCTCCTTTTAAGAAGCATGACGATATTGTGACAGATCGCTTGCTGCCCCTGTCCTCAGAATGATCTTTTGCTGAACTTCTTCTTTGTAACATTATGTGAATAAGAGACCATCTAGATGTACGTGTGGTGAAATTCCCCTCTATCCAGTCCTTATTTTCTACACTTAATGAAGTTCCCCTGACAAATGTTAGTGCTCTGAATGCCACAAATGCATTCCAGCTTTAGATTTTTTCATATTTGCAAATAAGGTTGAAAGCCTGCTTACCCCAAGGGACAGGGCATCAATTCTGTGGAAAACTAGGGCACAACAGCATTAGGGGACCTGGTCCTTGGGTCCCTGGAGCAGGAGAGCAGGTAAATCAGAGCCCGATCTGTGCCCAGTCTTGGCCACGCTGTCCCTGTCACTGGGATTGGGAGGCAGCTGAAGCCAGGTGGGTGAGGAACTGAGCGGCTGTGCTCTCTCTAAGGTAGCCAGATGGCTGGGAGCTGCCTGCTGGGCACGAGA
Source organism: Hipposideros armiger (assembly GCF_001890085.2). NCBI lineage: Eukaryota > Metazoa > Chordata > Mammalia > Chiroptera > Hipposideridae > Hipposideros > Hipposideros armiger. Next base: position 3,956,961 of record NW_017731463.1, on the reverse strand, counting down.
ATGGCCAGCCCAGGCATGGGCACTTTTTGCTGGAATTTGCTCTCTGCTATCAGGGCGCCAGGTGACATGGGTCATCTTCTGCTTCGAGCCAAGTCACAGGACAACAGGAGAAATCTACCACCTGGCCGAGACACCTCGGTGAACAGCTCTCACACAGGCTGAGCTGCAAGTTGATGCTCAGAGAACAAAACTCTTTCTTGTCTGGTCCTAAAGAGCTCCTCCTGTCCAGTCCTGGGCAGGAGCTTAGCCATTGCCGGCCTTTGAGGACTGAGCTTTGAAGTTCATTTACCAGCCGAACCTCTCGGCTGACCCTGACGTGTCTCACTGTTGTACTGCGACCCTCCCACCATCCTGCCCCATTCCCAGTTCGGGCCCTCACCCCCACCGTCTCTCTCCTTGTGTGCTACTTATTGAAGGAATGTGAGTCACACTAGTTAAGTAGGGGTTGAACTAAATGACTTTACAAAGAAAGACAGTTTTTTTTTTTTCAGTAAACTTTGCTGGTATACATGGAAGTTTAGTTTCTTTTGAAAATTTAAAATTATGCATTATATACAGTGTTGGATATTGTGGCGATGGAGAGGAGAGACCACAATCTTCCCATTACTAAGAAACTCTAAAGATCTTAACCCAGCCTCATGTGGAGTGTAAGGTACGGTAAGTTTAAAAGGTGTGTTTCAGAAAATCTTTGACTTAAGAGAAATATATATATTTCAAATTACATACAAAATATACTAAGTATTTTAGTTGTTTGAGTTGATCAAAATTTCACTTACACTAAAATGGATAAAATTAAATGTTAGTGAAAACCTTCAAACACAACATATTTTAATTCTTAGACCCCAAATTAGAATAGGCAACATGCCCTTAATTCCTTTAGAATGGGCAGAATAAAGGTACAAATTTCTAGTTATAAATAACTCACAAGGATGTAATTAATATACAACATAGAGAATATAGTCAATACTATCATAACTTTGTCAGATGGTTACTAGACTTACTATGGTGATTACTTCATTAGGTATATAATGGTTGTATACCTGAAACTAATATATGTGAACTGTATTTTAATACATTAAAAAAATAAAATAAAATGGACACAAGGGCACCCACCATTAGTATTAAAAGCCATGCAACGTTTTCATTTGCTAGGAAACTCTTAATCCACTGGTGGGGTGTAGCACAAATCCCGTATGAGGATTGTTTTGTAATGGGATCTCCAGGAAGCAAAGCCAAGGAGAGAGAGGATAATGCAACAGCTAAGAAAGACAGTTTTATATAAAAATAATAGATTAGAAAAGAGAAGGTTGAGTGTGGAGGTAGGAGTGAGTCATGCTGTCCAACTTCTGGCGGGGAATCTGCTCGGTGGTTTGAACCAGGAAAGGAGAGGTTTCAGGAAGATCTGCCTTACAGCCCTTGTCAGCACTCCTGGCACCGTAGTTACTTCTCAGTGATTGGCAGGTGCTCCACACAGCACCAGAATCTGAGAACAGGCCAAGGGTCTTACACTTACTCAGGCCAACCCCCTTCCTTTAGCAGCTAAGGCCCCGGTGAGTGTTAGGTGTTTACGGTGGGATTGCCCTCCCGCCCCGCACAGATTTTGTTAACATTTATTAATGTTTACACACAATTTGGGGGCCCCTTACCTCTTCCACCCCTCCCAATAATTTGAGAAAGCCCCTGTGATATGCAAATTCTGGCAGAGGAAAAGGGTGGTCAAGTCCCCATAAAGGGAATTGTGAATTTCATCTGATTTGCACTCCAAATTGTAGGCCACAATCCTTCACAAACAAAATGGGAATTTGGCTGAGGATAAAGACTTGATTCTTTGTCCTGTGAGACCAGTCCTTCGTTTTTCACAAACGCATCGCTAGGTCTCTGGAGAATAAATGCTGACTTGGGGCCCAAGGTGAACAACCTTTATAGGTGTTGATCAGTCCAAGAATAATACTAAAAATGGGACAATGTGAGGAACCTCCCCCTGGGTATGTCCTGCTTGGGGCTAAAGAGAGTTGTACGTGGTGGATGAGAGATAGGACCCTGGAGACAAGAGAACTGCAGGAGCACAAGGGCTGGGGTGCCCAGGGGTCCCTGCAGCCCCAGAAGCATACAGGCCCTTGGTACCAGGCCTCAGCGCTGCTGGGCGGTGGCCAGGCAGGTGGGGGAGAGTGAGCAGAGTGGCTCTGCGTACGAACTGAAGAAAGAAACACACAAATGAGGCAGCATGAGGGCAAAGGCAGACCAGTCAGGTGATGGCCTTGGAGGATTTTCTGTGCTGGGCAGCTTTTGTTAGAGCTCAGAGCCCTGCCCAGGGTCATGTCAGGTTCCGCCTGAAGGTGTCTGGCCGTCTGACAAATACCTGGAAACGTGGGGTGCGTGCTGCTGGTTGGAGGACCACACCTTGAGCAACTGGGAACTCAGTATCCTCTTTGGCCCCTCCCGGCTTCAAGCTGGATGACCTCATCTGGGGATTCTCTGAGGGATCAACACGGAAGCCTCACACAGCGTTTCTGACACTTGGAGGCTCCAGGAAGGTTGCCCGTGAGAAAGGAAAGCCAAGCCCAGGCAGAGCCACCCATTCAGAGCTGGAGCCAGGTGACCCCCAGATCGCTGTGACTTCACGGGCACCCCTGGGGCTGCTAGCGTAACTTGACACCAGCTCAGGAATAGGACCTGGAGGCTAACTGTGGAGTGTTGACAGGAGTCCCACCCATCTTTCTTCCTTTGCTCAACTTCCTCAAAGGCTCCCCTGTTTTCTGGTTTCCTCACCCCTTTCTTCCCTCTTGCCTATGAAAATCTCTTCTCCTATAAAGAACTTGACAAGTTCTTTTATACGGGGGTGTCAATGGCAGAGAAGTCTTACACATTCCGGAAGGATTGATATTTTAAGAATGGCAAAACCTTGACCCAAAGGAATGACGTCTTGGCAGGGTCAAATAAGAAGACCCGAACACTGGTGTGTGCAGTCAAGCACTTCAAGACGGTCCTCACAACGCATGCATGGACCTTGTGGTGGGGGTGGGGGTGAGGGGAAAAAGGGGGAAGGGTGGTACTTGCAATTCTGTATGGAAGGAAAGGCATTTTTGAGGTGTGTTTATATTGTTGGGTGGGGGTGGGGGTGGAAGAAATGCTGAACTGCTGGCGGTCAGAATACCTCCCTCTTAAGGTCTCCATTCTCAGTCTATAAAGTAAGCAATCTGGCCCAGGTAGATGACATTTCAGAGCTTTCCTGTTCCTGAAGTCAACAATTTTCCTTATCACATGGGATCCACCGTCCTGAGTCAGGAGAAGCAGCTAAGAGCCCTGGATGTGCCAAGAGGGGCCATCTGGAGAGCAATCCCATCAGAATGGACCCTAGACGAATTGAAATCTTTCAAAGTAATGTCAACATGATACTTGTACCTGGTGGTCTCTTTTGAAAGGAAGGGGGACGAGTGAGTGAAAGTAAACTCCAGGAGAGGAGAAATCTCCTGTGTGGCTCCCAGGATTGACTCAAGGCCAAGACCAGCCTAGAAGGGTTGGTATCAACAATGTAAAGCTTGAAACTTGATCCTTTCCCAGGGAAGAGAATGGGGGTGCAGTTCCTGAGAAACTAGACTGAACAGAAATTAGCCGTCACCAGCTGCTTTTGTAATTACATTTAAATTCAGTTAAACCAATTTCTTACACTTGATAAAAGCAGTCGTCTTTCCAAATTATTCTCAGACACAACATAAATACACTCTTCCAAACACAATATAGATATACTACAGACAGGTCAGAAAGGTCTTTCTCTCTGGGTCTCTCTGTCACCCTGTTCTGTTTGTCCCTTTGCTGGGACACAGTATTTTGTTAAGAGTTTAGAAAACTGAACTGCCCTATTAGCATACGATTCTGTGACTCATTGACTCACAGATTGTAAATCAGGCTAACACCGGGTTTTAATTAATTATATTAATTTTAGGGGGAAAACAACAAAACTGAAGAGTCTGCAGTGCTTCATTTACTGAGAAATTCTGAAATGTCTTTTATTTTTAGCAAGAACCATAAAAACATCTCATACCGAACTAATGTAAAAATCAAGGAAGAGTTGTATTACTCAGCGTGATCACGCCCTTTAAAAGGCTTTGACATTTTCTTTATTTTTGAAAAAATTTAAAATAAAATTATATATATGTGTGTGTGTGTATATATATAATATTATATTACATACACATCCACACAAGCATATACTACATCAGACCCTCTTTGTAACATTATCCACTACTGATTATAATTCAGTATAAGGTGTTTCTATCTTAGATTTTTAAAGATATGCAAGACCTCCATGGACAAAATTTTAAAACTGTATTGAGAGATGTTAAAGGAAACCTAAATAAATTGAGAAATATACCATATTCGTGGATGGGAAGACCCAATATTGGAAAGATTCTAATTTTCTCAAATTGATTTGTGGACTTAATGTAACTGTAATCCTAATGAAAATCCTAGCAAGTTCTTTGTAGAATTTGACAAATTCATTCTAAAATTTAGATGTAAATTCAAAGAATATCTGACTCTTGAAGAAAAGCAATGAAATAGGAGAACTTGCTCTACCAGATTTGTTTTAAATTATAGTATAGACAGTACAGTATTATTAGCACAGAGATAGACAATAGATCAATGGAGAGGAATAGAGAGAACATGAAAAGGATGTGCCTATGTGTGGACATGATACGTGATGAGTTACATAACAGATCAGTGAGGAAAGAAATGCCTTTTTAATGGTGAATTCCAGGTAGAGTGAAGGTCTAAATGTGAAAGGTAAAACCATAAGCTTTTAGATGATAATATAGAATATCTTCATAAGAAATACATGGAATATCTCTTTAAATGAGATTCAAAAATGAAAGATGTATGAATTTGACTACATTAAAATTAGAAACTTTTGTTCATCAAAGGATACCATAAAAACAATAAAGGGTCAAACTGTAGGTTGGAAGAAAATATAAAAATTATGTGTTACAGTATTTTAAATTTTAACTGACAATAAATTGAGAACATATAAAAAAACCTATTTCATATCAATAAGAAAAACTCATCCCAGTGGAAAAGTGGATGAAACCCAACAAATTACCAAAGAAGGAATCCAAATGACCAAAAATTATGTATAAAGAGCATTTTATTAGTAATGATGGAAATGCAGATTAAAACCACAAAGAGATACCATTATATACCCACCAGATTGGCAAGAATTAAAAAGTTTGACAATAGCCAAGATGTGTAATAATGAGAAGTTTATGTACTTCTGAGGTGGGGGAGAGGGAGGTATAAATTGGTATAACTGCTTTTGAAAGCAATGTGGCATTATCCACTACAGCTGAAGATGTACACAGCTTATAACTCAGTACTTCTACATATGTCCTGGAGAAATTTATGTGTTGTGTACACCAGGATATATGTACCAGAACATTTATAGGAGGATCGCTTATAATAACTCAAAACTGGAAACAAGCCAAATGTTTTTCTACAAAGAATCGATGAATCAATTGGGATATTAATGCAAAAGAAGACCATATATCCATAAAAATAGATGCAGTTATTTGCAGCACAAATCTCATCTAGGGTTTAACAAAAGATAGAAGAGAATGCATGCGGTATGATTTCCACTCATACAAAAATTTAAAAACAGGTAAAACCAAACCTTATTATCTATGGAAACAGACCAAAGAGGTAAAACTATGAAGCAAAGCCAGGAAAGGATTATCAGAAAAGTCAGACCAGTAATTTCTTCTATGGTACAGGGAGAGGGAGCTGACTGGGGAAGGGTATGGGGGTTTGCAGACTGCAGGAAACATTCTTATTCAATTACAATAGGTTCATTGTATTACTGTTTGTTAAACTGTACATGTATTTAATTTTTTTTTCTGAATAGTTATATATCACAACAAAAATATTTTTAATTGTGCGTATAACTTGAGTGTTGCCCTAAAAACTCAGTTTTCTGGAATTACTCTTCCCTTTTATACCCGAATGAGAATAATGAGTCTTCATCATGGTGACTGTGGGGAGTTTAGTCCCCATGACCATGAAATGCTTTTAGGTCTTCTCATTGTTTTAAATGGCCTTTTGCTTCAAACTACTGCCCCAGGTTGCACCTGGGCTATCTGGCCTCAGAACGGAAAATTGGGTGCCCTCCCCTACTGCTATTGCAAGCACAGACACAATAATCTCCAATGTTTTTTGATCATGTAACCCATCAGTGAAGTATTTTTAAGCACGCACAAATATGTGAATATTTACTTATTTATAATTTTCATACATGTACTACTATTTCAAGTGGAGGTAAATCCATATTTCAAAAATGTTTACTTTTTTGGTCACCATCTTTACAGATCTGATTAGTCATTATTATTTTTTTCCTTAAAAATGTGTTTGATGAAGAGCCGTTGTCTTGGGGTCAGTTTGTTTGCATTATCAGCATTAACTTTAGTCTTTTTGGGGGGGCAAAAATTTTTTAAAACCACTTGTCCATTTTTTTGTGAGTATGAATTTAGTTAAAACTAGATGATATAATCCATAGACTCACTCAACTGCCCATGCATAAATTACAATACATCTCAATAGGTCAGAAGTGATGAATTACACTATTTCAGTTACCTTTTGCAGAGAACAAAGTACCTCCCAAAACTTGATGGCTTGAAACAACAAACACTTATTATCTTGTAGTTTCTGTGTGTCAGAAATCCAGGCATGGATTAGCTAGGTGCCCTTGCCTCCAGGTCTCTCATGAAGTTGAAAGTGTCAACCAGGACTGCAATGTCATCTTAAGGTTTGCTGAGATGGGGGTGGGGGCAAGGAAAGAGGGGTTATCTACTTCCATACTCACTCATGTGGTGGTTGGCAAGCCTCAGTGCCTTGCCACATGGCATCTCCATGGAAATGCTTTACAACACCCCACAGATGAGCAATTTAAGAGAGAACCCAAGACAGAAGTCGACATTAGACCGCGGGAGTGAGTCTACGGCCAGGGTCAGCTTCACAGGCATATGACCTGTGCAGTCTCACTTGGTCTAGGCTTAGAAGGGGCCCAACACTTGGTTTAGTGCTCTGCTGTATCATCTTGAAATGCTTAAAAAGTTTTGAACAAGGGGCCCTGTATTATCGTTTTGCTCTGAACCCTACAATTTATGTAGCAAGTCCCGCACCCCCAGAAGCCACGTTTTTTACAAAATGTCACTGAACTCAGATTAGAATTACATTTTAGCAGGTAAGGACAACTAATGTGAGGACAATCACAGCCTCTCTCAGGAATTTCAACTAGAGTCAGAAACTGGGAATAGGAGTCAAATCACAAAATGGCAGAGCTCTAAGAGAAAGTCCAAAAATATGTTGCTTCTGGGTCATCAGAGCAACTTTGGTGTTTTCCAAGTCCTAGGCACTCCAGCTTTTCCATGAGTTGTTATATCCCAGGCCCTTTCCAATAAATTTCTCTGTAACTTCATTTATCTGTGCTTGGGTTCTGTTCCTTGTAACTAAAGAACCTTAAAGGATTTAATAAATTTTGTTGGCTTGTGGTGCTTTGGCTAGGACTGTACAATAGATTTCAACCTAGTCAGCGGTATGCTGGAGGTGGCTTGCACACACTGGCAAGAGTGAATTTTGTGCATTTCTTTCCAACTTCATGTTCAGTAACGTCATAAAGATATCTTAAAATCAGCCATGATGGGTGTATTTACACCACAGAAATCAGGAAATGCTGTGTATCAAGAATTTTCCCCCCAGAGAGCCAGTTGTTAAACAATTACCAGCTCACCAATGGACCGCGTCCTGCTTTAGGATCCAATGAGAGAGGTACATGGGACTAGGCTTTGTTAGGATGAGGCAGGGAAAAACGAGACAGCCTACGAACATCACAACAAAACCCAGATCCTCAAAACTAATGTTGTAATGGCTGCCTTAGAGTAGTCTTTCCAGCTTAGAATGAGAATTGATCCCACCACATGGCTGCCTTTAGCAACCATGAGTTCCTCCCTTCTCATTTATTGGAACCGGGGTGAACACACGTCATCTGAGGTGGACCAATTATCTCAAATGGAATTTGAAATGAGGACTCAGACATTTCCTGTTCAAGATGGAAGAATGAGCAAAGTATTTATTTCTACTCCCTCTTGAGACTCCAAAAGAATAAATAGGAATACATCCACAAACATGAAGAGAATCATTAGCAGACGAGGTATTTCAACATATTTCTGGAGTATGAAAAGAGTGAAATCCTATTCACAGACAAAACAGCGGGGTTGCATCAGCTCAGATGACCCTGGAGGTCATCCACAGAGGGGCCCACTTGCCCCGCAGAAGCTGGAAATGCTCCAAACCTAGTTGGTAAGTACAAAAGTCTACTTACTAAATGACAGCACCAATTGTTTCTCCATGTTTCTCTCCCCTCTCCTCTCTATCATCCTTAGGAAGGGAGCCCGGTCTTTCACCCAAAGGCAAAACAAAAGAGGGCCTGGCCTAAAGAGAATTAGGGCTACTGGGTGGATGTCACTGTCCCTGGTTGAAGACGTCTCCATTACTGCATTTGGATGCCCTCTCAGCCTCAAATCTGGTACCCCACCTTGCCAACTCCTCCATTGCTTATTCTGAAGTAAGGCTTGCCAATTGTTGAGCCCTGCTCACATCTACAAATTTCCCAACCATTCTGTTTATGGAAGAGCAGGAAAACAGACATCTGCAAACAATAGCAAAGAAAGCCCACCTACAACCTGGAAACAAACTGAGCCACTCTCCCACCCTTCATTATAAGCAGACAAGCAAGTTCACAAGACCTCAAAATTAAACAGGTAGCATGAAAACCAGACAAAACAGAATGAAACACAGTAAACCCACCGTGAAAAAAAGGAGTTCACCAAAGAAATACAAGAGAACATTGAAAATCAAATAAGTACCCAATACAAACATTGAATTAGCATCCCAAGTGAGATATAAAAGTAGGGGATTCACATAACAAGAACAGGATGCTGTGAGAAAGGAACAAAGCAAACAGACCAGCAGTGCAAATGAAAGAAGAAAGCTCCGGTGGGCTAACCATATGACAAAGTAAAATGCTAATGCAAACGTGGCCATTTTCTTTGTGTGGGATGGAATTAAGGAACATTTTAATTCTCAGAAGCTGGGCTGACTATGTTTCCCATGGGAAAGCTGCGGCAGAGCCAGCCAACCTTCAGAGAAGAGCGAAAAGTCAGAGTCAAGAATAAACAGAGAAAAACAGAACAAGAGGACAGCTGGCTTTTCAACTTCCTTCCAGCTCCCAGTTCACACTCCTTGAGACGTCCCACTGCCTCTGCGTTTTGTGAGATACCCCAGTAACTTCTTAATAAATTCCCCTCTTGGTTCAAACTGGGTCAAGTTGGTTTTTTGCTAGAAGACGAAAGAGCCTTAACTAAAACACAGGACTGAAAACTGGAAGGCGACCCAGCCTTAAGTCCTTCCGGATCCACTGTAGCTAAGTGGAGGTTCAGAAGAAGAATCAACTCCCGCGGGAATTGTGTGCCCTTGTTCCTATGGTTGACTTTTCCTCAATATTATACTGACATTCAAATTGCAAAGTTGGACAGCAGATGCCCCACATGCAGTGTTCCCTGCATTTACATTTATTTTCTTAACATCTTGAAAGAAAGATGGGGCTTAGCCTGCCAAATCTCTAAGTACCTTATAATAACCTATTCAGACATCATATGGAAGGATTAATTTAGCCATTTCACACATTAATACAGTAGCAAACAAACTAGCCTACCTTTTTATGTCTCCAAGGCAGCCTGGGAATTTTAACTGCGACTATGGATGTACCTGAAAATAATATATTTTTATGCTTAAAGCCAGACTTGGGAAAAAACAAAAAAGCAACCTAAAGAGAAGGCGCCTCAGATAAGCAGTTTGAGGGGGAGACCATTAGATCAGCTCCTAATTCTCTTCCTTCCTTCTCAAGACGTTTTCCTAAAATGTCCTTTCTTCACGATGCCCTCCGGAAGGCACTGGAAACTGATAAGGGGCTTTGGCATGCTCTGATATGGGAAGAACACACCTGACGCTGGTAGGATCTAGCTAAAGAAGAGAAATTAAGCTTTGCCAGGAGAAAAAGAAAAAGATAAGTTATCAAGAAAATGGAGATCTGAAAGTGAAAGATGAAAAGAAATTTCACAAAATGGAAGATGCAGGTAATGGGAGAAATGGCTTTTCTGATCCTAAAATGGGCTTTGCCTTTTTGAAATGCACAATCATTTTATTTTCCTTTATTGATGGTTTGTTTGTTTGCATTCCAGGCTTGAGACACGTGGCCTTCTCAGCCTAGCCACAGTCCATGAATTTGTTGTTTAACCCAAATCCAATTGAGTGCTGCAGGAAAGATGAGAGGAGGCATCTCACACCCAAGTGGCCCGCACCATAAACAAAGGGGAGTCTCGCGGTGCCAGCTCTTGGCTTCAGCTGGGCCCAGTGGGAAGCTGATGTCCCCGTGCCAGGGAGAGGGCAGCCACCAAAGCAGATGCTGGGCCGCTGAGAAGGACTATTGATTTCAAACGCTCAAATTCCTCAGGGTGACTGCTGTTCTCCTCTTCTCAGTGGGAAGGTGGAGGTAGCTGAGAGCTGTGTTGTCCACCACTGGCTGCCAACACAGCTCGAGTTGGGAGAGTTGTCACCAGCCTCTGGCCCCAGGCAGGAGGTTTGTTAGGAATCAGCATTGTCTATTTATGAAGATTTATGGAGAAGCCAACACACATTAGACTTCGAAGCAGAACTCAGGTGAACTCTCTCCCCTGCATGGAGAATTCAGGAGGGCGGTTTAGATGATCAAGAATGATATCCTTTCTCCTTTAGTCCCCGTTGATATTCCAACCCTGGGCCTGGCCCGGGAGGAGAAGCAAAGGTGAGGTGTGCATAGCTTCTGGCTGTTTCCATGCTTCTTCAGAGAGAAAGAGAGACACTGGCACTTTTTGTGGCATCTCACATGGAGGGGAAAGGCCAAGATAAATGGATAGTTTCAAGGTCATTAGCTTCCTGAGCTCACAGTTTGCTTTCTCTGCCAGAGGACTGTGTGGAGGGGTTATAAATGTTTTGCGGCTGGACGAGGGGAGTCCATTGTTGGATCTGGGGCTCTGAGACCTGCTGCCACTGGCATATTTGGACTATGGAGCTGTGAAGTGTGCCTTCTCTCCTTTCATACACTCACCCTGAAATAGTTGGAGCTGCAGAACACTGGGTCCAACCTCCTGGACACTCCAGGGCCCGCATCATAGGTGACTGGCCTTCGGAGAAGGGACCTGGGGAAAGGCCCAGGGAAGAACTCACAAATGCTCCGTTGGTGTTCTAACATAAGAGAAAAAGAGACAGGAATTAGAAGGCAAACCTTTAAACAGAAGAGGAGGTAGAGGTGGGTGGCCTGATAGTGAGGGGGTGGAGGTGGGGAGGCAAGGTGGGGTGCAAAGAGGTAGGGCGAGAATAGGGAACTGCATTCTCACTCCACTGTGATCTGAGTTTTAGTTTTGTTTCTCTTCATCACTTTCTGGGCCCTCCCTTTGACTATACCACATCTTCACTTCTCTTTTTATTGTTTTTTTTATTAAAATATAGTTAACATACAATTTTATATTAGTTTCAGGGGGTACACCACAGTTATTCAACATATATATACCTAAAGAAGTTGATCACCATGATAAGTCCGGCAACCATCTGACACTGTACAATGCCATCACAATATTACTGACTATATTCCCCATGCTGTACATTACATCCCCATGGCTTATTTGTTTTATACCTGGAAAATTGGACCTCTATTCCCTTTCACTTCCTCCCCTTTTTAAATTTTCAATTACAGTTGACATTCAATATTATTTTATATTAATTTCAGGTGTACAGCATAGTGGTTAGACATTTATATAATTTAAGAAATGATCCCCCTGACTAGTCTAGTACCCACCTGGCACTATACATAGTTATTACCATATCATTGACTATATTCCTCCTGCTATACCCTACATCCCCATGACTACTGTGTAACAACCAATTTGTACTTCTTAATCCCTTCCCCTTTTCACCCACCTCCAAACCCTCGCTCATCTGGCAACCATCAATATGTTCTCTGTATCTATTTGTTTCTATTTTGTTTGTTTATTTTGTTCTTTAGATGCCAAATATAAGTGAAATCACATTGCATCTGTCTTTCTCTGTCTTACACTCCACTCAGCACAATACCTTTCAGGTCTATCCATGCCGCCATGGATGGCAAGAGAGCCCATTCCCTTCCATGGCCGAGCAATATTCCATTGTATATATGTACCACCTCCTCTTTATCCATTCTTCTATTGACAGACACCCAGGCTGCCTCCACATCTTGGCCATTGAAAACAATGCTGCAGTGAACACATGGATGCACAAGTCTCCTTGAAATATGAATTGGGGTTCTTCAGATAAATACCCTGAAGTGGGATTACTAGGTCCTTCTTTGTCTCTTGTTATAGCCTTTGTTTTAAAGTCCATTTTGTCTGGGATAAGTATTGCTATCCCAGCTTTCTGTTTGTTGGTTTGTTTCCAATTTCATGAAATCTTTTCCCATCCCTTTACTTTCCGTCTGTATGTCTTTCAATCTGAAGTGGTTCTCTTGTAGGCAGCATATGTAAGGGTTTTGTTTTCTTATCTATTCAGCTCTCCTATGTCTTTTGAAATGGAGCATTAATCCATTTATGTTGAAAGTAAGTGTTGACAGATATATAGCTTTTGCCATTTTATTACTCATAATTTTGATCTTTTTTCTCTATCTTAAAGAAGTCCCTCTAACATTCCTTGTAATACTGGTTTGGTGGTGATGAACTCCTCAGCTTTTTCTTGTCTGGGAAACTCTTTATCTATTCCTCGATTTTAAATGATAGCCTTGCTGGGTAGAGTAATCTTTGTTGTAGGTTCTTGCTCTTCATCACATTGAATATTTGGTGCCAATCCCTTCTGGCCTGCAGTTTCTGTTAAGAAATCAGCTGACAATCATATGAGAGCTTCCTCATAAGTTACTAGTTGCCTTTCTCTTGCTGCTTTTAGGATTCGCTCATTGTCTTTAACCTTTGCCATTCTAATTATAATGTTTCTTGGTGGGGGCCTGTTTGGGTTCATCTTGTTTAGAACTCTCTGCACTTCCTGGCTTTGTATGTCTATTTCCTTTGCCAAGTTAGGGAAGTTTTCTGTCATTATTTCTTCAAATAGGTTTTCTTTGTTCTCTCTCTTCTCCTGATACTCTTGTGATGTTATTCCAGAGGCCTCTTCAACTATCCTTATGTTTTTGGATTATTTTCTCTTTTTGCTGTTCTGATTGGGTGTTTACTGCTACCTTATCTTCTAAATTGGTGATTTAATCCTCTGTTTTATCTAATCTACTGTTGATTCCCTTTAATGTAGTCTTTATTTCTGACTGATTCATTTTTATGGTTTCTATCTCCATTTTTATGTTTCCTCTCTTTGATCTCAAGTTCTCCCTGAGACCATTGAGCATCCTTATAGCCAGTGTTTTGAACTCTGTGTCTTGTAGATTGCTTGTCTCCATTTTGTTCAGTTCTTTTTCTAAAACTTTGTACTTTTATTTAGGACATGTTTCTTTGTCCCCCCATTTTGGCTGCCTCCCTGTGTTTGTTCCTATGTATTAGGTAGATCTGCTATGCCTCCCAGTCTTAGTAGAGTGGCCTTATGTAGTAGGTGTTCTGTGAGGCCCAGTGTCACAGTCTACCTGGTCACCTGAATCAGGTGCTGCAAGTATATCCCTTGTGTGGGTTGTGTGTGTCCCCTCCTGTTATAGTTGAGTCTTGATTGCTCTTGGTACATCAATGTGTGGGATTGACTCTCAGGCTGACTGACTGTGGGGTATGGCCACGTCCACAGCTTATAGGCTGCTGTGTGAGGGGCTTACCCCACTGAGTGGGTTTTGCCCCAGTGGGCTCTGGTACCTGTTGAGACCACCCTTTGGGTGTGCTGCTTATGGGGGTAACTGGGTGCTGCTCTGCTGTAGTCTGAAGCCAGCCTCCAAGTATGTTGGTTCTGGGGCTACTTGGGAGGGCTCTTCTACAGGCTCAGTCCACCCACTGCCTGTGACTGACCAAGGACCACCTAGTAAGAGCTACGATAGGATTCTCAGTTGTTTGCTATCTGTGCTAACTCTGAAGGTGAATAGGAGAGGCCATGCTGCAAACTTAGGATAGCTGTCACCAGTACCAGGCCTGAGGTAGCTCCACAAAAAGCCAAGACACCCAAGTCCTGCTGCCACCTGCTGACTCCCTTTAGGTTCAGCCCCTGATAAAGCCTTGTGTAGTATAGGAGGTGGGCGAGGCAGAGTCTCAGGGAGTCACTAGAGTGGGAAGAATTGTGGTCAACAGGTTAATGTAGACTCTAGTTTGATGCCAGTGCTTAGCCTGGAGCTACTCAGCAAAAGTCTCAGAGCACACAGGGGCCAGCTGCAATCAGCCTTGGTCCTGTTGACTTTGACAGTTTTTCAAGAAAGAATGCAATGTGGGCGGGGCTCACAGAGAAAATGCCTCTGATGTTGGGAGAGTTAGGTGGGGTGGGGTCCCAGTGAGTCAGGAAGCTCACCAGGCCAATCAGATTCAGATTTGGCCAGAGGGGGCGGGCTCAACACAGGAAATATGGCGCCTGCCTGCTGGCTGCACAGGAGGAGGAGGATCTCACACAGGGAAAATGCTGACTATCTTCTAATCCTCTCACTGAAGCCACACACCTCAGTCTGCCCCTCTGTGTGTCTCCGATGCCTCCCGAGTGACTGTCCCTGCACCTGCGAGCGAGCCCAAGGTGAGTGCCTGCGAGCAAGCCCAAGGTGAGTGCCTGCGAGCAAGCCTGTGTGGTGCTCCGGCTGGGGTGAACCTCTGTGGCTAAGATATCCTTTCTGGTTCTCAACTGGAGGTTTGTGGCTAAGATATCCTTTCTGGTTCTCAACTGGAGGTTTGGGGCTAGCTCATTTCACGTCTCTACCTCACCTTTCAGTCTCTATGAGGCTTGTCCTTTATATCTTTGGTTATAAAACTTCTGTCCAGCCAGACTTCAGATAGTTCTCCAGGTTGATTATTCTATAAATTAGTTTGTGTTCACAGAAAGAAGCAGGCTCAGTGTTTACCTACTCCGCCATCTTGGATCTCCTCTCACTTCTCTTTTTAAATTCCACATTTTTATTGTGCTCTTAAATATTTGATGGGGAAAAAAAAGGCAAAGTTAAAGTATCAACTGTATCCATGATTCCAAATTTGTCCCCGAGCCTTGAAATTGTACATGAACACATTTTTACATCAGTGTGTGCACATTATGTTGTGTTCTGTGTTGTCCACATAATGAGATTTACATAAACATTTGCATATATTAGCATAGACCTCATTTTTGTCTCTTTACATGGCCATAGAATAGTCACTGTAATGATACTTTAGCCTTAATCATTCCACTATTTCTGGATATTTGAGTTGAATACCTGTATCTCTATAATTTGTTCCCAGGATTAAATTTATATGTCTTTTTAAAAAAATTTGTTCTTGTGATAGAGTTAGTTCTCATCTTTTTTTCTTTTGTATCACTTCTCTGGGTTATACTTAGAGCTCCAATTACCAGAATAAAAAATACAAATTTTCACAGTCCTTATTACTTACTACTAGTTGGCTCTCCAAGAAATGGAAACCAAACTGTGATATGCAGTGTTGGGCAGCAATGTGCAAATGAAGGCAATTCTCCTCATCACAGTCAATGTTGACTTTTATCATTTTTGAATTTACTTTTGCAAAGCCTGCCCTCTTCCATTTCTTTTGCTCTAGTTGCCCTTTTTTCCTACACTCATTTTCCCAATCATCCTCATGTATATCCTGTTTCTCTCCTCGCAATCTGTCATTTAACGAAGCATCTAGCACACTGTGCATTTGGCAAACAACTGGCCCCCATGCAAGCTGCCCAATAAAATGGCCTAGAGAGGTGCTTGCTGCTGGCCCATTAAATACCCCATTGTGAGGCTTGACCTCTAGATGCAGTTTTTGAGCAAAAATGTCTCCTCACTTCTGCTGTGTGCAGAGCCTCAGTGTTTTTCAAATTCACCTTCAGGATGTGATTAGTGGGTTGGTGGGGGTAGGAGGCACTGACCATGAGTGGCCCATGTCCCCTGGTTCAGCATTTTAGATGTGGAAAAGGCAAGGAGCAGGAATGATATGATTTCCATAAGGATCTCACTGTGTGATGGTTCACTGCTCAGAAAAGACCCCAGTGGCCAGATAACCCTGCAGATGGCCATCCTTACCTCCACCATCTAAGATGCATGCACACTGCTTCCATAGAGAAGAATAGAGACAAGCAGTCCCCACACAGTCAGCAGGACTGAAAAAGCACACAGTGTGGGCTTTTCTCTTTGTGGGAGAAGATTTAGGGCCTTGGAGAGAGCACACAAACCCGATATCTCTTGCAGTGTGGTGACTTCCTAGGATTCTAGACCCACTGTGAACATCCTTCAATGTGTCACTCACAGAGTTGACCAGTTGGGATTAACCAAAGAACAGGCCCTGATAAAGAGTAACAAAAACACCCTAGATGTGGTATTTCCAGGGTTCTTGGTACCTGTTGGTATCTATGTATTGTTTGGATCCGTCTATAACTGTGCATTTATGATGCCCCTAAATAAGCTATCTGAGCAGTTTAGCTTGTGGATGCTTCAAGGAAAAGCAGCTGAGACTTCTCAGCAGAGCAAGTGAGTAACATTGGGCCTGCCTAGTTGTGGCTGGAGCAGGCCCTTTTCACCTGCCTTTGTGTATATCTCATCAGCTCTGCAATCCACACTCTGTACCCCATACAGGGCAGGCAGTGGGAGAGGCTCCAGTACAGAGGTGTTAAACAAATGAATAAGCAAAGATGTGCTTATTGTCCTCACTCTAGTGACAGGAGACTTTGATAAAAAAAAAAAAAAGCTCAACAGCTTGCGCTGGGGACGTGGGTATTTAAGTGGACACCTGGACCAGAATCAGGCCTTCTGCCTGCTGGCCGGACACTTTCTTCTTTGCCTGTCTTATGCGGTGGTGATGACTAATTTTTTGTCATGCCTTCATAGGGCCAAATTTGAGAAACTATAGCAACATAAAGAAGGACTTATTCACCATTAAGGTAGCATAGCACCAGGCTGCACCAGTGGCGAGTTCTTGATTCTCTCTCCCAGGGAGACTTTTAAAGGAAGAACAGGTCAATCATCTCTTGTAGACAGAATCACCCAATCACTAAACACCACATAGTGCTGTGTAGCTTTGTGCTGTTTCAGAGAGCATTTTTATTTTCATCACCTCATTGGATTCTCATAACAACTTTGTACATGTAAGTATTGTTGCATTTACTGATGAGGAAGTTGGGATGCAAAGCAGCTCCATTCTGTCCGTGATCACACAGCTAGTAAGAGGCAAAGCCAAGGTCAGAATATCCAGCATTTCCCATAAGCATTCAACACCAAGGATTAGGGCCAGGTCCCCAACACTGGAACTTCCTGGGATCGTTAGAATAGTGAACATGGGTTCAGCGTTGGTGCGCCAGGTATTAACTCATCTGATTCTCATAGCAACCCTACAAAGTGGGCACTATCCTCGTCTCCATTTTTTTAGGTGAGAAAATTGAGGTACAGAGAAAATAGCCACTTGGTCAAGGTCACCCGGCTGGTAAGTTGCAGAGGCAGGATTTGAACCCAGACGGTCTGACAGGAGATCTTAACCACTAGCCACATGTCTCCAAGGACAGGTGACGATGCGGTTACCATGTGGCTTTTGGAGCGTCTGCTTGCTTCTTTAAGGATAATGGTATAGTGTGCCTCTGTCACCCCGACAAGCAGGGGAATGCCTCCCCCACAGAGGTAGGACAGGCTGATACAGAAACGGGACCCACATTTTAAAGGCCTTTCTGACCTTAAGCTCTGAACTCCCCAGAACAGGGAGCATTTAAAGCTGAACCAAAGAAGTAAGAATGAACTGGGAGAGTGTGGCCCCTGCAGAGCTCAGGGCTTCTCATAGGGCAAGGAGCAGCATGAGTGGTACCTCCAGAAATGTGCTCTGTGGCTTGGCATTATGGGGTATGCCGAGGCTATGAGAGCAGGTCCTGGGGCTGGGCATGGGTCTGTGTGGTGTCCCTGAGAAAGAAGGCAGAACAGAAACACAAACAGAAATGGTTAATAACTCAGATGCATCCACAGCCCATTAGTAGCCCTGACACAGTTGGGGACTCCCTTAGCCAAAAGAAAAGGAAAGGCTCTTGCAGTTTTCTTTGAAACTGCTTGCTGGGGTCTGGGAGCTGCCATCCCCCAAATGTCAGAGAGGGACAGGGGTCTGGAGAATTGCTGGATGAAGCGACTTGGCCCTAGCAGCAGAAGGTAATTGGCAAGGCTCTGTGAGGCCTGGGCTGCGAGGTGACACGCATGACTGCTCCCGGCAGCAGCATGGGTTCTGACACCAAGCCCGGGGAGGCCTGGCGGCTCAGAGATTGGGGATTGGCGCCGAGAGCCCCAGAGTTGGACAATTGGACTGTTCACAGTTGGGCCGCTCTGGGCTGCCACCAGTGCTGGCTTTTGCTGGATGCCATTTTCGCTTTTCAGAAGCCTCACCATTCAGGGTCTCTTTATCGTTCCTTCTGTTTCTATCCTCATCCTGTACAAAGGAAGAGGAGGCTAAATGTTCAAGGGTTCCCCTTCCCCAATATCCAACTAAGTCATTCATTTATTAACTCACCCGTTCATCAGTCATGATGAATTGTTCCATCACGGCTCAATCGTCTCATCATGGCCCCTGCCTCTCTGCTGAGCCCCATTCTAGGCACTGTACATGCAGCACAAATAGAAGTAAGGCATAGCACCTCCCTCAAGGAGTTTCTAGACCGTCCGTCTGGGAGGTCACAACAAATATTAGTTTCAGCAGGAAAATAATTAAGCAAGGCTCTGTGAACCCCTGTACCTATTAGCGTCAGAAGGGAGGGCTGATTCTGGTTACTTAGTGGCCCCTACGGTAATTGTCCTTGGTGGCTGTCCCGTGATATGAGCATCCTCGCACTTCTCTGTGTCTTCAGAGAGATGACAGGAGTTGAAATGGGAGCAGAGTGGAGTCCAGTTCCCTGGCTGTCCTGGTGACTTCTGTGTCCTCACCACTGAGGACCTCGGAGAGAAACATAACATCGAAGGACTGCATCACAAGGCCTTCCCCCAGCAGGGAGGAAGTGTGGGGAAGGGATGGTGACAACTACCTGGGCGGAAGCATTGTTAAAAGAAATGTTACGAGTATCTGCCACATCCTGGGGACTTTATTTCCATTGCCTGTAACCTTGGAACGAGCCTGAGAGGTGGGCATTGTAATCTCCACCTGCATGTGTAGCAACTCGAGGCCCAGAGAGGTTCCATAAACCATGCCAGGTCTCATGGCTGGTTAGGGATCAGGCAAGTGTTTGAGCTCACAGAGCAGAAACCCCTCCCCCACTCCGATAGACAGGGGACTCTGGTCCGCTGTTCCACTGATGATCATGTAACAGGGCCAGCAGCCAGACTTGGGCAAAAAGGTTCAACAAAGAATGTCCATGGAGGAATCAGTCAGCTGAACTGTGATTCTTGATGGAGGGGTAATTTGAGTTTTGTTTTGTTGGGCTTCTGGTCTCTCTGTTCATGTATTTAAAGAGAGGGCTCTGCTCTGTGTTCCTGGATGCGAGAAAGAACTCGAAACTGTGTGACTAGAGCTGGAGTTTTACCTGATTAACTTTACCTCGTCAATCACAGAACAAGTACCTGAAAAAGGACATTAGAAATAATGATGGGGACAGAGAAAAGACCTGCCTGAGAGTGTGCATCCTGAGAGAAGGGGCTTTGGGGGGCTCGGCAGCCAGGGGAGGTGGGAGGCCCTGGTTTACCGAATGGAGGAAGGGCTATTCCTGACATAAGGTGACAAGGACGGCACAAGATACTTTCAGCAGCTTCACCATCTGCTTAGAGCTGGTCCTGGAGGAAAAGAGATGGCAGGCCATGTCCCACTCACAGATCACAGAGCTTTCTTTAGTCCTTGAGAAAAACCTTGAAATCTTATAGGCCACTTCTCTTGTGTTGCAGATGAAGATAAAGGAAGGTAAAGTGACTTGTCCAGAGTCACAGAGGAAATTAGAGATATAGCTGAGGCTTTGTTGCTGATTTGCAACTCTCTGTCATGTACTATTTCTATCATATCATAGAGTATGTCTAGACCACAAGTCAGGAAACTCTTTCTATGAAGTGCCAAATAGTAAATATTTCAGTCCTTGCGGACCATTCAGCCTGTGTGGCCACTACTCACCTCTGCTGATACAGGCCTGAGGTGGCCACTGGTGATACACAGACCAATGTGCATGATGTGTTTCAATAAAACTTTATTGAAAAACATCAGGGGCAGTCTGTATGGGCTCCATGAGTCATAGTTTGCTGACCTCTGCTCCAGATAGTTCCCTTCTTTGAACAAACCCTCCATGGTAAAGAAATGGTCACAGTTTAGAGCCAGTGTAGTTTGAAGGACAGAACTCCATCTTAACAAAATGCAGGGCACTGAGAGCAACTGCTGCCCTGTGCTGCATCCTTAAAAGAGTACAAAGAAGTAGTGATGGTCGCCAGATGGGAGTGAGGTCAGGAGGAGGGTGAGAAAGGTGAAAGGGATTAAGATGCACAAATTGCCACTTGTAAAAATAGCCATGGGGATGTACTTTGCATGTATAGTCAATCATGTTCTAATAACTATGTATGGTGTCAGATAGGTACTAGACTTACTGGGCTGATCAGTTCGTAAAGTACATACATTTCTAGTCACTATGTTGTATACCTGAAACTAATATAATATTATATGGCAACTGTAATTGAAAAAATTAAAAAACAATTTTAAAAAGAGGTAGGATACCAACTTTGTGAACTTGAACAAAAAGAGGTGATTTGAGTAGAGAAGGAGTGAAAAGCGACAACCCTTCCAATTAGTACTTTCCAGCTTAAGGAGAATCACTAATGAGGGCTGATGACTAATTATGAAGCAGGGCTAATACAAGTCCATTTTCTAAGTTACCTCTAGCAAGCCTCTTAATTTCAGAAGGGGTTCAGATTAGAGTTGATTGAAGAACGGAAACAGATAGAAAATTATTCCCTAGAACCACCCCCATTTACCTCTCAGGGGCAAACGGGTTCCAAAAAACTTATTCAAAAGCTTGAGGGTGTCTGGCCATGTTACAGCTCAGTTCAAGAATGTGGCGAAGGAAAAGCATTCAGGGGGAAGAGGTGGACAGAGAAGTAGCTTGAACCCAAGCAGTTGTATATTAAAGAGAAGTACACCTTTCCTCACGACTTGGCAATGATGGGTTTTTATGAGTTTTCAAATTTGGAATCTTAGAATCCTTGATGGGATAAATCTCCAGAGCAGTAATTGTTTTTAATGGCATCTTTAGAATGTATATCTTTCTGGTAGATCATATTCCTTCTATTTTATAAGAGAAATGACCTTAAAAGCTTTTAAGACTTGAGGTTTCCTACAGAAAAGACCCCAAAGGGGCTCACAGACTCACTTGGAAATATCTAGAATGTGAAGAGTAATAGAGATAAATTTTATCAACTCCTTCCCATTCTGACACTAAAGTCTATATAATTCCAGCCACTCCCAGCTTCCTGTTTTCCCACTGTGGGGGTTACTAAGAGTTCTTGGACCCTAGAAGACACAGCTTCCCTCGAATCTTCTAGCCTTTGTCATTATGCCCAGGTGCAGGGAGGTGAGTGGGGGCAGCAATTGTGACACTGGGTATTTTGGAATTGATTATAAGATTCCTTACATGTGCCTTTTGATAGGACACAAGTATAGCTTATGGATCGGTTCAAAACAAGTAATTTTGCATGACTCCATCAAGAGCTTAGAGGAGGAGGGACTAATGGTAACTGCTATTATAAGCACCTATCTGATGGTATTGGCTATAGCTTTAAGTTTTTAAATCAATTCTTTTCATGCTCAGAGATTATGATCTCTCGCTTTAAGCCTGTGATTCTACGCTGCTCATGTGAGTACCTCTGGCACTCACTTTATCTATCGGTTCTCTATCTTCTCCCTATTGAAATGCTTTTAAAAGGCAATTAAACATTGTTGATCATCTCCATTAGGTGATCTCCACTTACTTTTGGGTTCTGTGAAGTGAATTTTGATTGCTAGGAGCTGATTCCTTTTTATCCAAGTAGAAAGAATATGGAAACATTTCTGCCTTGCCCTTCATATTTGATTGATACTTTTCACTTTGAGAGCTAATTATATCTGATGTGAAGGGAAAATGGATTCAGAAATATCAGTTCTTTTCATGAATTTTCACTCTGAAAATGTGGGTCATCTGTTCAGTTTTCTCATGTCTCAGTTTCCTTATCGACCAGCTAAGGAAATACTCCTAGGAAGAGTGAGTTATGGAACTGACCATTACAACCCATGGTCTCACAGACTCTCAGCCCAGGAAGAACATCCAAGGTTGCTCTGTCGGACCCTTTACTCATTAGAGGAATGCTCTTCAGTGGCCATGACGTGTTGTGTTCAGTCCCTGTGTAACTCTTCCAGGGACTGGCGCCCTCCATATTCAAAGCAACCATTTCATTTCTGAATAGGTCTAATTGTTAGAAATGTCTTCCTTATACTGTTAACCCTTGAACAACGCAGGGATTAGAGGCACCCCGCGCCATCAAAACCCTGCATATAACTTTTGATTCCCTCAAAACTTAACTACAGTCATTCCTCGGTATCTGTGGGGGATGGGTTCCCAGACCCCTACGGAAGCCAGAGTCTGTGGATGTTCAAGTCCATTATACACAATGGTGTGGAACAATGCATGCAGTTGGCCCTCTGTATCCACAGATTCCCCACTGCGGATCAAAAAACCGATTCCACACACGGTTATTTGAAAATCTGTGGGTGAGAAACCCAGGGATACAGAGCATGGACTGTATATTTACTGAAAAAAAATCCACATATAAGTGGAGCTACGCGATTCAAACCCATATTGTTCAAGGGACCACTGCATTCAAACACATTCCTAAGATGTCTACCCATTGGTTTTAGTTCTGCCTCTTGAAGCAAAGCAAAACCAATGGAATTTCAACTCTTCAATTTGACTTCTCTTTTATAGGCATGTTTGTAAGTTGTTGGAGGCATACTGTAAAGAGTGTTTAGAGAAAAATGAATGTGTTGTTACTTTTGTCTTAATCATTCCTGTTATTAGTGAACTCTCAAGTAAACAAACAAACCATGTTCCAGTGAAATGGGAAACCTATTGGGTATATTTGTTCAATATACTAGGCTTCTGAGACATAGGTAACCCAATTTCTGTACCACACATCACTAAATCCTGCTTGGATGATGGCTTTTCTCTCATCTGCAATGTTTACACAGCTAATGAGATGGCTGCATTTTATGTCTGATGAGGAAGCAAAGGGCCTGAGAGTCCCCTAAGACTTTCAGATATGTGTAATAAATGTTAGCACTTACCATCAAGATGTTACAGCACCATTTAGGAGAAATTTTATTGAAGCCCCTACCTTAGGGGCTAGAGGAAGTATTATTATTCAATTATTTATTCAACAAATACTTGTAGAGTATCTATTATGAGCCACGCAATGTTCTAGATGTTTGTGTTACATGAGAGAACAAACAGACAAAAATTCTTGTCTTTTAAAGCTTATATTCTTGTAAAGGCATCTAAAAAATGTGCAATAAAACATCAAAATATAAGTAAATTACATTGTAGGTTAAAAGACAGCAAGTGCTTTAAAGAATTAAAAACAGAGCGAGGTTAGGGGCAGGGATACTGGCAGAGTGGGGTGAAGGTTGCAATTGTAAATAGGGTGTCAGGATGGGTTTCTTGAGAATGTAACAGTGAACAAGGAGATTTACTAGAAATGATGGGGCCAGGGGGAAGAAGGCAAAACCAAGAGAAAACAAAATATAAAAATATTGTCTTAAGTATTTTAAAAGTCATGGTAGAAATCATCAAGGGATGCCTTTAAAATGCTTACTGTGACTTGGTCATCATGAGCCATAGCTTTGTGAAAGATCTTATCTTGTGTGTGGGTGTTGGTCTGTCTGTGCTGAGAGGGGAAAGGTGAGCATTCTGCTGGGCTGAGTGTAACAGTGCCCAAAGGGTAGAGGGATACAATGCCCAAAGGTGTTTTGACAGAAGTAAATCTGCATAGTCAGAGTCACACTCACAGCCTAAGGCAAGAAGGATGGACCTGATTCAAGATGGTGCCTCCACAGGGCAGAAGAGGAGAATGGCTCCCAGCAGTGTAACCAAAAACAAGATAAAGACAGAAGGAGGAACTCCTAGTTCTGCTTATTGCAACTGAGGGTATAGTTAAAATATATGTCTCAGGTGATCTCTCTCCACACTGTTCTGAAAGCAGAATAAATCAGGGGGATAAATCAGAGAGACGCTCCCCCAAGTTGAGCCGAGAAGGAAGGGTTTGCACAGTTTTCTAGTTCTCACCAAGGTTTGAAATGTTGGAAATGTGCCTAGGGCCTAAATCCTACTTGCTGCTGAGCCAAAAGATAGGATGTAAATTCAGAAGCACATGTACCTTGGGTCTAGAAAGACAAAGGATGGAGCTTTTTGTCAGAAGAAACCATCGTCTGAAGAGTTAGAGGTCTATTGAAAAAAAAGATGAAAAAATTGGGAACTCATATAAAAGGGATTGTCGTTCTTTGGGTGTGTAGAGCCATACTTGCGACAGATCTGTATAGAAGAGTGTGCACTGTCCTGATATCCCCTTCCACCACAGGATGGCTTCCTTGGGCACCTAAACGAATTTTGTGTGCTCTATTGTGAGCGAACTATTGGGAAACCAGAGAGCTGGGAGAAATGAGCTCATACGGATGTAAGTCCAATGAATGGAATTCCCCACACGATGCGTTTTCCCTTGAGAACTTGGAGCAGCCCCTTCCAGCCATTAAGCACCATACAAGGTATTTAGGGGTCCAAGAAAATATCTGAGAGCTGAAAAATGTATTGGCCCGAAAGAAAACTATAAAATTGGAATGAATAAATATTAATTTGCATAACATGACATGATGACCCCTTCTTTAACTGCTAAATTTAGCAGTCCATAAAAATGACACTGAACTTGAAAACAACGGATGAATTTTCTCTTTACAAGAATTCCTATGTAGACACAAGGGCTGCCAGCAGACCACTGTCTATCATGATTTACATAACTCACAGCCAAATAATTTCAAAAGCAAAATTACAATTGCAAAATATATTTTTATAGCAAAAAAACCACAAACAAAACACCCTCTAATATGTGATGTGGGTACGTTTTCATAGGTGTGGTATGGAGTGGCGTTGGGACCTCCAAAAGTAAGTCTAGGGAGTAAGAAGGTGTGAACATAGCCCTGACCTGAGGCCATATGTTGGATGTGAGGAACACAAGCACCCATTTTAATTCGTACAGTTGGGAAGCCAAGGTAGATAAAGACATCATAGCAGTTATATTATAGGCTTTAGAAAAAGGGA
>NW_017731463.1:3918970-3931278 GCF_001890085.2 Hipposideros armiger | reverse complement strand
TTTCCAGACTGCTACAGTGACAGAGTTCTCAAAGGCTGTGATTGATGGGATTTGAAACACTCTTTCTTTTTGGAAATATTTATATTTGATCCCTTTTGGACAGGCTGCACATAACTAGAGCTTATCACATTGTTGGAAATCATGGGCCGTCTCTAAACCCTGAGTTGCAGAGGCCTGGAGAGTAAAGATTAATATCCATTTGTGCTTTGCCGTCCTCAGCCCCTGATAACTGTAAATAACGTTAAGGAGAAGACCAGGGTGCATCACGATCTGTTACATGGTGGCGGTGATTCTGGCTGTCATGTCGTCCACAGTGATTTATCCTTCTCCGCAGTGACACAAATCACAGCCCTTGCCCGATACTCTGGAATGTACAATGATCTGCTAACTGTAACGGTAATGAATTTGTGCTTATAGCACAACATTTTTAACCTGCGCTAAACCTGACCTCCCACGCCCATTTGGAAAGGCACTGAACAGAAGCTTTTGCAAATCTCTTTGGTTTTGCTGGTATTCCACCAAAACTCTCTTTTCTACTTCTTGGGAGGACTAATGAGAAGTGGTACAAAATAGCGCGAAGGTCAAATTTGAGAGAAAAAGCTGCTCTCTACTTTCTCTTCCCTGTTATCCTTTTAGCAGAAATAATATAGTAAGAAATTCGTACAGACTTCTCTTGTTCCAACAATGGACATCCTTATGAAGAGGAAGAGAGCCTTGGCGGTTTGATCTTTCCAAACCTGAAGAATCAAGCAGAGACTACTGATCTCTCCCTTGGTCTTCATTTGAAGCATGTATAGAGGCCTTTGTGGGTTTGGGTCTGTGTGTATATATACACTTGTCCCACGAGTGGGGCAAACCGTGGATCCCAGGCCTTCTCAGGCTGCCCTTCAATGATTCTCTCTGAAAAGAATTGAGATTCTCTGAAACAGGGTATGGGGGCTCGAGAAATTCTGTGGGAGGGTCTCCATGAAAACACTGTGTTTCTTTGGATCACATTCCTTTCTGTGAGGTATGGGAGCAGTATGAAATCCAAAAAAAAAAAAAAGGAAAATCTCATCTTTCCTATCTGGTACGATCTTTCTATTCTATTCAAATAGATTGCTGTTTTTCATTCATATGAGGAACCCAAGGATTTCGGGTTACGAAGTAATATTTGAATTGCAATTATTCACATATAAATGCATAACTTAGAAAGGAAATAGCTGCATCTTAGACCCGAAACTTTTATTTTTTAAGGTATTTGCCCTAGATTCCCAGTTTTGAGATAGAAAATGAAAGAATGCTCCATCCTAGTAACGCAGGGAAGAGGTGAATTTTCCCCCAGGGTTCCACCTTGCTCAGAGCCCTGGCCCCTCCACCCATCCCTCTCAGCGTCCTTGCTCATCCACAGATTGTCCCAGGTTTTCAAATGCCTGTCAGCGAGCTAAGATGACAAATTTGCCTGTGATAATACACTGAGGCAATATGCATTTTAGCTGAAAGTCTCCTGGAATGAGAGCTCTGCTCGGGCTGCCGAAGCCTGCAGTGACTTTGAGGATGAAATTCCAGGTGAGTGCAAATCCAGGGTAAATGGAAGCACGTTGGTACTGGTTATACCCATCATCCACTTCTTTGTTGGGTGACAAAGAAGATACAACCTCCTTTCTGCCTTTGTTTTCTGACTTTTAGACATGGATCTCTGGGTCAATCTCCAAACAATAGAAATTGCACACAGATTACCGAAAGTGACATTAATTTGCTCATTGAAAACCCGGATGATGAGGAATGACAATGAATTTTCATTACATACCAGTGCTTTTGCACAGTGCTCTGTCGTATATAGTGGGTTATTAATACCACCCGGAGCCTTGGCAAACACCGTCTTCGCCACATTCTACTTTTTCATAAACATCTTATCTCATCCAACCCAACATAACTCCTAATACTTTATATAACCATGAAATTCAACACTCCACCTTCATTGGCTAGGTCTTCTTTTTCAAAGCCCAATCTCTCTTAAACTCACTTCATATGACAACAACATTAATTGCTATTTTATGCACATATACAGACAGACTTCTTCACAACTTTACTTCTTGGTAACTTACAAGTGCACTGGTTGACAGCATCCTCAATTAGCAGAGTCATTTCCATATCCTGGACATATACATTGATCAGAAAAGATGACAATTTATTTTTAGACAGACGCAGCCTGCATATTTTAAATATATTTCCCGTTTGGCAAAAATGGTGTTGTAGCTAATGTATGTACAATATTTCCAAAAACATTGGTACTTTCCCATAAATATCTTTCATATTTTTTTCAGTGAGTAATAAAAAAGGTTGAGGTGGGATGTGTTTTATCCCACCACATTATATCATTCCTATTTTTCCTCTTTGTTGGATGGCAGTCAGGGGCCCTGATGCCAAGCTTTGGAAGCAACAGCATCTGGCTTCTTGGCAGATCCTGTAGGCAGACTTGTTGCCAGCCTCTAAGCTGTGTCTGGGTCTGTTGCATGGTTTGGCTGCAGATGGACGCTCTGGGTTGCCTCGTGCTTCTGGAAGCCAGTCCTGGCTTTCCTTTGATTCTGAGGACTTTACTCATTTTTATTCATTTGTGAAGAAGGACCCATCCAAATGCTTTATGAAACAAACACTGGAGAACATTAATGGATCAGATTTTGCCTTTGAAAAGGCAGAGGTCAGTGTGTATTTGGACAGGAGACATGGCATTCTGAAGACGGGCCTACCCATGCCCATGCGTCTTTCCATGAACTTCTATTGTAAGGAGCTTGGAAAGAGGCCAATTCCGTGTTAACATCACTCCCTTCCCGGGGATGGGGCTGTGTGGTTACCTGGAGAGACAGAAACATGGGAGAGCTCAGACTTCCTCAGATCAGGGAAACCACCCATTCCTTTTGTCTTTTCAGTGAATCAGACCCTGAGGAAATAAACACACATGACAAACGGCCTCTCATCTTCTCTCCTGTTCCATACAATTGCCCATGTGAGTATGGGGTTATACCATGGCTAGAGAGAAGGGTGAACATTAAGTCTTAATTTAGTCTGAATTAAGCACACATATCAAAGCCAGACCACTTTCATTAGTGTTCCCTGAGACTCTCGCCTTTGGGGAAAGGCTATCGAATTTTCTTAGCATTGTGAAACCTCATCACCATTGATTTTTGTAATGGCTCTGATCCACTAAAAAACTCTATGCGCCATACACACATACACAGCCATACCTCAATTAAAGTATAATTTATTTCTTAAGGATTATTATAAGAATTTCATGACATTTCTTGAGTACATTCACTCCCTCCTTGATTCATTTGTTAGCAGCCATTTATTGAACACCAATTATTTGCTAAACAGAAAATTCTGCTGTTATGGAGTTTACATTCTACCAGGGGAAGATGGGAAGTAAAGCAATGACCACATCAATTAACAGAATATTTTTAGGTAGTAATAGTGCTATGAGGACAATAAAACAGAGTCATTTGATGAAGAATGTTTGTGGGGTAAGAAGAGAGCAACTCGAGATTGATTGGGAGGGCTTATTCAAGGGAGTGACATTAGATCTACCTAAATGACAATGAAAGGAGCCAGCTAACCTGGGAGAACAGTGTTCCTGGAAAAGGAAATAACAAAGGCAAAGGCATTATGGTGGGAATAATGTTGGCACCTTTGAGGAACAGAAAGATATTAGATATTATATTAGAGAATGCGGAGAAAAGGGGTAAGAGATCTTATGAGAGAGGTGAGCAGGGGCTAGAATACACAGAAAGTGCTGTATCATTGTGGGTCATGGTAAATGCTTGGAGTTTATTCTAAGAGCAATGGGAAGCCGTTGACAGTTTTAAGAAGGGGAATAACATGATCTAATTTATATGTTTTTAGAAGGTTACGCTGGCTACTCTCTAGAGGAGTAGAGTAGGAAAGGTGAGCTAGTTAGAAGGTTGTTGCAATAGTGCAACAGATTATTTCAGGCAATGATACTAGTAATGCCTACATTTATCAAGTACTTACTGTGTGTTAGGGACTGGGCCTGCTTTATCTTAGGTGATCCTCATAAAACAAAACAAAACAAAAACAAAAATTAAACCTGACTTAGAGATTATCTTCCCTATTTAATAAGTGGGAAAAAATGCACAGGATTTCAACTTATGTATGTTTAATTCAGATAGGCATGTTGCCTTCTTATGCTATGAAACCAAACCAGAGTAGAAAGGATACATTCAGATATCAGAGCATTACATATCAATAAAATGAACCAAGCTCTTTCACAAACTCTATTTGGGATTATAAAATACATGGCAGATTGCTCTCAGAAAACATTAGGAACTCAGACAGGGATCTCAGTTTCTCAAGGCTTAGGATACCGTTTTGTGCAATTTAAGAATCATGAATGCAATTCTGTTTTTGATACAGAAAAGCTGGGTTTTCCTAGAAGACTTCACATACCTTTTCCTTCACCCCTAAATTCCAATGGCTCTTTGAATGCCTCTTGGTATACCCATGGGCATGGAAAGGAAGTTCTTCCCCGAACTTTTCCGGTGATATATTTCACATGTATTTAGTCACCAAAGTTATCTATTTACTTGAGCTGAAAGTTTCTGGAGATATTGAGAAAATTAAGTTTTAATATAACCAGAAGTAGGAACGAACTCTGCCAGCAAATATGGATATTTACTGTTGATGTTGACTATTGTACAAAAAACACAGAAGAACTGTAACATAGTACCACTCTCACAGGGACATACATAACTAACTAATGGGAGGAAATCTGCAATGCAGTATTTGTGTGTCAGTGTGTTTCTCTACCAGATTTTCATATCTAGAGTAACCTTGGACAAAAGAATACTATTCTCAGATCATCACTTAGTTAACTTCACCAATTCTGTTGTTTTTTTTTTCTCCTTTTTTTACTCATTACAAATGTCAGTTACTCATTACTGTTATATTGGTTCCCACTTCTGGTATCTTATCACTTTCTGTAAATAGCAGAAGTTTGTTCTTTTAAACATAGTAAACATCATCAAACTTCCTCAATTAGTCTAAATAAGTCTAATCTAACTAATGTAAACTAAAGTTTTTAGCCCTATTGAGCAAGCAGAATCCTCTACCAAGATGATAAGCTCATTTGGACTCAAATGATCAAATCCTTTGAATCAAATAGCCAGAGATTTTTTTAATACAAATTTTTGACTGAACCAACTGGACATTGGCCTGAATGTATCAATTAATGTAATTAAGAAAATTAGACCAATTATGTATACATGTTCAATCATAGCATTGAAATCCCTTTCTTTTGCAGCCCATATTTTTACTAATACCTTTGGGCAGAATGTTTTGCTTTGTATAAAGGAAAGAATGTATATTCCACCTAGCAGCACATACTTCCTCAAAATCCTGCCACTTGGTTTACGTCAGTCAAAAGTCTTGCATCAGCTTAAAATATTGTGAAATCTTCAGTACAACTTATTATTGAAATGTAGCTAGTTTCATGGTCTTGTTATCACAGACATTAGGATGCAGACATACTGACCTTGAGAGTCCTCACTGAGGCGTGAGCAGTGAGCATTATTACTTTAATAAAAACACTATAAAACAAAAGGGATGATCTTGAAGGCTGAAGTATCTTCTTGACTAAATTGGTTCAGGATCTTCCTAAAATATTTAACTTTTCTGGTCTCAAAGCTAATAGCTTTGGGGGTTTTCTTTTAGCTATGGAGTTCTTTGAAAAGATGATATCTGAGTTAAGGTGATTAGGATCAATTCTAGGTAAGGGGGTTTGGTCAGAGGTGGCTGTCAGAGCCCCCAGCATTCCACGGGGCTTTTCCCTTCAGTGTAGGCAGCGATTGGTTGAGTGACTGCATGTCGTGTTATGTGAGTTCCACATTATTGCATTTTATGGGCAGTTTTGTGGCACAGTTTACAATAATAAATCGTTCAGAGCCTCTTGATCATCTCTATGGTGTGGTAAGGTGATTGTCCTAGTCCTAGGACCTAAAGCAAGCAAGGTAGAATTGATCTGTGGAATAACTGTGAAGGTTTTTGGCTCCCAGGAAAAGCCCTGAGACTGAAGCGAAGGGTTAGAAGTATGTCTTAGTAAACATTAAGAAAATTATTTAGGTTTCCTCTCCTCTTTCCTCATCTGAAAGTTCCCATCGACTTCCTGCTTTCATTGACACCTGGTAGTGTTGTGAGGACCCTGCTTTCCTCAAAGCTCTTGCAAGTGAAAGCTATTTTTATTCTACCTTCTACGTATCACAAGCCCTAGAGGAGCAGTGGGAGTCCTTGCTCCCTTTGCTGCTTCCTCTTTCCTCCTTAAAAACCCTTCTTTGAAATAAATATCATCAGACTTTACTACTCATTGTTCTTCCTCATTTTGTGAGCCTCCAATTTCCCCTCAGTCCTTCTGTATATCCTTAGTTATAGGATATAACTATAGGAAGTTAGACTTCAGGCGATTCTCAATGATGGTTGTTCTGTAGTTCGGTGGTAATTTTGAGGTAGTCATGGGAGGAGGCCAGTGCTGTGTTTACCTACTCTGCCATCTTGACCAGATAGATATACCTTCTCTTTTCTAAGGCTCGTTTCTCCATTTATCATCTGAATCTGGTCCCTTATGCTCTTCTCAAGGGCTTTACTCCTGTAATTATTTCCTCTCTTCCTTCCTTAAACTCCCTATGTCTTATATTCATTTCCATTAGCAAACAAACAAGAATCAATAGCATCCATGTTAAAAACAAAGTCCCTGACACCCCTTCCCATTCTATGTTCAATGTCTTTTCTGTGCTTCCCTTCATAGGAGATTCTTTGGAATAATTGTTATGATTCATTGTTTCCATTTCTTCACCTCTCAATCTCCCCTAAAACTAATCCAATCAAAATTTTGTCCCCTCCATTGCACTGGAATGGCTTTGTTCAAGGTCACCAATGCCAAAGCCATGAATCAATTCTCTCGCCTCCTTCTCCTAGACCTCTCAGCAGCATTTGGCATGGGTCACTACCCCTCATTCTTAAATACTTTATTTCCTGGGCTTCCAGGACACCATATTAGCTTGGTTGTCCTTCTACCTCATTGGCTCTATGCTAAATTCCTCTGATGTCTCCACTTCTATATGTTGGGGTGCCCCAGGATTCTGTTCTTGACTTTCTAATTGATCTACATTCTCCCAAGGCAATCTTAACCAGTCTCATGGATTCAAGACTTATCTTTAGCTTCTGACCATTATATTTATTTATCTAACGCTGAGACTCCTTTGAGCTCCAGATTCAAATATTCATCTGCCTACACAACATCCCCACTCAGATGATGAACAGGCACCTCACAATCAACAGTGTTGATACTGAACTCCTGATTTTTTTCTTCTTTCCTCATGTCACTTCTCTTCCATCACAACCA
This sequence comes from Hipposideros armiger, assembly GCF_001890085.2. NCBI lineage: Eukaryota > Metazoa > Chordata > Mammalia > Chiroptera > Hipposideridae > Hipposideros > Hipposideros armiger. The sequence goes on along the minus strand of NW_017731463.1, from coordinate 3,923,888 downwards.
AGCTTTCACCATTTCAATATGAGGTATTACTGTCCACCCAGTGCTTAGATGAAAAACTTTGGTGTCATTACTGATTTTTATGTTTTCTTCAAACTCTACGTCTAACCCATGAGTAAGTCCCATTGGTGCTACTTCTAAAATATATCCCCAAACTGACCACATCTCACTATCTCAACTACTCCAACCATGGTCCAAGGTCCCGTCCCCTCTCTTCTGAACTGTTCCCCTGTCTCTCTTCTCGCCCCATACTGGACATCTTGCACAGGGAAGATGAAGTGATTTTTCTAAAGCCTGAATAAGATTATGTCACTCCCCTGCCTAAAGAACTCTGATGTCTTTCAATTGTGTTTAAAATGAAATTCAAAGTGGCCACCATGATCTGGATACTGCCTTCCCTTCTAACCTTTCCTGGACCCCCTCTCTCTGTTGCTTTCTATACTCCAGCCTCACGGTCCTTTCAGCCACACTATTGTCCTCATTTCAGACCACTGCACCGGCTGTCTTGACCGTTTGGAGCACTGTCCCTCCGATCTTTGTGTGCCAGCCTCCCTCTCACTTGGGCTTCAGCTCCAATGGCCCCCCTCCCCCTCAGAGGTACTTCCTCATGCCCTTACTCAAACATTGCCCTGCCCCCCCAATCCCAACCCCCAGGTGCTCTCTCTTATAGCGCCATATTTTATCTCAGAACGCCTAGAAGTACCTGCAGTGATCACATTTGTGTGTTTTTAGGTTTGTTCCTGTCTTCGTTAACTAGAATAGAAGATGTCTGACAGACTAAAAGCCAAGATTGTGTTTCTTTCCATCTATCACAGAAAAAAAATGCTGTGTCATTTAATACAATGAACATGCTTCTTTAATGTGAACACTCCCATCAGCAATTCTCATCCTAATGAAAACATCAAAATACACCCAGTGACTACCCTACAATGCTCAGGGTTGATAGCTTTTGTATTTCGTGATGATTAATTGGCAAGAACAGGTGTTTGGAGAGTAGTGACGACTCTTTGGGAGACTTTGGTAATGTCTCTAGTTGAGCTCAGTGTCAGTCATGTGAGAATACTTAAAAATCCATGATTAGGATGAGTATGTTCCAGTAACTCTTGTAAGTCTGGTTTGCTCACTTTCCAAAGTGTCGCTTTTGTTCGGACTGACACCAGATATAACCGCTACCTCCTGAAGACACAGAACGCCTGCCGTTTGAGGGCTTCCTCCAGGCCTGCATGTCGAGGATGTGAGGGGCTAGGGGGCGCATGAGTTCTGATGGTGGAACTTCCTTAGTCATGAGACAGTGAAGCCTATGCAGGTGCTGGGTGACTAATCCCTGGGAACCACCCCATGGGCGAGGCCAGTATGGGTAATGCCAGAAGCTCTCGATGTGGTGTCTTGTGGCTAGAAACACCTTCGGCGAGGCTTAAGAATATTACGAGATACAAACTGAAGGAGCAGCCGTAATGGCAAAGGCATTCCAAGAATCCCTTTACACTGGGAGTATATGCAGGAGGAAATCCTATCTAGGAGGGGAAGTGAGTCAGAGCTGGCTTAAAACACTGGAAAAGCAGGACAATCGCATTGTAGGAGAGGCTTGGCAGTATATACCCTTGGGTTTTAAAAATCTCCAATTTCTTCATGTTCCATTGTTGAATCCTAGAAAAGGTGCCTTGGGAAGGGTCTTTAGGAGAACCTGTCTGTGGGAAGAGGAACAGGTCTGGACCACACGGAAGGACAGCCGCTCTGGAGAGCACTAGGAGGGGCCCCTTTAAGGCATTTCCGGTGTACCCGGGGCCTTCCTGGGGAGTTGGCAGCTGTTCAAGAACTATGCCTTACCCCATCTTGTGAGAATATGAAACTAACCGTGGACCTAGTGCATTGAGGGAGCTGATCTGTAGTGTACATTGTACTTTAAGTTCCTGAAGGCAACTACAGTAAATGCTTGAAATACATGTGGGTAGTTACTTAAATAATCTTGCAACCATCCATCTAATGCTTAAACAAAGGCCACCTGAAGACAAGAAACAGGCTGCCAGCAAGCAGTGTGCATTTACCTGGGAAGCCCCAGGGAGCAGTGTGAGGAACTCGCGGAGGGAAATCGCCCCTCTGGGCTTTAAACAAACTCCACTTATTCGATTCTCTTTTCATCCAACCTAATTTCAAACTCACCCTCAGAAACTGAGGAAGAACACCTTTTCATTTTTCACACGGTAACCCGTGAAAATACCCTTGTGAACGCTGGGGAGTTCTATTTCAAGGATAAACCCTGACTATACCATTTCCACCGGCTGTGGAGGGGCTTGTTGTGACTCATTCTGCCATTTGGTGTGAAATTCTCATGCGAACTATTGATGGCCTTGGAGGAGAGAAGGGGCCTGATGCCACCACTCATCTCCTTATGAGGAAATGGCAAACTAACGATAAAAGCAAGCAAACCAATCATCCAACGTGTGCCTGGGTAAACAAAGCATCCTGAGCCACAGACAAGAAGTGGTGCTGTGCCCCTCGCCTCGCCACACAAGGGCCCTCCCCACATGCATCTTTCATAGCCTCCTGCTTAGAATTTCAGTTGTTCCTCGTATAATGTCAAGGGATGATAAGAAACTATTTATTACTCTGACGGGTTCAGACTCCTGATGTATGCCATCACCTTGAAAGATTATTTCAAGTGTGATTTAGCAGGATTTATTGGATATTTATTCAACAATCACTTGTCCATTCTCTGTGCGTCAGCCTTGTGGAATCCCTGGGGGTCCAGAGAAAGAAAAGATACAGTTCCTGCTGTCACGCAGCTCATGGTCGGTGAGAAACACAGGCCAGCAAATCAACCATGACAACCCCCAGGGCCATGCTGTCCGGGGGGGGGGGGGGGGGAGAGGGCGGGTACAGAGCATGTCACGTGGGTGCAGAGCAGGGTAAAGGTAAAGCTGCTTAAGCTAAGTATTCAAGGAGAAATAGAAGTTGGCCAAGAGATTATCAAGTTAGCCAAAAGGAGGAGGACATGCATTCCTGGACCCAGAAGAACTGACGCTGGGTTTGGATGTATGAAGGAGCAAGGAGACCCTTTCAGAGATCTGGTTAGAGGGAAGGGTATGTGGGGATACCAGAGAGAAACTGAGGTGGGCATGGACAAAGCAATAAATATCCTTCTAGGTTATACTGAGGGTGTTGACATTAGAAGTCTGTGGGAAAATTGGTATGATCAGGCCTATATTTTAGAAAATCATTCTGGTAACACTATAGAGGACAGAATAAAGAGGGAACAAAACTAGAGGCTTAGGATGATGGTGAAGGTGTGAGACTGACAGGTACTTCCTAAATAGAATTGACCAGAATCCATGACACCCTGTATAAAGTGGGAAAAGGAGTTGGATGTGATGTCCAGGTTTCTGATTTAGGCAAGCCCACTTTTGTTGAAAAATGCAACATTAAAAGGATTTTTTTTAAAGGAGACAACACTTTTAAAAGTTCCCAAAGTAAACATTGCAAAGTTTCTAAGGCAAACTCAAATATTTTAATTTTACAAGCTTATTCTAGGTTTCGCTTGGACATTGAATCAACAGGCAGAGAGCTGTAAGCACCCAAGAGGACTCTGGATTGCAGACTTGAGTTATGATGGCTTGATGTTCTCAGGGTGTATTACAATTCCCACTTAGATGGGGTGTGACCTTGAATGTACAAAGGATGAGGATACCAAGAATAGAGATTCTGCTGCCATGCAAGCGAGATATATAAATATGAATGTCAAGCCACTCCAATGCATGAAAGGCTTTTAAAATGCCTGAGAGTTCCAAAGTGCACGGGGCTTCACACAGCACAATGAAATGATAATGAAGACAACCAGTAGCAGGGACCACCCACCAGCGGTTTTATTGCTGTAACTAGGAATGAAGGGTCTCCCTGGAACTATTGACACTGGATGGCATTGTCATTTTTAGCACATGCTAAAGCTGTGATTGTGAAAGGAATTGTCTCTGCTAAACCAGAGCCAGACTATTTATGGACGTCCCTGCTCCCACCACATTCCTCTGCCATGGCCATAGGTAAGAAAAAATGGAAAATGGCTGCATGGTTGCCACACATTTTCCCATCAATTCCTTGTCCATGCTTAATTAACCGAGGAAGAAATATGCTTCAGAGGCCTCTTTCTAGAGGGCCCTGAGCTTAACTTCAGCATAGGCCCCTACCTTTCTATTTATTCCCTGGTCTTCTGGGGAACCTCAGGTCACAGTCCCACCGGCTCAGGCCACCCACAAAGCTATAGGTCAAAGGACTGCCCTTAACCTTGATTCAAGTTTCTTTCTTTAGCTCTAAGAAGAGATCAAATCACTTGCTTTAGTAAGTGGAATGCAAAGATTAGATGATAATAACCTCATTGTCCCTGTTTTAGAAACACTCACACACGTGCGTGTGTGCACACATATACAAAATGCTCCCACCATCTATGCTGTAGGAAGTGAGTACAGGAAAACAGTTTTGGTGTTGGTTTTTTCATTGTGCCCTAGTTAAGAGTACTCAATGAATGAAGAGTGTGGTGAGACTTCAGGAGTTTTCAAGTGTTTTCTACTGGTTTTTCAATTCGATAGTCCAAGCAGAAGGCCTGGGAGGAAGACTGAGTGGTGAGAAGTGAGCGGTCATTTTTGGTTTTGGGCCCCATCTTGGGGGCAGAGCAAGGAAAAGGACTTTGGGGTTAAGTAAGTTTATGCATTTTATTCTCCTCTAAGAAGTGTGGTTTCATTCACCTCAAGTGCCCTGTTCAGCTGCACATTTAGCTTTTTTTTTTTTTTAAACTTTTTTTTTTTTTAAGATTTTTATTGGGGAATTGGGGGGATAGGAACAGTGCTGGGGAATTGGGGAAAGGGGAAAAGGCAAGTTGCTGTCGTTTTGTTCTTCAATCTAGTTGTGGAGGACGTTGCTTCACTGGCCCAAG